>NW_026606646.1:777500-1377500 GCF_029890125.1 Rhinichthys klamathensis goyatoka | reverse complement strand
ACAGACTCACACCCCGGAAGACATTTCTCCAGGAATTCTTGTTTTTTATGGCAGTTGTTATACACAAATATACAATAAAACATTGCTACTCTTGAATGCTTTCGAAGTTTTTTTTTTTTAACTACATATTGATACACAGTAGATACTTGTATTTGTGAAATTTGACAAATCATGACAAAAAATTGTCTAGTACATTTGTGTTTTCTGTGTTACAAATACATTTAGACCTTTGCATACAGACAATAATAATATACATAAAAGAAACATTGTTCTGCTCTCTTGCTGTTGGCATTAATGTCGTCATTTATACATTCTGAAAAAAATGATCTTCCGAAACATCAGTGACAGAAACAATTAAAAAAAAAACAAGCATTAATTTGCTGGCAGCCTATTCTTGGCAATACAACAAATCATCAAGTCGTGGAAAGAAGAACATTTTTCTGGGATGTTTTTTTTTTCTCTACCACAGTGCTAATCGATGTTGAGATGTTTATTACAAACCGCTTGAAACGAGATAGTGTCGCATCATTGAGGAAAATTCTTATTTGCAGTGAGCTTTAGCTGAACCTGATATTACCTAGATGTCATTCAATCTATCAATCAAATTGTCTAAAATGTATTACAAAGTATAATATTTCCATAATAACCCTAGACATAGAAATCTATAAGAAGTTTTAAAAAAATCACACTCAAAGAGAAAACTTCTAAAACACTGGAAATCAGTGAATGAAAGACACAGTGATTTTAATGAAATGTTGGAATGTGACTGAAGGCAATATATTAAAAACACGTTATTGGCTACGTTAATAGATTGTCCTTAAAAATTCCTCTCAGCATCTATCAAGTTGATGTATTTGTCACAGATGTTCTTTAGTGGTCCAACAACATGCAACCTAAACTATCAGTTGGATGAAAACGTGGCTCAAGATGTAGGGTGGACTGCACTAGAACTTTTAACCCCAAAATCAATCAATCAATAAATTAAAAAAAAAAAAAAAAAAAAACATTCTTTGGAATCTTGCACATGCTCTATATTTGGTGTAGATGTGTGATTGTGTTTTTAAAGGACCCAATATATTTACATTATCAGATCATTAAAGACATATATAAATGTATACATGTCTTTAATTTAATACTGTATGTTCAGATCTGATTTTTGGCTGTACTGTATTTGATAACATTACACATGACCACATGTACCTCTATAGTAACTTTTGGAACAGGCTGATCATTGGCGAATGTAACTTTGATTATGAAGTATTTTTGAAGGCACAGGAAAATACGACCAAACATTTAGTCTGAAGAAATAAATATTGCTAATTAATCGTTACTTGATTCTACTAAAACAAAAGGCTGCATGGATACTTTTTAAGGCGAGACACGGCAGGCAAAAACATAGTTTTTTTTTCACTGGTCAATTTTGAGATTTCGGGATATTTGTCTTCAAAAACATGTCTTGTTTCATACTTGTGGTGAAAAAAAGTCAGAAATACACATTTAGGTCTCTATTTTACTACACTTTGTCTTTGCATCTGTAGATTTCTCATAAATTCATCAAAAGTTGGCGTTGTAAATCATCCGTTGCTCCACGATCGCGATCTGCACCGTCATCACACACACCGTTAGAAACATAGACATAATAAATGTATTTATTATGTCTATGGTTAGAAAGCTCTCTCTCTCCTGTACAATGTTGTTGGATCCAAATATGGTCATTTCCTTTTTATCAGCAACCAATCGTGAAAGTAAAAGGGCGCAAATGCGCAATCTCATTGGCCGATGCTAAATCTTTAAAGCCCGTTTTCTTAAAAATGAATTTTCTCTCATACTCCAAGTTCACAATCTCGACTTCAGTAGCACCTACGTATACACACCAAACTTTCCAGTCTTGTACCTAGTTATATTATGAAGACATTTACAGAGGGATTTGTAAATATATTATTGCTAGCCCGATTTATATAACATTTCATTCAAAAAAACATGGCAAAAATCATTTTCAAGGCTATTGACAGTATATTCTGATTTATAGGATAACAAAAGTAGAGATCCATAATTTTTTTCCCATCTAATATGTGAACACAACGGAAAAATAATTTTGAACCTGGCTTTATCCAATACTCAGATTTCATTTTTTGAAATATATGCAAATTAGCGCATATTTAATTAGATAATGCATAATTTGCATATTTAAACATTAAATTACAGAAAACTTGTAATACATTTTTTTCTCATCTTAATGTAGGTAATCAATTGGGAAAGTTTCATGGTGATATCTGCTAGTTAAAAAAATTACCCTATTCACCTGTAGTGTCTCGCCTTAAATGATTAAGATGAGACGGTATTTGCAAGCATGTTTCTATGGAAAAGCACCCACATTCCTGTGATCACTATAAAGTATCCACTGTGTATTATTCAGTAACTGGCTCATACCTCTTCTACAGTACTTTTATTCATTTTTAAAACTTGAAAAGGTTAAAAATGCTTAAGTTGTCATTTAAGGAAGTAGTTCTATAATAAAGTATATTAGACTCTTCTACAAATATGTTCTGATCCGTCTCAGTCTCTTAAACATTATTCAGCACAGCTTGATTATTTACACAATGAACAGGTCTCCATGATGCCTAACAAGTTAGAAATAAAGTTAAAGTTAAAGTTCTTGACAAAGCTGAGAGACACTGTGGGTTAGCTTATAAGAGGGTTTTAAAAAGTTAGTTATACTGCATATACTAAATTGTTATATTATCATACAGATTTTCAGAATGAAACTGTGAGTTACAGTAACACACTCTTAGAAGAAAGGGTTCTGTCAGTCGCTTCATTTATAGACCCGTCATGGGATCATTTTATGGATTTAGTTTTAATTTAGTTTTAATTCACTTTCATGAATTAAGCAGCTTGTAAACCCTTTTAATGAAAAATGAAAAAGATGAAATAACTTGTTAAACATGAAAGTATTAAGACATTTGTCCTTGTATAGAACCTTTTTGGCATAAAGCGTTCGGTAACACTTTATTTGACAGTGTCCCTGTTACACATCTTGTAATAACATAGTAATAACATTATATTATATATAATTACGAGCAACTAACCCTAATTACATAGTAAGTACATGTTAATTACTATTACTCAGTACTTATTTGTAATTACACTAAGGGCACCTTAAAATAAAGTGTAACCGAGCATTCTTTAAAATTCTAGAACCCCACGGAACCTTTTTTCTAAGAGTGCAGAGCATCGCATCATCGAATCCATTGCTAATACGTACTGAAGGATGATGTCATTTAAGAACTGGATTTTGATATTATAAAGTCTAACAGGATGGAAAATGATCAAGAAAACTAATGTAATGTCCATCAGTACAATTTGTGAGTTTGATATTTCATTACGTACACAATGGCGACATGAAAACGTACAAGAGAGTTGAAATGACCCAGTCTGACTCTGCACCTTTAGTGTGTAAACGCACTGCCGCCCTTCTGCTTTTCTGCTGGCTCTGCACGAGAATCAATAAGCAGCATGGAGCTGATATGTTGTTTTGTATGATTTATTGTAAATACATATGTTTCTTTCCTCTAAAGTCTCGCTTGTTTCTGAATGTTTGAAACAGAAGTACTGTATGTCCTAAAATAAAAATACAATTATCTATTATCTATCAAAACTACAAGTAACTAAAAGAACTAAAAAAATAAAAAAATAAAGTTAATAATTTGAACATGTAAAGTGATGATAACCTTGATCCACACTGACAGCTGTCAATATAAAGCCTAAGAGCTCTGTGACATCAGCCAGAAAAACAAAGTCACTTAGTGCACCTTTATACTATATAGTGGACACGATTGTAACATAAAAATGATTGGAAATATGACTTTGACTATTGTGGTTTTGCCCACCGGTGTCAACGTGGTCTTCATTCTCGACCCCTATAAATTTGTTTGTGCTTTTATCTGACAGTGTTATTTTTACAGTCGAAGGGCAACATAGTGCTGTCATATACATTATATACATACATATGTATCCTCAGCTCAGTGTTCCTCTTATAAGATTTACAAATTTTACATAATACATATTTTACTAAAATGACCTGGCCTTGCCTCACTCAGCTATGTGCTTATGAAAAGTATATAGCCTACTACATTAAACTCACGTTAAACTCATACAAGCAATGCCTTATTTTTTGTTACATAAAAGTACATTCATATGGTTATGCATGTTTTTTAACTATTATGGATGATATAAAAAGCAGCAAGAGTATAGATATCAGACTCGTATGAGGGTAAACATGGAATGCAAGCAGACATTCCATTGCACGAGATACATTTTTTTTAGGTAGATTTCTACTGGGAAATCCATATATATTTTGAGAGATTTTCTCCAAAATGTTTGGGGAAGAATCTGTCTATCTGCATGGAACAACTTGAAAAGTCACGGCTTCTCAGTGTCGGTTTCGATTCATGTGGCAGCTCGCTGATTAGGACCAGTATAATACATAAAAATGTCTAATGATTTTAATAACATTTTGTTTTTGTACTGATAATTCTGACTATTGACCTGAAGTGATGCGTCACGAGGCGCCATGTTTGAATATGCAGTGATATATATCTGCATATAGCGCACAAGCAATCTCTATGGTGCTTTTTGGTCCGTTTCCGGAACTCAACAATGTGACATTTCTGCTCAACATCTCATTTTGTGCTCCGCGAAAGAAAGAAAGAAAGAAAGAAAGAAAGAAAGAAAGAAAGAAAGAAAGTCATATGTGTTCAAAACAACATAAGGGTGAGCAAATTATGCCTTAAAAGACCAAAACTGATTACTAACAACTAACATCTTCAAAACTGAAATCAGTTTAAGAATGTTACCATGGGATGTACTGGAGTGTTTCGAGGCAACAGGTGACAGGCAGTAACAGGAAGTGGAAGAGACAGAAGGGAGTTTGGTGAGAGAGTGGAAGACATGGGTAGTTTCTTCTGTTTCCCTCAAAGTTTAAAGAACACAGTGCAGAAGCACAGGAGAGCAGATGACATGCTTTATCCCCCTCCAGATCTGGAGAATAGACACAGAAAAGAAGGAAAACACAGGAAGAGAAAGAATATGTTAAATGATACAATTCACTATGTATTGTAGTTTATATTCTTTATTTGCCTAAATGAAGACCACACGAGTAACTTCAAAAGTTACTGAAGCAATTATATGATAAAAATGGCAAGGGTAGTTTATTGTTCATAGCTCAAATATATATGTTTTATGAGGTTACGGGGTTGTTTCTGTATTGGTAATCCAATGAGGTCTGCATTATATCTACTAACTGGAATTTGTGAATAAATGTGGCGTGTATTTATTGGTATATTGATATGAATATGTAAAAAAGCATTGCAAACATTTTTGGTCACACTTTTGCATTAGGTGTCTTTAATTGCTATGTATTTACATAAAACATTTTATGTTAAGAACAACGACTTACAGTGTTCAAAACACTTTCACTGATACGGGTAAGGTTAGAGACAGGTTTGGTGGTATGGTTAGAGGTGTAATGGAAGGGTTAACATTGTAATTGCAGAAATAATGACAGTTGTAATTATATGCAGGTCATTTAAAAATATAAGTACAACGTAAAATCGTATGTACACGATAAGCAATTTAAATGGGAAAGACACTTAATATAAAGTGGGACCACGTTTCTTTCTATCTTTCTTTTTAAAAAATGAAATAAAAACAGAAACTAAATGGAGAAACTAAGATGTGAAAAAACAGCTGGTGTGATATATGCTAGGTGGACATGGGTGTATGATATCACATGTCTTGTTGGGCGGGTTCATACCTTCCTCTTCTGATATTTCTGTAGTCAAGAAACAAAACAGAGAGAGAATAGGACTGTATTTGTGTATATGTATTTGTCACATTAAAACACTGTGCTGCATTTACCATAAAAATAAGACAAGCAGTCAAGATAATTAAAGGGGTCATAAGATGCTATTAATAGAATATGGTTACATGTTTTAATGTTCAAAAAACACATTATTTGCACATACTGTACATTATTGCAGTACCTATTATGCACATACAAAGCCCCTCCTTCTGAAAACTCCACAGTGCTCTGATTGGCCAGCTGACCCATTGCACTGTGATTGGCCAAAAAAACTTGAATGTGTGTCAGAAATGTAACGTCCCTTACCATCCATAATCGTGAGCTTCAGGTTCCAAGGCTTTAAGCAATTGTAAACACACAGTTAATAATGTCGACGGTATTACCATACGAGTTCAATCCCGAGTGAGATTCTGAAAGCATCGAGCAGATAGACCGGAACCAATCTTGCAAGAGCAGAGCGTTTCACAGTGGTGAGTTTTTATCTCTTACCTTTCAGATACGATATTACATGGTTTCATTGTCTTCTTCACCCTAACAACTTTATGTCCTGAAGTGACAACATGAAATACTGTTTAAGAAAAATACTGAAGTGTATTTTTCTAGTTTATTTAGGTGTGTGCAGCCAGCATTGTACGAGCTGGATTCTGTATTCTGTAAAAAAGCGCTGTACACAAGCTAACTTTTGGGTTGTACTGCTCAGGAACAGCATTATAAATAAATCTTAACCACTGGTTTTGCTTTTGCATCCTAAAACCCCAGCGTTTATATCTGGATTTTCATCAAGGCAGGTCTGGATCAGTGTTAAAGCTGCAGTAGGGAGTTTTGAGAAAACGTTGACTTAGCCTGCAAATTTGAACAAGCACAACTTACAGGTCCCACCCCCTTGCTCTCTGCCTCGCTACAGCCCTCCCTCCACAGCTCGTCCTCCACAGCGGAGCCTGCCGTGAACGCGCAGGCTAGTAAACAGGGCCACCGATAACAGCGGATAAAAAGTTATATGGCACATTCACTAATAGGGACGAAACAGTAACAATATGCTTTACATTGACTATGGCCTGCCCATACTTTGACAACAAACTTGGTCCTCAAATCATTACGTATTTTGCAATGCATGTAATGTAACTTTATTATGTTGCACCCTTTCTATAAGTAATAAATAGCTAGTAAGATAATATAACGGTAACTAACGTAACAGTATGTAAGTAACTATTCTAGCGATATATAATGCTAGATAAGGTGTGCTAGTACATTATTACAGCAACATGACAAGCCAGTGAATTAGCAGGTTTCAATTGTTGCTTTGCACAGTGCGTGACATTTTATCTATGTTACGCGGCTAGAGTTTTGACACCGAGTCAATGGGCTCTGTGTAATTCTTTCTTTTTCGCTTGTTTATCGTCATCAGTCTTTTTCCTTTTGCCTCTTTGTTTTATGAGCAGGTGTCACTCGAGAATTGGCAGTTTAGGTTGTTTCTCTGCCATTAGCACAGCTGCAGCACGCCGGCAATCTTGAGTTTGAACGACGGCTCGCGCTGTGCAAGAGAGGGGTGTGATCAGCGCGTACACGAGCGTGATTGACACTGCTAAGACATTCCTCCTGGCTCTGATTGGTTGTTTCTGACCGGGAGCGTGTATTTCTGCAAATGGCAATAGGACCACTGGGGGTAGCCAGAGGAGCTTGATTTTTACACAGATTATCTGTCTCATATTCTACTGTCAGGACATAATGACAGTTTTAACAAATAGCCTATGTAAAAAATATTTTTTTACAAAAGTTACCTCCAGCAGCTTTAAATCTTCTGTGGGAGACTACGAGCTTTGTAAGATCTTATAAATGCACAAACGTATACATTACACAAGCATCCTATGACCCCTTTAAAATTATTTATTGAAGTCTATTTTCAGTGATAGGACAATACAGTAAACCACAAAAAAAAAACCTTCAATTTCTTAAAAGCCATATATTAATAAAGCATAAATAATTTATACTGAATGAGGAAAATGCTACTTGAACATGCAGTTTGTTGTGGATGCCTTACTTGAAGCCCCAGCCTGTTCCTCCCAGTACTATAGCTGCCAGCAGTATCGCTCCTGCTATGGAGCCAATGATGATGTTTGTACCGCTCGGACCTGTGGACAGACAGGTAAAGGCATATCTGTCACGTGGGTTTCAGTTATATTCCTGTTTTATGTTTTTATTCATGACTGAAATCTTTCATTTTAAAATCCCATCTTCCTGTAACCTGATTAGTTTTAGCTTCATGCACCCTGTGACAGGCGGCAGTGATATCTTGTGGTAACATTTGGTTGTGTTATTTGTTCATTTAAGATATGAAGAAACTACCTCTCAAAGGCAATCAATGTTTCTAAATATCTGCTTTCATTTTGAAGGGTTGGTCAAAATCCCTTGCCTCTTCAAATACATATATAATCATATATCATTTTGAATGGTTATATACTTCCTTTATAAAAATCAATAATCAAATATATTCATTATCACATAATAATTTTTATATTCTTTGTGCCTGTGAAATTATATTTTCTTGAATGCATGGATGCAAGTAACCAGTTTCTTTTAGGTGCATCCCAATCTTACTTTGAGATTGCACGTAGTACACGCAGGACACGAAGGCCACGTAACCCACAAGGCCGTTTGTCTCTTTCTCTGGGATCAGTAGAAAGGTTAGAGGGTCCTAAAGGCAGCGTGGACACATATGATCCTTCGTTGGACATATGGTCAAGCTATATTGAGCGTTACTATCAAACTTTAATTGTTGTATTAAAATGTATTCTTTCCAGTATATTTCCTTCCTTGGGAGTAAATACCAGTGATCTGTTTTTCTCCCAAACGAGTGAATGTTTTAGCAGTATGTTTTGGTATACTTAACTGATAATAAGGAGCTCAGACTCTCTTCAGCCTTGATGGGAGCTGTTATTTGCTAGTGTCTGTTATTTGTGTGTGTGTGCGTATGACATTCTATGTAGGTTCTGGACGGTCGGACCAGACACCCCGGCGCCCTTCTCTAACCTGCGAGGCCACCACAGACCTAAATCCAATGAGTGGACGACAACTATCTTACTAATGGCGATAGGCACCCCTATCTCCTCACATGTGTTAAATTGTTTAGGCTCTTAATGTTTCTTAGCCAATGAGAATCATTCAGCCTGTAAGCAATGACGTAGCTTAGACCTTGGAAATGGTATAACTGCTGTGATCTTTGTAACTGTAAGCGGGGCGGCCTACGAACTCCTGTGTGAGTCTTGAAGCTGACTTCTGCTGATGAAAATGCAAACTATCTTCAGTAAAACTTTTCTTTAATTTTTTTATAATTCTGACTCCGGGTCTTCATTCTTCATATCTGGTTCTGGGTCTTTGACTGTACACCCCTTACAGTTATGGTGGAGGATGCGCTGGCAATTATTCTCGGTGACACCCCTGGCAAATCAACAAACAAGGTAGTAAGCTTTTGTTAATTGTTAGGGCTGTCTGACTGGAAGAGATTTTGAAGGAGAGCGGGAGAGCTTCACTCCGATGAGGCGAGTGAAGCTTCACTCCGATGAGGCGAGTGAAGGAGTAAGTTAATTATACTGCTGACAGTATAAGAAGTCGCTGAGAGCGTCGTTAAGGGTAACGGCAGCAGACAGCGCAAGCGAAGCGTGCTCTGTGGGGGCCCCGCTGGGCATTACTGGTGTAGCACCACCCCAGCAGAGCACATCCCTGGGCTAGAGGTCCAGTGGCACCGTAAACCTGCTCAATCTCTTCCATCTCAGATAGGGGATCCCCGAACTTAGTGAAGTGAATCAGGCAGTTAGGGATACTAACAATAACAGGGTTGTTTGCCAGGGATGCATCAGGAACGATTCCGAGAGAAAATGTAAAAAGTTGTGACCCAAATTGGCATGGACCAGTATATGTAACTGTGATTTTGGAGTATACTTTGCAGTTTCATCACGCAGAAGCCAAGCTGTGTTGTTCAAAGATCGCCGCCTCCATTTCTGCAATAACTTCAGGTGAGTATGAACCATGATTAAGATATGGCAGAAAAATGTAATAACTTAATCAGTAACCTGAAGAGTCCTGAAACAAATAGTGAGTCAGGAAAAGCAAACGCTGTAAGCAGCTGTGCTCTAAAGCCCTCACTTTAAATAAATTTGCAGAAATGATTAAGTAAATGGTAGTCAGGATTTTGATTCTGATTGGAAATTTAAACAACTTGACTGGCTACAACCAAACAAAGAAACAGAAAAATTTAAATGTTTAGCCTCGTATTGCTTACGATGATTACAAGAAGCAAGTGAAAGAAATTCTGGGTCAGGGATAATTTCCCTGGACAAGCGACTAAAGTTAAACAGACACTTTGTGAAAACAACTTAGAATATTTTGCAGCTTATGAAAATTAATGTTCTGCCAATAATAATGATGAAGATTATGATTGGGTTATTATGATTAAATCCGCCACTGGTGGACTGTAAAAGAATACAGAGAACTGCTTAATCAGTGGCTCTGTTTACATTCCTGAATGGGACACACACTGCTTCAAGGGCGTGTAGTAAGTTGGAGCCGTTGAGGCTGACACATGAACCCTTTTGAAGAAAAGATCTATAATACTAATTTTTATAAGTGAATTGATGAATACAGGTTGATGTAAAATGAATGACTCCAACAAATGTGAGTTGCAGAATATATCAAAGTAACTTAAAGGATGATTGTGTTGTAATTAAACATTTTAAAAAGGTTTTAGATGATATAGAGAGACTAATCTCACAGATGATTTACAATAACTGCAAAAGTATCACAAGCAGAGAGTGCTTGCCTCGTCAAACTTAGTGTGTGAATCCTAATTGGAGATTGATAAACTCCAAGAGAAATCTTAAGTCAAATATTAAACTATGGTTGAGAACTTGACAATTAAAATTGAGATTGAGAAATGTGAAACGTTATTGAGAACTAGAATAATTATTTTTATGTAAGAACAAATAAGCAGAAGCAGTACTGGATTAACAGTTGCTAAATGCTGATTAAACAAACAGCTTGAAAAGTTGACCATGAAAGAACTAGAAGCTGATGTTTTGCTTTCAAAAGATAAGTTTGTTATTGGCTGTAAGGAAACAGTTTGCTTATCTGAATCTGATGTGTGCTGTGGCTGAAACTGCCAGTGCAACAGACTCAATCTGAGTGGAAATTTGTAATGCCTAAATTTCCTGATGTGTGGGCAAAAGACAAATATAAATAATATGTTTATTTGAAACCGTATGTAATATCTGGCAAAGATGCCTTAAGCTGGGATAGAGTTAAAAGATGGTAGATAAAGTTAGACGTTCAGAGTGCAGTGTACCAGTCCCTCTCTCATTCAATGTCTCTCTCTCAGTCAATGTCAGCTAAAAGCTGTTACCTGAGTCGGTGTCATAAGTGATAATAAGCTATTTGTAGTGACATTTTTGATTAGGTTAATTTAGGACCAGTAACTTCTTTGTCTGATCTTAGTCCCCACCATGAAACGGGGGAGGGGCCGACGGAAATGTACACTGAATGTACGGTTGTGATCTAAATTCACTGAGTATAATCCAAGTAGCTAGGTTGCTGCTTTTAAGATAGTTAATGGATTTAAGTGATTAAATACTGTTGTTCTGACCTGTCTCCCTATGTGAACACTATTAGGCAATCCGAATGGCTCTGGTGACTCTTGAACGTGCCTTTCCTAAGCTCTAGAAAACAGCTGAGTTCTGTTGAAGCAAACAGCCTGTGATGGGAAAGAGCGGTCACCAGTGGGCACGAGTGGCTACTCAATGACGGGTAAGACCTTCTAATGGCCAGACAGGGGGCAACCTAAGCCAGAGTGGATCACGTAAAGTCACTGGGCATCTCAAGATGGAGGTGTTTATGTGAGAAAGGTATGAGAGTGGAGCGGATGACTGTGAGGCCAGCAGCATCCTTTATCGTTAGGGCGGATGAGCTGTGAGGAGTTACAGACAGTCTGACCCAGAAACGTGATGTTCCTCTAATACCAATCACCAGAAACCGCATTCATTGTATGGCTTGTTTTTTTTATTGTGACAAGCGTCTGCAAATATGCCAGGGGAAAACACCCTGATGGAGATTATAGATAAAGGGCTAACAGGAGTGGGCTTTCAAGAGCCAGCTGAGGCCATGAAGTGATTCCCATTAGTTGTTGTGGAGACAGTAGCAAAACTTTTTATGTACTGGTTTGCCTTATGGGCAAGGAAAATCATAGTGATGATTTTGAACTAATAGGTCTATGACATAGTTTTAACTCCTGAAGGTCGTTAGACATGGTGGTGGCTAAAGATGAAGACAGCTTTTGTAGATTTGAGAAAAGTCTGGATAACAAGGTGAATGGTCAAAGGTTATTGTAATTAATTTAATATTACATTATGTCTAAGTTACAGCCTTAGAAGGCTGTTGAAAAAGATTATTTATTTATAGTGAGAGAGACTGCTTGAGCAGAGGAAGGGATGGTAACTGTGTCTGTCTTTCCATTATTGGCCTGCTAGAGCAAGCTGAAGCAAAATAATGATAATGAAACAAAACAACCCAGCTGACCTTGTTAAATTCTAATGAATAATGAACAGGCATGCTTTGAAACTGGTTGGGAGACCATGTAAAATTAGGTAGAAGCTACCGGAAAATGGGAAGTTTAAAATCTTATTTAAAATTTAAATCTTTTAGCAATAATATAAAGAAAAATGAACATTGAAAATGAACAGTTAACATATGTGTGTCTAGTATGAGTGCGTATGATGGTGACAGCACTTTATGTCTTGTATGTATTAGTTTGGGGTACTATTATTTCCTGATTTTGAGGATATTGTGTCATTAACCTCTGGAATTAGTGTTTTATCATTACAGATGGGTTAAGTGAAATGACCAACTTTAAAAAAGTTGATAATTCTAAGACAATCTGATGAAAAGACAATGCAGAACATGGGACGAGCTTTAATTGGAGTGGTTTTCCAGCTCTGTCTGCTATTGGTAATTATGAATGCTTTTGTCATTTATGATATTGAACTGAATTACTCTCTGGATTAGTATTTTATATAAATTGGAATTGTAAAGAAGATTGCCGTCCATTATGGGGTAAAACTCTTGTCTAAATTCAACTGAGGGTCTAAATTTAAATAGACAACTAGGTGGGATCATAAGGATAAACGTAGGAAAAAAAAAATATATATATATAGACTTGACGGCAGAGAGACAAAGTGACACATTGGCTAAGTCACTATCCAAATTATCCAGAGTGAGCTCCCTCATTTTTATTGAAAGGCCGGAGGGCGAACAAAGAAGGAGTGAATATAACTTCTAAAAAGAAAAGGTTTTATTTCTCAATCCCTTAAATGTATGTATGACATTAGATGTCTAAGAAAACTACAATTTAATAAAGGTAAAAAGAGAAAGCAGCTATATGGCTGTGGGCTGGGATCTGAGTAACATAATATTTTGGTTTCTGTAAAACTGTAAAGATAAGTGGAACTGAGACAAATACTGTGAGAAGTAGTTATAATGAAAAATAAAGTTGAAGTTAATGATAAGAAAACAAGAGTATTGAAGAATTAATAAAATACCATGATTCCCCTAACGAGGGAACTTTAAGTGTCACTAGGCTGACAGTGGTGAGAGACTCGGATGCAGAAGGAACTGGCATGTAGGGCAAGATGGAAGAAATATAGTAGAAGAAAATGTATGTTATGAAAATACAATTTCTGATAGGATTTATGGAAGTCAAATTAAGTTTAAATGGTATGAAAAAGGTTAGGGTTAGACATTGTATGATTGACAGGGATTCAAGTGATATAAGGATAAGGAATGAACAAAAGCTTTATTAAGCAGAATGGGGAACGATCCTATATTTTAGTGGTAAAGTAATGACTGAAATGATGATGTGAATTTGTTTTATTTTATTTCTATTTTTGAAACAAACAAAAAAGGGTATAAGATGTTATACAATTAAAATGGTACATGCTATGTGACTGTAAACTGAAGGATGATTTCAGTAAAGACTTAAAGTGCTTACATCGATTATTATGGGTCTTAATTATTAATATTTTATTGTTTGTTGTTTATTTTTAGTTAGACAACCATTGTGTTTTAAACCTAAAGGGTCTATAAAAGGGGTAGTGAAAATAATGGATTAACCATCCAACTTTGTTTATAATAAAAGGATTTGGAACTCATAGTTTTATAAAATAAAATAAAAAAACCTAGTGCATATATTCTGGTATTCATGATTATAGACAATGTCTTTATTTAGGATCTGAGTAGTGACTGTGGATCTAGCCCATGCTAGGAATACAGCAATAGTGCTTGCTTATTTAGCCTGGCTTCCAAATGTACTTGTTTCGTAATCAGTTATGTGTTTTATAAAAATTTTAACCTGACTGATAAACTGAGGAAGAATGACATTGATGTCCTGTTGTGAGTGGAAGGTGGGAGAGCCTCTTAATGGGGACTGGAATTTTTAGTATCCAGCATGTCCATGACGAGGTGAAGAGACAAGTGTGACCCATCAGGGGAGCATGCGTCACCACTCCTCCCTTCCGTAGTGACCTCACTGGTTAGACCAGACGTGGCGGTATTGGACCCCACATTGGTCTAAAACGGGGGACTGAAGGGTTGGTCAAAATCCCTTGCCTCTTCAAATACATATATAATCATATATCATTTTGAATGGTTATATACTTCCTTTATAAAAATCAATAATCAAATATATTCATTATCACATAATAATTTTTATATTCTTTGTGCCTGTGAAATTATATTTTCTTGAATGCATGGATGCAAGTAACCAGTTTCTTTTAGGTGCATCCCAATCTTACTTTGAGATTGCACGTAGTACACGCAGGACACGAAGGCCACGTAACCCACAAGGCCGTTTGTCTCTTTCTCTGGGATCAGTAGAAAGGTTAGAGGGTCCTAAAGGCAGCGTGGACACATATGATCCTTCGTTGGACATATGGTCAAGCTATATTGAGCGTTACTATCAAACTTTAATTGTTGTATTAAAATGTATTCTTTCCAGTATATTTCCTTCCTTGGGAGTAAATACCAGTGATCTGTTTTTCTCCCAAACGAGTGAATGTTTTAGCAGTATGTTTTGGTATACTTAACTGATAATAAGGAGCTCAGACTCTCTTCAGCCTTGATGGGAGCTGTTATTTGCTAGTGTCTGTTATTTGTGTGTGTGTGCGTATGACATTCTATGTAGGTTCTGGACGGTCGGACCAGACACCCCGGCGCCCTTCTCTAACCTGCGAGGCCACCACAGACCTAAATCCAATGAGTGGACGACAACTATCTTACTAATGGCGATAGGCACCCCTATCTCCTCACATGTGTTAAATTGTTTAGGCTCTTAATGTTTCTTAGCCAATGAGAATCATTCAGCCTGTAAGCAATGACGTAGCTTAGACCTTGGAAATGGTATAACTGCTGTGATCTTTGTAACTGTAAGCGGGGCGGCCTACGAACTCCTGTGTGAGTCTTGAAGCTGACTTCTGCTGATGAAAATGCAAACTATCTTCAGTAAAACTTTTCTTTAATTTTTTTATAATTCTGACTCCGGGTCTTCATTCTTCATATCTGGTTCTGGGTCTTTGACTGTACACCCCTTACAATTTAATGGAACAGGACTCATTTTTTTCCAAACTATGGAAGTCAATGGGGTCCATCAACTGTTTTGTTACCCATATTCTTCAAAATATCATCTTTCGTGTTCATACAGGTTTGGAACAACTTGAGGGTGAGTAAATGTTGACAGAATTGACATTTTTGGGTGAACTATACTTTTAAGTGGGTTAGAGCTCTTAAAGGAATAGTTCACTTTAAAATGAACATTCTGTCATCATTTACTCACCCTCAAGTTGTTCCAAACCTGTACGAATTTCTTTCTTCTGCTGAGCACAAAGGAAGATATTTTGAAGAATGTTGGTAATCAAACAGTTGCCGGACCCCATTGACTTCTATAGTTTGAAAAAAAAAACACGACATTCTTCAAAATATCTTCTTTTGAGTTCAGCACAAGAAAGAAATTCATACAGGTTTGAAACAACTTAAGATTGAGAAAATGATGACAGAATTTTCATTTTGAAGTTACTGCGTTTAATATAAATGTATATTCATGAGTTCACTTGATCATATAATCCGAGAGCATGCTGTCCATTACTGGAGATTCTATGTTGAATTGAGATCAGATCTGGAGAAGTCATCATTGGAGGTTGATAGGCTGAGTTACTGTTTATATACCCTTGAAGCGTGATTGGCTGGATTAGATGAACAAGCACCTCCCAAACATATGTCATGATGTTTATCTATAATACGTTTCATTTAATTGTAAATAATTTGTGTAAAATAGGGTTGTAACCGTATGAGATTTTCACGGTATGATAACGTTTTCAGAAAATATCCTGTTTCAGCAGAAATATATAGGCCTATTTATCTGTATATATGTATATATACACACACAATATACAAATATATGTATATATTCCATCCATTTATTCTCCAAACTCCTTATCCTCTGTAGGGTTATGGTATATATTTATAATAATATTTATAATAGTTATTACTGTTATACTTACATTAAATATTTTATATTAGGGCAATATACATCACTTTTATGGAGATTCTAGTTTCCAAATGTGTTTGGTACATTTTTGAATAAAAATTCTACAGTTTTCCATTCGCTATCAATCCTACTCTGCGATTAGGGGAATAAAGAAAAAGTCCAAATTTTTCATACAATAATGTATGCAATGTATTTACACCTGTGTCCCACCCCAAGCATTTTTTTGTTTGTTTCTGCATATTAAGATTTTTCGTTATATGGTGCTGAGCGCTACACGTCCACCTGAATAAAAAATTAAGTTAGTGCCTCTCACAATTGTTTAAAATGTCCACCGGACCCCGTCCTCACCTGAACCAAACTCCCCTCAGCATTCACAACAAGGACAACGAATCCCCCCTTTTCTTCTGACACTTTTCCCATGGAAACGATTTATCCCCATTTTGAACATACAATTTATGTTTATTTTAAGTTTAAAAGACACCTGGGGCCCTTACGATCCCAGTTACACCCCTAAACATGCTAGTATTACATTCCGAACACTGAATGTGTGGTGTTGTGAACCTTTGTATTTCTCAGGACCGTCTAGAGGCTGGGGGTCTGGAATGGGGTCATACACACTGCAGTCCTTCCCAGTGTAGTCGGAGTCACAGATACACTTCACCTCATTACTGCACGTCTGGAAAGGAGAGGCAGAAAATATCTAGATAAGCCAAAACCTGGGGGAAAACACCTTGGCTCACATTATTACAGTATAACAAAACTATCTGGAATAGCAGTCAAAGTTACAATGAGAATTAAGGATGAATGACAATTTTGTTACTTTATGTCACATGGTTTACAGGGTCAACATTGTCACTTAACCTGTTAAAAACGGACGCCCCCGGTACCGGTACAGTATTAAATGACTGCTAATTAAATTTGGAAAATGTTAAATTCAATTTTTCACTTACAACAAAACCAACCGTTTCTCTAAATCGCTTAATTACCATGTCCCTGCGTGAATATAGTTATTTCTAAAATCCAGAGTATCACCCGTATCATAGTGTTATATCGTCATATCACCCAGACCTAAAACTTGCTCTATGGTAAAGCAATAAGACATTGCAGACATATCAGTATGAATTTCTGTAAAGCTGCTTTGAAACGATGTGTATTGTGGAAAGTGCTATACAAATAAATTTGACTTGACTTGACATGGCGTAAACTAAGTAAAAAGACATGCTTTTCTTACATCCTTATATTTTCCATGTGTGTGGACATGGTAATAATCATCATTAAAAAAATCGAACTTTTTTTTACATAAAAGTATTTAAGTCACTTCTGACAATCTGAACTGACCATAGCATGTCAGAACAAGGTTGAATTAGCTTATTTTTTCATGAGAGGCTTTATAACATTTACACACAGCCATAAGGGTCTACAAGGATGATCATTTCCTATTTTGTGGTTTTCTTGAGAATACTTTTTGTGCGAAAAAACAACAAAAATAACGACTTTATTCAACTATTCGTTTTCTTCTATGTGGGCCTCTGAGTGAGTTCACGCAGTGTAACAGCGCAGCGCTACGTCAGAACGTAGGCTCACTATTGGCCGACGCTGGTCATGAGTGTGATGCTGGCCAATAGTGAGCCTACGTTCTGACGTTCTTTATTGTTTTTTTTGCAAACAAAAAGTATTCTCGTCACTTGATAAACTTAAGGTTGAGCCACTGTAGTCACTTGGACTATTTTAACGATGTTTTTACTAACTTGCGGGGCCGGCAGGTTTCAATTACAATAGAAGCCTATGGAGGAGTGAGACAGCTCTCAGATTTAATCAAAAATATCTTAATTTGTGTTCCGAAGATGAACGAAAGTCTTAAGGGGTTGGAACAACATGAGGGTGAGTAATTACTGACAGAATTTTCATTTTTGGGTGAACTAACCCTTTAAGGAGAGCCCCTGATATGATTGCAAAGCGCTTTGGGTGTACAGTAGTACACTAAAGCACTATATAAATCCTCATTTCATTTCACGTAAAAGATTAGGGGTAGAAGATATTCAGTGAGTTTGACTGAAAAGCAGCTCTGTAGGCAAGGAACGTCATACTTCATACAGACTTTCAATGGATGGAAAAAAGGATAAGAGAATATTAAAAAATTATGTTTTTGTGTTTTGAAGATGAACGACAATCTTGTGGGTTTGGGATGACATGAGGGTGAGTAAACAATCCCTTTAAGAATGAGTCTACCCTTTTGTCAAATGTACCAGCATATGGCAAATGTAACGTGGCATATTTGATCCGTGTCACTGCATCTCATTTAAAAAAACAGCACTGACCTCAAAACAGACAGTATGTGACTGTGATATTAGATTTACCAAAGATGAGCAGCTCACCCCGTGATCAGAGCACACTTGAGAGAAGGTCGAACCGGGACAGGATGACAGGTTGAAGGTGGTTACTGGCAGACAACGATGGTCCAGGCACATCATATTAGGACCACACGGCGTGCCGTCCTCTACGTACCCGAGATCAGTGCCGTCCTCTAGCACTGCATGACCCCCACTGAACACACACAAACAACAGCTCAGTTTTACACACACTGCAAACGTGATTTTGTCAGGTGAGACAGTTCTGGGAGGTCCTTATACCAAATCATTCTAACAGACTTTGGTTCAGGCATTTCAGAATCATCAAACCAACATTTGAGATGCTGTTGTAGGATTACAAATTTATTTAAATGTTTTAATTTAGATTCCAATACAATAGTATTTTCATAAATGATGAGATCAGGAAATCTCTGCAAACGGTAGGGGTTCCCAGCGGGATATTCCTGACTGTCCTGATATCTCTGACACCATTTGTGACCTGATCCAGCAAAATGAGTCACAGTGACCCAAATAAAAAAAATTGAGATTTTGGTATTAATGGAAAGAGGAGACCATACGCTTTCAATTGATATCCTAGTCAAAGTCATACCTTGAATGGTTGTAAAGATATACACATTTGAATTATGGTCGTCTGCCCTCTTTTTCCAATTGAAAACCTGAGAAAATCGCTTTTAAAGTTTTTTGCCCGTTTTTTGTTGATATCTTTCAAAATCCATTACATTTAAAGGGATAAACTATATTTTACAGCTTAATTTGACCAAAGACATTAATATATAAATGCTATTAAACCAGGCTGAAGCTCAAATTATTTTAAAAGTTTTTATTTGAATAAATAATTTAACAGTAGGCCTACCTTTTACAAAAATGTACTAAAATCAGAAAGATTGAACAGAGGTGCTACATTTTTGCTTGAGAGAGAGGGTGTGTGTCTGTGTGTGTGTGTGTGTGTGTGTGTGTGTGTGTGTGTGTGTGTGTGTGTGTGTGTGTGTGTGTGTGTGTGTGTGTGTGTGTGTGTGAGAGAGAGAGAGAGAGAGAGAGAGAGAGAGAGAGAGAGAGAGAGAGAGAGAGAGAGAGAGAGAGAGAGAGAGAGAGAGAGAGAGAGAGAGAGAGAGAGAGAGAGAGAGAGAGAGAGAGAGAGAGAGAGAGAGAGAGAGAGAGAGAGAGAGAGAGAGAGAGAGTGAGAGGCAGAGAGACAAGGAAACAGAGATCAAATAATGCTAGTCTATGCAATCATATCTTAGTGTAGGCTAGTTGACAATAACAGCGTAACAAATTCATAACGGAGATACCAACAGTTAAATATTGGGTTAATCAAACACATTGTAATGGATTCTGCTTGCAGATAAATAGCTACACTCATTCACATTTGTCAATCACGTTATGTCAATCACGCTTGCACACTACGAAACTTTCATCCGTTATATAAAAACAATCGTAAGTTTTTCGCATCCGTAGCAAGCAGTTTGAATGGTGTTTTGACAATTCGGAGCCACCGAATCATACGAAAAAACGCATACGAAAAAAACGCGGACTCAGTGTGCAATGGCCAGGGGGCTTGATGACGCTTTGGCAACTTTGCTCACTTTTGACAGCGACATTTCTCAAATTAATAATATTTAATGTTTCTGAGGAGATCTGCTAGCTTGTTTATTACACAGAGCGCTCGCTGCGAGTCTGACAGGAGGGTGGCTGGACCAATCGCGTGCCGGTCAGTCGAAATGGCTTCCCATCGACAAATGATCAGCATTTGTGTACATTTCTAAGCTTTTTGATTGGTTCTATACATACAACGTGTAACACCATTTAAAGAGCAGAGATAGTGACGTTTCAGGGGATACCCGGGAAATCCTCAGAGGTGACGCGAGGAGTTGAGAAAAGCAATGTTCATTTCCAGCGAATTTAGTAAAACATTGTACACTTTAATAGTAATTTAAATACCTTTACTCAATTATCTGGACTACGAAACTTTGGGAGATTATTTTTGAATGTCTGTTCTTTGAAATTAGCACACAAAAAAAATAAATCTATTATTTCATTGTTTTTCTACATAATCGGCCCATATCTTAAAATAGAACGTTGCGACTTCCGACTCATTTCGCCAGATCGGGTCACATTTGTCTTGGAGTTCTTGTCTCAGTACGAGAAGTCCTGCCCCGTCCTGTTCTCGTGTCTCATGCTGAGCAGGTTCCAAAACCTGTATACCTCATTTACATGCTTTGTTTCAGAGTGTCTCCACCTCTATGTAACCCCTCCCCCTTGAAAGGTATATCAACTACGATGTATACTGCCTAAGTTAGACTTGGCTAAGATTTTTGGACGAAGCAGACTACAGCGATGCAACAGCAATAAAGAACCCTGCTTAAAAAGATACACCCGAGTCTCCTGGTCTTCGCTTCTGAGTTTTCCAACACTTTAGAAGAGAAAAAGTTCACAACACTGAGCAATAAAATTAGTCTGCCGGTTAGTCCAGATATCCAATCGCATCCACTGTTTGGGCAAAGTCACGCAAGTTTTTTGTTGCGCATCAAGGGATTTATTTGGTAAATGTGTTTTCATCGTAGTTTATGCACATCTTCTTATTGGATAATAAATGTATTGCTTTGGAAATTCTTACAATCTCATCCATACATATATATATATATTTTTTTTTTTACAATTTGCTTATGCCTCACTTATGGTTAATTTTAGGTGTGGACCTTTCTAAAAAAATCAGAATTTTCATACAAATCACGTCATAAGAATTCATAATTTTGTCACATTTTTACATTTTCTAATGGTATTAGGTTATTTACTTAAACTAAAAGAACTTTTTATTTTTTATTTGACTGTGCCTTAAAAATGTGAAAGATTCTGAAAAAGCAGAGACTCCATAGACAAGCGAGAAAACCTCCATCTGACCCAAAACCCCAGAGTATTCGGGTAGTCCTAAATTCACCTTAACCAGTATTCTGTTTTCCAGTAAAAATATCTGAGCATGCTTAAAATAAATTAATTATACCGAAGAAAAAAATATATGCATTTACCGACAATCCAGGTACTTGTTCTGATGGTAGATGGTGAGACTTGTGATTTCTCCATGTGAGTCTCCATACCGTGGTTTCACCGTGATATTAGTGCACAATAAAAATCCGCACAACACATCCCTGTAAAAGAAAACACGACAGTGAAAGACAGATAAAGAGGAGAGAGAAGGATTGTTCCAGCAAAGAGAGAAACGATGCCACTGAAAAGGTTATGAAGCTGTGTTCTGGTTGTTACTCACTGTTTATTGCACTGAATCCAGTTCCGCGAGCTGCTGTCCTGACCGCAGTTTCCACGCTCCGTACCCTCGATGTTCAGCTTCTCATAACACATGCGATCTGCTGCATCTAATGGCACACACGGTCAAATAACTGAGCATTGTGCATGTGCAATTTCAGTATTAGAATTAAAAAAGTGATGTGTACATGATTCACATAGGCACTGATTCCTTATATGACACTGTTTGTATTCACTAATAACTTTGATGTGTGGTTAAAATATAGACTTTTTCTGTAGTTTGGAAGAAAAGTTTCCATTTTTATCTAAATGACTTCGTATGGATTTGTATGAGGTTGATTTTTCGTAGATCTTTCTATCATTGTTACAATTTGGTGTTTTTATTTTATTTATTAAACATTACTATTCACTTGAAAAAAATATGGTAAATGTGCAGTAAAAATACATGGTGAATTTACAGTAAAAACAAAATGCCCACTTTGGTTGCCAGAATTTCACTTTAAAAAAATTTTTTATCCAGAATTATGGGATGGCATAGTGTATATTTGACAAATAACCAAGCCACAATAGTATCTTTTTACCTTAAAATTTACTGAAAACTATCATTATAATACAGATAGTACAACAGAACAGGCACATGATGAATTAGAGAATGGCCTGTCCATAAAACATGGCCTAATCGCTGCACAGTGTCATGCACACAAAGACAAAATACCATTAGTAACATACATGAGATGAAAATAATGCAATAAACATTAACTAAATAACAGAAACTGTAATACAAAACACCCTAATGTACATTACTAATAACAAAAATAAGAAGAAACTAAATTATTTATATAAAATATACTGTAAACATGTCATGTGCCACACACAAACTTCTAGGAAAGGTTTCTACAGTAGCCTTTTTAGTTTTTTTGGTTACAATTCCATTTAAAATTTAAATGAATCTTTTACAGTGAATCTTTTAACGGTCTTATCCAAGATAAAAAGATGAAATGCGACCAAAATATGTCTGAGAAATGTGAATGTCCAGGGCAAAAATATCCCTATAGTGAATTTGTCTTATTTTATTTAACCTTTCATAGGTTTCATATTTTATTCTAGTGATGGGTTTAGTAGTTTAATGTTTCTGCAGACAGAGTAGTGACCTGTAGCTATTAGGTTTGTTATGCATAGCCTATTCTGTTTCAGAGACATACATTTCTTAGTTATTTGCAGCTACTGCATTTGACGGATGATTATGGCTATTGTCTATAAAATCAAATCATTATGTACAAAATGTATGTTAACTAAATGGATGCATTACCCTTTTTAAGTACTGGGCATAACATGATACTTATTAAATTGACATAAAATTACTTCAAGTAACACTTTCCATGACAAATATAGCTGAAAAATTATCCTTTCCCATTCTGGGTAAAACCCTAGGTATTTATTTGAAACAGAGGCTAAATTAACAAGAAATAAAGCTTCAACTTCAAACGTTTCCAAACAGCACAACAGTAAAGACTTTATGAATTTCTTTACTTGCAAGATTGATACTATTAGAGAAAGGATTATTACCATGCAACGTCTAAGTATCAGATGACGTGCTATAGACTCCTTGAGGAAAAATTCCATTCTTCCTCTCCTATAGCAAAGAATCAATTGTCTAAACTTGTTAAATCATCAAAATCAACAACATTAATGTTAGACCCTATACCGACTAAGCTAAAACCTTAAAGTTGGCTGTTATTAAACCTCTTATTAAAAAAACTTGATCCTAGAACTAGTTAATTACAGACCGATCTTGAATCTCCCTTTTCTGTCAAAAGTACTAGAAAAGTCAGTATCCTCACAACTGTGTTCCTTTTTTAAAAAGAAATGGTATCTGCAAAGATTTCCAGTCAGGATTTAGACCGTACCATAGTACTGAGACAGCACTCATTAGAGTCACAAATGATTTGCTCTTATCATCCGATCGTGGTTGTATCTCTGTATTAGTGTTACTCGATCTTAGTGATGCATTTGATACTATTGACCACAACATTCTTTTAAATAGACTCAAAAATTATGTTGGCATTAGTGGTGGAATTGCACAGGCATGGTTCAAAGCATACTTATCTGACCAGTAGGGATGGCCCGATACCGATACTGGCATCGGGCCGATACTGTCCTAATATACTCGTACTCGAACTCATAAAAATTCGCCGATACCACGCACCGATACCACGTACATTTTGCAAAACGAAACTGGCCGCCGCGAGTGCTTTGTCGAGGTGAACTGAGGCATAGGAAAGTATAATGTCGGCGGTTTGGGCTCATTTCAAGATAAGGGGTGATGACAACAGCAAGGCAGACTGTGAGTTATGTTCAGCTAAGGTGTCGAGAGGAGGGAAAGAAAGTACATCGTTTAACACCAGCAATCTAATTAAACATCTGAAGACGCATCATCATAGATCTGATGGCCGAGCGCGCGCGCGGGCGGTAATGCACTCACTCTGTGTGTGCGGGTTACGGGAGAATAAAACGATTCGCGGGACTCCCGCAAACTAGAAATATCTATGAATAAAACATAAAAACTAAAAGATTTTTATTCATCTCTTGCAGAAAAGCAACAAGAACAACTGCAACAAAATAGAAACGATTTACAGGCCAGAGTTTCTATTCATAACATGGTTACAGCGTTGAGCGATGTAGCCAATCACAGACATATGTGTTGATTTCTTGAACGCAATGGCCAATCAGAAGCATTTAAGATAGACTCCCCTCACCGCTCAAAACGGACTTTTTTGTTCAGTGCTGAATTCTGTATGCTGGCAAATCCTCTAATTATAACAAACAAAGTGTGGATATTATGAAAGATTGATTGTGGAGTCAGCTTCATTGATAATAACAGAGATGTGTGAGATCGCGATGAACTGTCAGCTTTTAGGATTTATTAAGGGAGCGCACTTTGCGCGCATTCAGTCATGCCAGACCATGCACGCAGTAGCCTGCTTGCTTTTATGTTAAATTAACAGTGGTTTGTGTGTTAATACATTTATTATTTTACTAATTTTTATTTATTTTTAGACTTGTTAAAACAAGCCGAGAAGAAAATAAAAACAGTCTTCTAACCTGTGTTCTAAAATAGTCGTCTTCTTTTCTGGGAGCCTATTACTTTTGCGGTAGAAATATCGGTATCGGTACTCGGTATCGGCAAGTACACAAATGTAAATACTCGCACTCGTATCGGTTTGAAAAAAAATGGTATCGGGCCATCCCTACTGACCAGTATTAATTTGTAGCAGTAAATGAAGAGATGTCATATTGATCACAAGTTCAGTATGGAGTACAGCAAGGCTCAGTACTAGGACTGTTGCTTTTCACTCTGTACATGGTACTCTTGTATGATATCATTAGGAAGCATAGCGTTACTTTTCACTGTTATGCTGATGATACTCAGCTCTATATTTCTTTGCCCTGACAAAACATACCAATTCACAAAATTAACAGAATGCATAGTTGGTATAAAAAAAAATTGGATGACTAGTAATTTCCTAATACTTAATTAAAAAACAAACAAACAAGGTTTTAATTATTGGACCAAAAACCTCTGCACGTAATAACCTAGAATACTGTCTAACACTTGATGGCTGCTCTGTCAAGTCTTCATCGTCGGTTAGGAACCTAGGTGTGCTCTTTGATACCAATCTCTCATTTGAAGGCCACATTTCTAGCATCTGTAAACTGCATTTTTCCATCTTAAAAATATATCTAAATTACGACATATACTTTCAATGAAAAATGCCTAACAGTTAGTTCATGCGTTCATGACATCAGGGCTAGATTATTGTAATGCTCTTATGGGTGGTTGCCCTGCACGCTTAATAAACAAATTCCAGCTGGTCCAAAACGCAGCAGCTCGAGTTCTTAGGAAGTATGACCATTTTAGCACGGTTCTATCAACACCACATTGGCTTCCTATTAAACATTGCATACATTTTTTTAAATCTTGCTAATTTACTTACACAGCACTAAATGGTTTAGCTCCCCAGTACTTGAGCGAGCTCTTAACGCATTATAGTCATTCACGTCTATTGCGATCTCATAATTCTGGCCAATTGATAATGGTAGCGGTAGATCCTTCTCCTATTCAGTGCTAGTCTTTCTAGCTTTGTTTGGGAAGCAGACACTCTCAGTGAGTTTAAATCTAGTTTTGTTTTTGATTAGTTTGTTTAAAATTTTTTAGCACTGCAATATAGATCCACCTCTCCATCTTCCTTCCCTACCCGCTGTAACACTTCTGCTTCTTCACACTTCTGCTTCCTCGATGGCGTCAGTTTTACCAAATCAATTAGAGCCAGAGCATGCAAAGTGGATTTGCTTTCGCAGTGCAGAAAAGTTATTTTCAGGTCAAAGTAGACATTGTTCGTGGGCAGCACATTAGCCGTGTTTCCACTGCCGAGCCAAAATCAAGGGTGCTAATGTGTTCTCAGATCGCAGACTTTTGTGGAAAATAGAAAAGCTCATTCTTTCTAAAGAAATGTGATGTAAACATTTTATATTTTGTCAGTATCTTTTTTTCTAAATGTGTAAGCCTTTGGACTTAAAAGCCTTCATGGAGTTGTTTTGTGCATTCCTGTGATCACAATTCTAATTTTATTTGAGCTAATAAATACCAGTTTGACTCAGAATTATTGATGTGCACTCCTGACACAAATGAATAAATTACTGTCACAATTTTTTTTTATTGTAAATCATTGGTCAAATATCGATGCTAGAGTCTCAAGTCTTTAAGTAAAGACAAAAAGTTCGCTTCTATAATGCTCTAGCTAGTTTTCAGTCAGCTAGCCCGATGCTGGAGAAATGGTGTAACGTCATATATGACGTTGTTCTATACGGGTGTGTTGAAGGTGGGTTTTAGTGTAGTGCTGCAGGGCTATTGAAGACCATTGACAAGCATTATGTAAATTTGTTACAAACATATTTAGGTCTATGCAGGAAGTCAGACTGGAATTACTGATGTCTCGTTTCAGGATCAGTTCAGAATCTCAGTTCAGAATCGGTTCTTTCTTTTGGAAGACAGTAACTCCTTTTGAAGTGCATCTTTGAAACTTCGCAGACCTTTTAGATTCACAGCTCAATTACTACATGAAAGGTAATATCCAAAAAAGCATAATAGGGGCACTTTAAAAAATATATTTTTTAAATGATTCATTGGACTAGTTTAAAATTAACAAGGCAATCACAGCCATCATTCAATGTCACACAGACCAATATCTGATTAGCAAGAAACCAGGAGACAGTCATCTGACAAATTCAGACAATTTTGCTAATATCCTGTCTGATGCAGGTTATGAATATTGGCAGCCCAGTTGCTTCTGCTCGTCTGTGCCTCTATCATCACACTTTCTACAACAACAACAGCTCGAATCTTCAAGTTATCCGAGTGCTGCAGGGATCATACAAAGCATCATCAACTGTAGTGTTGTGTGGAAAGTCACCAGATAAGTGCAGGAAAAGTCTTCATTAAAAAGTTAGGTGTAAGAACTACTGTCAGAAGTGCACAAAATTATGAAACAGTTGTCATTTTTTCCATTATTATTTTTTAATTCCTGATGAAGCATTACTTGAAGCATGTCAAATTCAAAACTGGAGATTTAATTACGAACACTATTCTACTTTTTTTGTAGAAAAAACAAAAGCAAAACAAAATACTAACAAAAACCAAAACCAACCATAATATCTACATCTGTAATTAATATTCATTATTTGTTTTGAGGTTCTTAAACACAATACTGTACAATATTACTCACTGTGGCCCCAGAGCGCCTGACACTGGGCATCTCTGGTCTTACAGCGGCCCCCATAGCAGCGGCCCTGAGAGAGCCAGAAGAGAGTATATCAGCTTATAGTATGCATACAGTACACACACACACACACACACACTCTAAGCCTGACAAAAAAAGACACTTGGCTGATGTCCTCTGTGACTACAGTCACATAAAAGAATAAAGGTGAATGAAATGAATACGTAAAAATACCTTACATAACAAATAATGAATAAAATAATAATAAAATACCTTTAAAAGCATATGCATTTATTGCAGTTATATCAGTAGCCTAATAACAGTAGCCTCATTTGTGCAGACATGCTGAGATCACACAACCAGTCAGAAACAACTTTGTTATTGGAGAGATTTGCTTGTGGGATAAATGAATATTAAGAAATGTATAGTGTAAACACCACATATCTACAATTAATGACATTGGGAACTGAACACTTATGTATCTACACACAACTAAGTGTAATTATAAGGCCAAAATCAGCCAGCACAATCAAAAAACAAAAAATAATTAAATAAAATTGCAGAGTGCCTTTTTAATCATTGAAAAATTTTCATTCAATTTAAACCATAGTTCATGTACAGTAATAGTTTTAAAAAATAAGTCTGCCAGTGTTATGCAGTAATGACAATGGTTAGTACTGTACTATTCTAGTAAGAAATGTTCATATTAGATAGAAATACAGAATATTTTACCAGTCCAGCATCGCACATGTAACCATCCAGTTTGTGGACATTATGTGGACACTGTTTGAGAAATGAATGAGAAGCACATGTAAATCTCTTACTTTATTAGGACTATTATGATGGTAATGATGATTTTATATAAATGTATTATTACTTTACTCGCATCACCAGTGCACGTTTCTGGCACATCACAGTCATTCACTGCATCCCTGCAGACCACTCCTCTCTGCTCATACTGAAACACACAATCTTTCAGTGGAGTTAAATACACAACAAAAATATACACAATTAATAACCAAAAAAAAAAAAATAGTTTTGACTGTCGACTTGGGATTTGTCCCTTTGAAAATAAAAAGTCACGCTCATGCTGTTTCAAACCTGTATGACTTTCTTTCTTCTGTGGAAGATAAATTCTAAACAAAATTTTACAAATGTGAAATAAATTTCACAGATAATCCTTTTCTAGTGAGCGCACAGCTTAAGAACCACTGTGACTGGATAATGGAGTCACCTGACTGAATAGAGTCTGATAAGAATCATTCAGGCTGTTTTGTAAACTGATACAGTGGCAAAAAAAAAAAGTGTTTCCCAATCTATAAAATATAAATGTAAGTAGTTTCTTGGACCGATTTACAGCAGTGGAGCTCCAGTGATGAGATGAAAAGACATTGAGTTGGGAAATAACAACAACAACAAAAAAAATTCTCAATGGCTCATGCAGTTCACCCAATCTAGTCCAAACAAATGACTCTAATGAACCAGTTATTTTTAGTAAAATATAAAACATACAATGCAACCAGTGTAGCCCAGTGTAGGTAACATCTCAAATAAATCACTCTGGTTCTTTTAAAGAATCGAAGCATTTGTGTAAATATACATGTCAGTTTATTATTGATAGGGCTGTCAAAAATAACGTGTTCATTTGAACGATTAATATTTAGTTTAACATGCTAAAAAGATGCATTCATTTTTTTCCTTCCTGGCATAGTTACACTATATGATTACACTATCTGGATTCCGCTCACCAGCTTTAAAAAGCGAGAGAGAGCAGCCAACTGAGGACAACTATACTGACAGCTATCATTAAACAGAGAGAGCTGATATTGACCGAGACAGAAACATCACTTTATTACCATTTACACCAGGGGCAGATCTAGTAAATTATTTATAGGGTGGCAAAGGGGTGGCATCCGGACTATGAGGGGTGGCAACACCAAAGCAAACATGGCCTGACATACACAATTGTGTTCACGAATATGCAAAAAGGTTGCATTACCACAGAGTAATCATCTATACTGTTAAAAACGAATTAAAAATAAATAACAAAATGTCAATATCCAGGGCATCAAATCAAGACACTGTATTATCAAAAACATCAACAGATTCTAAATGTCTCTGAGCTTGTATCACTAAACTTCCATTTTAGTGTGAAATTACAGTATATTCCATATTAATAACCGCATTACTTTCACAGTTATTTCACTGTAGTACTCTTGTATCTAACTACACTCTCTGTCTTTGTCGCCTTTGGCTTTTGTCTTGCTTAGTCGGGGACACATTCAACAATATTATTGATCTGCCTGCATTGACAACATTATATGAGAACTGGACTGAGCTGAACGATGACATCACTGTTTTCTCCAGAGCGGCTGTAAATATAAATTAAATAAATTAATAACTTTTCTACAACAGAAATGAACCATCACTTAAGCTGGACTATGACACTATTTTCTAAATCTGCTGAACAGCAGAAACAAACTTTGTTGCATTATTTTCCTGTTATCACTGTAAAGCTGCTTTGAAACAATCTGTATTGTAAAAAGCGCTATATATATAAACGTGACTTGACTTGACTCTCTGACATTTCTTGTAAAATCTACAGTATTTAAATTTTAAAAAATTGTCAAGTTTTTACAATTGTACTGTAAAAAAGCATGGTTTTACTGTGAGTTTACATTATTAGGAAACACAAACATTACTATAAACAAACAATATCATACTGTATTTCTACAGTGCATATGTAGGCTACTATAAAGGTGCATGCAATGCAGCATGAATAGATTATTACGGTGGCCGAGAAAGCTCAATGCGCTGCAACTGAAGAAAACAAGCAAATACAAAAAAAAACAGCAAATTATGAAAACATGATAGGAAACCATGTGCTGCAAATACTCACTATGCAACCAAATATAGAGATGCGCTACAAATACTAACAACGCACATATGCACATTATCAGGATGTTAAAATAAACAAAAACAATCACCTTTCAGGTCATCGACAACACCACTGACGAGCAGACATTGAACAAAAAGCATGTGCCAGCCAGTTTCGTCACTTGTTATGGTCCCCTTGAAATATTTTCTTGCTATTTGCTGGGCATTTCCTTATGTGGTTGCGTTGTGAGTATTTGCAGCACATGTGTTGTCAAACTGAAGATGTTTGCTGGTGTTTTTTTATGTTGCAAGATGATATAACATCTTTTTAAGATGCATCTCAGCAGGTGCTTCACTATTGTGAAAGATCCACGGAACAAACAGTTATGAATTTAAAATAAGATATTGGTAAATCTTCATGCTAAAATAAAATCTTCATATTCATGCTAAGAATAGTTTGACTTAAAATTATAGTGTGAATTCACAGTAAGAGCAGCAAATTATTGTGCTGTTAGCATCATTCTGCTGTGGATTCACAGTAATTCGTAAGAAAATGACCCAGCAAGCATTAATTTCACAGTAAATGTCTGACCAATTCACGAACAAATAGAAAAACAGTCAATTTGTAACTGGGCAGCACTGTGTTTTTGAGTCAGAAAGAACTGGTTGATGAGAGTCATTTGTTAATGAAGCTGACTACACTGTGCGCGCTGCATCCACATGCAACCCGCTAGGACAATTTCTAGAAAGACGTGTTTTATTTGCCATTATTTTGCGATATGCTTGAATTGAAGCGATATGCTTGAATTAAGGACAACTTTTATGATGCCTAATGACTAAGGACCAAGATCTAAAACAGAACAAAAACAACCATTATGAAGGTACTTTGCTCGTTTTTGGAGCTTGAAAGCCCTACTCTCACTTCCTTATATGACCTCTGAAGGGTCCTAGGGCTGGAGCCTATCCCAGTATCCTAGGCTGAAGACAGGGGAAAGAACTAAAGTAAATTATGGCAGAAAAGTTTTGGGTGAACAATTCTAACACAACTTACCTTGCAACGGCTACAACAGAGTCCATTGCTACACATTGCATCATGGGTCAAAGTGCATTTTTTACAGCATGCACCCCCAGCACGAGAGCAATCCTACAAGAGTGCACAACCAATAAAAAACAACCTGTTAGCTTAAAAAAAGCATTGCAACCGTCACCTTCCTGTTCTCTTGTACTAACACACTTCAAGGCAGGTATCACTTCAAGGATTTAATTAATTAATACTCAGAGAATTATTTCTGTTTCTGTTGGATTCTCAAAGGAAATTTGTGTTAAGTTATCTTGTCACCCACCACTTGAGAGCCACAGTCGCATTCTTCTCCCTGTTCCACAAAACCATTGCCACATTCAGGAGGATCCAACAACTGTAGTGACAGAAATTATCATGTCACTGCCAGATATTTGTAATAGATATGCAGTGTTAAGCAAGCTACTCAAAAATGCATCAAGCTCTCTATCAATTAACATAAAATCTATCCTTTAGAGCATTGGTCTCAAACTCAGTTCCTGGAGGGCCACAGCTCTCCACAGTTTTGCTCCAACCCTAATCAAACACACCTGATCCAGCTAATCAAGGTCTTCAGGATTACTAGAAACTTCCAAGCAGGTGTGAGTTGGAGCTGGTTGGAGCTAAACTCTGCAGGGCTGTGGCCCTTCAGGAACTGAGTTTGAAACCACTGCTTTAGAGTAAGGAGCTAATTTCACAATAAGCTACACAGTAAAAGTAGCTAAATACAAGCTACTTCATATATGTATTGTTATGTCTGTGTTTTTGGAGGCGAGGTTCCTTTTCCGAGAATGCAATGCGGCATAAGTGGCCAATTTGTTTTTTTGCATACTTTGCACTGGCCATTACAAGGTTCAAGACTTGTCAAGAGTGTCCGAGATTCTGTGGCACCCCTCTGGACATTTTTACTGACTATGGTGCCTTCAGGATACAGAACAATTTGTCTACTGCTGTGACCTCCACACATCCCAAAAGGGACCAAGTGCAGTGGGTCACCACTGGGGCATGTACTGTAGGGGTGGACATCCTGGCCCCCTTCCGGGTAACACTCAAGTACACGAGTAGCTGCACAGTGTCCAGAGGAGGAACTTTGAAGCACAGGTGTTCATGAAAGGTCTGTCAAGAGCTTGAGGCCAAGGAGATCTACACTACACCCCTGAACCCCCAAAGTGATGGACTGGTAGAGCATTTCAACTGTACCCTAACCACATAGCTTGGCATCTTGGTTGAACAACATCAGCGTGACTGGGCCCACTATCCTCCCTGGTCCTGTGGGCATATCGTTTTGTTTGACGGTGCAGGAGTCCAGAAAATACACCCAAACATCCCTCATGTTTGGACAAGACATTCAGACACTTAAGATTTGGTGTTTGGGTTACCACTACAGCCAGATGTACCACTGGAAGCAAAGGAGGAGTACTTCGTCCAACTCTGAAAGCAGTTCAGAGTGGTCCATGGCTTATGCCGGCAAGCGAAAAGGTTTTCACTAAAGTGAAAGACTTTGTCCTTGGAAACATGGGATTGGTGTACTGCCCAGAGAGAATTTCCAGTGCAGGAGCCTTGAGAAGTTGTAGAATGGATCTCAGGCATGGCTTACCATGTCCAACTAACATGTTAAGGGCAGCCAGAAAGTTACTACTACATGCCCATGGCTGCGTTTCCCAGAAGCATTGTTAGCTTAAGTAGATTGTGGATGCTTCTGGGAAAAGCAGCCCCTGATAGAGGTCCATCTAAGACTGTGGACTCACCTTGTGAGCCTACAGCAGTGGAAACCATGTACCAAGTATATGTATGGGAGTATGGGATTGCTAAGCTCGCAGTGGTGTCAAACTCAATTCCTGGAGGGCCAGAGCTCTGCACAGTTTTGCTCCAACCCTAATCAAACACACCTAATCCAGCTAATCAAGGTCTTCAGGATTGCTAGAAACTTCCTTGCAGGTGTGAGTTTGAGCTGGTTGGAGCTAAACTGTGCAGAGCTCTGGCCCTCCAGGAATTGAGTTTGACACCACTGGAAGTATACTTCCCTTGTCCGCGTTCTGCTCTGGCTTGCAGACAGTCCACGTGACGTAATTTCGTCACGTGGACACAGTTCGCTGATGTCTGTCCACACGTCCGCATGCAGCCAGATTTTTGTATCCGCACAGACTTGTGAGCAGACAACAGAGCATGTGCAAGTGATTTGAGCACTTAAAAAGGACGGTCCACTAGAATGTGTCTCTACACGCTCACGGTCAAAGGAGTATACATTGAAAGGCTTGTGTGCTCAGCTGTGCAGAAACAAGCGATATCATACGTAAGCAGATGCATATGTAAAATAACGTCAAAATTAAACAGCATATGAATAAAAACTGCCAAATGTTACAGAATGAAATGTCAACCCAGGAGGAACTATAGGACTGTGCAAGCTTTGGGGGTGTTGATGGACTTGATCTACTGCATCTACTGTATGTTTTGATCATCGTTCTGAATCTGGATCTCTATCTGGATGTAGTCTTTGACAAAAACGTGATTTTCTCAGCTTTTTGCTCAAAATGTTGCATTTTTATTAAACTTTCCCACATGCAAGTGTTGATAAAAAAGGAACGCATGAAGCTAGAATAAAACATTTTTGTTGTTGTTGTTTAAAAGCAGATAGTCTGTTCTTTCTTTTGATAAATTGCATATTCAGATATTCATACCACAAAATATTCTGGGGGCCATGAAACTTTTGTGAAAATGATCAAAAATGCTGGCAGAGTCTGGCAACTTTTTTTTTTTTTTTTTTACATTTAAGTGGATGTTCCAGACAAACCTTGTTAGGTTTATTGAAGAGGCAGCTCCCTCCTCCTTGCTGGAGGAACTGAATGTACTCCTCTATACTGCACCGTGAAAACTTTCTGGGCAGATAGTATCTGTCAGGATCACATAATAGAGTTAATACTGTTCAGTTACCCTTACATGGAAACTGTGTGTAAAACTAATAGAGAAGGAACAGCAAAATGTAATTTATATTTGACAGACACTTTTATCCAAAGCAACTTGAGGCCAATTCACACTGCGCCAACATGAGCCACATTCGTCAGGTTTTGTCGGATCAGTGAGTCACACCTTTCGGCATTGGTTGGCTCTTAATTTTGCAGAAACATGCTGAATCTACATTTGTCAGGTCTTGAAAATGTGACACTGTAATCTGGTGACTGTCGCCATTGGTCGGTGTCTGTCGGTGCAGTGTGTGAATTGGCCTTTACAGTGCATTCAAGGTATACATTATGAGTGATCATGGGAATCGAATCTATCACTAGTATTGCTAGTGCCATGATCTACCAGTTGTGCTGGTAAAGCTAAACTATTTAGCTGACTTGAAAAGACTTGAAAAATACCCTCCATGGTGAAGCAAGTTTAAAAAGAATTTTACAGAGCAAGTTAGCTAGCAATCTTAATAGTAACTTAGTAAAAGTAAAGACAATTGATGTCCATCACTAATTTGAGTACTGAGATCACAGTAAAGCAAGAAGAAAGGTTGTATGCAATTCAGAAATTAATTGAGAATGCTTTTAAAATTTCAATTCAATTTCTAAATTTGAAGTAAATTTAAATTAAGATGAAGCTTGAATACATGATTCTATTCAAATTTCAATGTAAGGAAGTAGAATGAACTGAAATTCAAAGAAATTCACATACTGCAACTGTAACTAATTAACTGTAACTAAATAAGATAAGATTTGTTGACTTGATAAAGCATTGTTTGCAAAATAATTTGAAGTTTCAAGGTAGGATTATAGGTCTTATGGCCAAAATAAATAATTATACAAATATAATTTCATTGTATTACATTATTTAGCTTTAGTGGACCATGGTGGGAGAACGCTTATAGAATGCTTTACCTGTGTTGAATTTCTTTGAATTGCAATTAATGAATTCCTCTTCAAGTTATCCTGTGGGTCATGGTCAATAAAAAAATCCTCAATTCTGAATTTTGCTTACTCTGGCCATATACAATAGGGCCTCATGCTTGCAATCCATTTGCCAAACATTTGTGACTGAGCTTGTGCACTTGCATAGTGTATGTTTCCAGCATGAATGTTGCAATAAAAATATACTTACACAAAGACCCAAAAACTTGACTCACCCAGTATCCTCCATGATGCAGCCTAACCACGGATCTGGACATCTGCAGTCTCCTACCACACACACACACACACACACACACACACACACACACACACACACACACACATTAAAACAACAGCCCCCCTTTTAATATTTTGTCAGGAGTGGAAGGATGGTTACCTGCAGTAGCACGGTCTTTGTTCCACATCATTCCAAGGTTCTGTCCTAAACTCTGACATAATGTGATAGCCATGGGTCCCACATTTCCATACTGACATTAACACAGAGATGGTAGATGGTATGTTAGCACTCATTTAGCAGATGCTTTAATACAAAGGAACTTACAGTACGTTTATTATATATATATTTAAAAGTGAGTTTGCTGTCTGTTATTTGATTAAGATTATGAAGAAACTTTTTTTCTTTGGAATAACTTGCACTGATAAATCAGGCACAGTAACACCAGTAATGTGTAATAGTAGGGTTCCCTATACGTCAATCACTTCGGCGTTGTGTCGATGTAGTGACACTAGGGGTCGCACTTGGGAGCCCCAAACACCTCTGATATTTCAGAAAATGCCAATGAGAAATGGCAAGTGGAATTTGCTTGCCACTCCATTCACCTCTGCCTAGAAGCTTCACTGGTTTCCTACTGCACATTTCAACAGTTATTTCTATTATACACACAGATAAGAACTCAGAGAGTTCCCATGGGCACTTCAATGAGCAAGTAGAAAAAGAAAATTTCCAAAAGAGAAAATTCTCTAACAAGAGAGTTTCTTTATAAAAGAGAGATTTCCTCTAAAAGAGCAAACACGGACGAAGAACGTATTTTTAAAGATGCTTTTTCACCCGTGTATTTCTGGATAAGGTCAAGGCCTGTCTCCATTAGACGGCCACGATTGCTACTGCAGTTTGGGCCATGCCCATGCTGGAGCAGCTTTTGTGAATGGTGCATTCTCTCATTGCGAGAGTGTGGCTATGGGAACGTTGCGGTCAAAACTTCCCTGCTTTTTTAAAGCAGGAAGTCACCTCGGTTGCTCCAAGTCCTGGTCCTTCTGCAATCATGCACAAGGCCGCGACGCTGAGGGCGATCTAAGGGTACGAATGGAAGGTCTTCTGATGGGCGCGACTAGCGCTTCCAACCCCTTGTGCTGGCTCAATAGACCAATCAGACTAAACTACGCGATTCAGTTCAGAAACCAGTTTCACAAAAGTTGCGGCTGTGGAGCCTGTTTTCACCAACCAAGATAAGGAGAGGGTCACCTCCCTCGATCATAATGGAGATAAGTGGTGGGTTGCAACCAATTTTAAAGCAGAAACGCAGTTGTTGGCGTGTGTTCGCCATCAAGTTTGGTTCATGGCAATAGACCTGAAAAATGCATACTCTCATGTCTCATTTCCCCGGTATTGTATCCTTGATCACGGAAGGCATGGAGGATGCCCTTGCCCCACTCAGGGAAGTGGGTATTCACATTCTCAAATCTGGCTAATACTAGCACACTCTTACGATCTATTGCGTGTATACAGGGGCCTGGTGCTTAGGTGGGGGGGGGGGGGGGGGTCAACTGGGAAGAAGCAAGCACAGAACTATCTGAAGTTATTCAGACAGAAAACAGACAAACTCAATAATGCAGTGAATGCACTGTCGTGATTGGATAGGCTTCAAAGAGAGTAGAGAATCCATCCCTGTGTAGTCCAGCTGATTTGGAGTCGATTACTCGAAGCTCAGGTAGACTTGTTTGCCTCCTGCCACAACACTGAACCACCCTCTAAAATGGCCAGGACACTGTTTCGGCTCCTCAGCACAAACCTGAATGAGTGGATGCATGCCATCTCATTTTATACCAGTATGTCTGGGGGACTAACATGCAAATTCCACTCGCCAATTCTCATTAGCCTTTTCTAAAGTGTCAGAGGTATTTGTGGCTCTCAAGTGCGAACCCTAGTGTCACTACATCAACACAATGTCTTGTTCCCTCTATCAGAGAACGGAGGTTACGTCAGTAACCAAGACGTTACACTCTATTTTGATAGTCCACTTTAGACATTCTATTAACTATAAGTAACTTTGCAACTACATGTCAACTAACTCTCAATAGAATATTAGTAGACTGTTTGCTTAGGGTTCAGGTTAGTAGAATTAGCTGGCATGTACTTGCAAAGTTACCTATAGTCAGTAGAATGTGTTGGGGGACCATCAAAATAAAGTGTTAACAGATATTAAAGGTAGGGTAGGCAATTTCATAGAGGCTAGCAATAGCAAGCTAGTTTTGAAAATATAAGATCCCTCACTCCTTTCAGAGCGCTCTCCAAGGCCACGCCTCCTCCAAAACACATGAACACGCACAGCCAGCGCAGAGTAAGCAAAGCGTCACGAGAGACAGCCTTAAATTAAGTCCTGTTTCAAAGCACATAACATCACTTGTACCAACTGACTGCTGCAGATTCATTTTGCCGTTGATAGTGTTGCCATAGAAACGAATAGCTCCAAGTAGAATGTCACAATATAATTACGATATGGGTGAATGCAGCATTAGCTCGTTGTTTTGGTTCAGAAGGAACTGTAAAAGGTGGCTGCTGTTTGTTTCCGGTGCTTGTTGACTGTCTGTCTACAACTCTGCATAGCTTAATGGAACGTGCTGCGCAAGCAGAGTGCGCAGAGGTATGGGAATACATAGTTTGACAGGCAGGTAGGACATCCTATCATTGCATTTGGACCGAATGCAATGATTGGACACATTTTTTTTGGTCCTGAGACTTGAGACTGTTTTTTTTATTTAGACCACTTCTATTATTCTACTTGGATGTGAAGAGAGTTTCAACCAGTATAATGAAAAGTGTTTATTAAAAAACCTACCCTACCTTTAAGCAGACAGTCTACTAATACTCTAATGGCTGGTAGCTGACATGTAGTTGCAAAGTCACTTATAGTTAGTAGAATGTCTAAAGTGGACGATCGAAATAAAGTTTTAGCAAAAGTAGCTCTGAGCTTTAGCCATTGAGCTCTCACCTCATTGACTCCTCCACCTCGTGTTGATGAGCAGATCCCCTCGATGTATGCAGTGCCACTGCGACTGCTCTGAAACGTGCGTCCCCTGCGGGTCAGATAATTCACAGAATATTTACCTTACAAAGGTTTTGAACTTCTTACAGAGTTGGTTATCATGCAAGTCATATGCAATCTTAAATTGCAATGCCACTGGTGTGATGCAAATGTGTTGCGATAAGGCCCCATGAAATGATTTGACCAAGTAAATGTTCTTTCCTCTGTTGACGCATTTCCGATTGAAACCAAAAGTTTTTAGGGGGAAGGATATTCTCATTCTCAGGAGCAAAAAATTGTAGATGCCACTAAACTGGAGACAATTACATATTTTCAGTCCATTTCTTAGGAAGAGAAAGGTTTTAAATAAATTAAGTAGTTTACTAGCATATAACAAAAACACAAACAAAGTTGATTTCATGGGGCATTAATTATATTGAATGGATATTTACATTCAATATATATTGCATGTGTCAAATGCAATGACCGAGCGTGCAAAAAATATGTCGTCTAAGAAGGAAGCATAACATACGAGAGCAGGTGAGCTGCATCACTCTTCTCTTTGATATTCTCCTTCCTGTATTTCATAAAGTCACGCAGGGTCACCAAAGGGTCGTCGCCAACAGAAACCATGTTCTGAGTTGACCATGTCTCCATGGCGACAAGCACTATTCTAGTGTTCAGCTGCTCCTTGTAAATCTGGAATTGAATAGGATGTTTTAAGTATAAAAATTGCTACAGTACTTACTCAAGGAAACACATCATGAGAAAAAATCGTGAATATGTCTGTCAAACTTCAGGACGTACAGCATCAGCCATGTTCACTACAGCTTTAGCAAAGTTTCTCGTCTGAGAGGCCGATCTTCGCATCTGTACAAACTACAGAGAGAAACATCAAGACAAATATTACACACCACATGCAAAAAGAAATACAGAAAAGAATAACTATTAAAAAAAATCTATTTTCGGATCTTACCAGTTCGTAATCATTGACCACTAGCAACTCTACATACTTTGTTTCACTCTGAACTGTGCGCGGACCCCTCCGAACCTGCAGGGGGACACATAACAGAATGTGACATGACATGACATGTTAGTGTACAATGATACAGCAAGTGTGAAGTACACAACATATTGTGATGGAAATGTTTTGATGGAGAATCAAATTTTTGTTTGTTTTTTAAAGAGTGTTTAAGGAATATGGATATCAATCAATATGATTAATTCCTATTGTAATGTTTTTTTTTTATTGCATCTTTTTTATCAACATTTCAATCATTAACAACCTAAGCAAAAACCAAAGAAACAACCAAACAATGAAAGCCCAGCAATTACAGTGCAAAAAAAGAAGGAAATAAAATAAAAAGGAAACAGGAGCATTATAATATACCAAACCTCAAAATATTACTTAAAGAAACATCAATACAATCAAGATATGGGGTCCAGACCGGATGGAAATCTTCAGTTGACAAGTGAGTAACGCATGTTAGAAATTCTAAAGGAATCATTTCTCAAATAATCTTATGCCATCCTTTTAAAGTAATACTTTAAACTAACCTGATCGTTTCCTTTTTATATCTTTCTGCCAGACTTAACAGTTGATAAGACTTTACAGTTTTATTTACATCACCATCTTAGTCACTTTAGTCTATTACTTTAGTCACTGTCTCTATGGTTACAGTCATAGATTTGAAAGAAATCTACACACCCCTGTTAAAACAGCTGTTTTTTTTGTAATGTAAAAAATGAATGCCGCTGAAAACCAGTGACACATTTCAAAAAGATAAAAATAAACCTTTTTATAATTGAGTATGTGCCTGTTCAGAATGAACTAATCATCAAGTTCATGTGAAATAGTTCACAACTGTCTTCAGGGCTGCATTAACAATAGGACTAGGTGGAGCTGAAGCCCCAGGGCCCGAGCAAGGAGGGGGCCCGTGATTGGCTGTGGAGTGGATTGACTGGCCATCGGGAGCACCTGAACTTTTCCCGGTGGGCCGATCGCCAATACCCCACCACGGCCCCACATATAAAGCGCTGTTATTTAGTGGAGCAACTGGGATGAAACGGCACTACCTGATTAAACCGCACGTGCATCCAGCAGTCGCAGCTTGTGCATCTGACAAACATTAACGGGGACACATGTGGGCCGGATGGGCCAAATTTTAGCACCAGTCCAGCCCCGATGATTCTCTTCTTCTAGGTATAAAAAGAAGACCTTAATGTTTTAAACTATTTCATGTAAACTCCTTAAGGCAGTCGTATGCGCAAAAGTTGTGGCTTTTTCTGGAAACCTGTTTGCTTTGACCTCATATTTGGTGTTAAAGGGGTCATATAATGGTACATGCACTTTTACAAGTTGATTGTACTGAAATGTGTGTTGGCAGTGTCTGTACACAGCCATCATATAATGATAAAAATCCATCCAGTGGTTTTGTTTTAATCTCCTTATATGTTTTCCCCTGCCTCAAATCGAGCCGTTCGAGCCTGTGACGTCACAAGCTCGCACGCCCCTCCCGCGATTGTTGAATGACAGCCGCGTTTCAACACAGACCCGCCCTCGCTCGTGAGCCAGCTGTCAATCATAGTCTGCGCGGACCGGCGCGGTCATTGTTGATATGCTGGAGCACTGTCTATGAGCAGAATGGCGTCAAAGCGATTGTGGTGTTCTCTTCTTGGGTGCAATAAGGAACACAGCAGTCATTTTAATGTTCCTAAATCCGAACCGCCGAAGACGCAGTGGCTGAGTTTGTTTTCTAAGGGAATATTCCCCACGAGCAACGTCAATGCTCTCATGTTTGCGCGAATCATTTCACACACCAGACTGCTTTATAAACGAGGAGGTATAAAGCTGGTTTTGCTAAGAAGCTGCTCCTGAAAGGATCGGTACCATCTATTCGTGTTCCTGCAGCTGCTCTAGAAGAACTGAAGTGAGTGTAACGTTTTATTAAACTTTATATTAATATTTATATTAATCCTTGTAAATTGCTAGCTGCACGCTTCACAATGAATGCGTCTAAGGTTTACACTCAGGGTACATTACGGCATGTTTTCTATGTATGACGTTCTCAATATAATGCATAATCCCACGTTTGTTTATATATTACAAACTTTTAATTTAGACCCTAAAGAATCATATTAGCTTGTACAAAAATGGCATTATATGACCCCTTTAACGCATTTATGCTTTTAATGTGTTTTAGCCTGGAATATTTTTATATTTTATATAGATACAATACATTGTATCTCTGTGATAAAAATATGACTTTTTAAAATAGGCTACTAATTATTTCTGCAATAGAAAACGTACTCTAGTATGAAAGGGGCCCTCGGGTTTTCTATAGCCCTAGGGTCCTATGTGTTCTTAATGCGGCCCTGCCTGTCTTCGCTTGAAGTGACTCCAAATAAATCTCAGCTGTTCTAGTAAGATTTTTCTGACACCTTCTTGGTTGCATGCTACGGGGTTATTTACACCTGGTCACTTCATGCATTTTCTTTGATCGGATAGTTTCCGATTGTTAAACGAACAGGTGTAAATGGAACTGCAACTGGACCAGTGCAAATGCATCTGGTAGTTGAAGCCATATATGTAAAAGCCAAGTCACACCGCACAGACAAACAGCAACAGACACCAACAAACAAGTTGGCAGTTGAATTTAGAATTGTATGAAAAATAACTGTCATATTCACACTGCCCCAGCAGACACTGACAAACGCTGATTGAACATGTTCAGTCGGGTGAAAACAAATCCAGACCAACGCCGACAGGGGTAACACACTGATCTGACAATACCCAACAAACGTGTATGCTGGCATTTGCATTTGTCTGTGCAGTGTGAATTGGACTTTAATTTTACTCCACCCAAAACGGTAAAAAACAAAAGTGTGAGAGCATGTTATACCAGCTCCAGGTAGTCTACCACAGTGCTACTGCAACATACATCACCACAGATATGGGCCGCCACAGGCGAGTAGCCTATCTCTGTAGAAAGTCCTGAGAGTGTACCTGTGCTGATGTCACTTTAATAATAATTATTAATAATTTGTTACATTTATATAGCGCTTTTCTCTGCACTCAAAGCGCTTTACATTTGGAAGGGGGGAATCTCTTCAAACACCACCAATGTGCAGCCATACTGCACCAGAACACCCACCACACACCAGCTTACTGGTGGAGAGGAGACAGAGTGGTGAAGCCAATTAGTATGTATGGGGATGATTAGGAGGCCATGATGGACAGAAGCCAGTGGGAAAATTTGGCCAGGATGCCAGGATTACACCCCTACTCTTTTTCGAAGGACATCCTGGGATTTTTTTTTATGACCACAGAGAGTCAAGGACCTCGGTTTAGTATAAGAGTCCCCATCATACTGGAGCATTAGGACTCACACAGACCACAGGGTGAGCACCCCCTGCTAGCCTCACTAAAACTTCTTTCACCAGCAACCTAATTTTCCTAGGAGGTCTCCCATCCAGGTACTCCCTGCTTAGCTTCAGTGGGCAACCAGTCTTGGGCTACAGGGTGATATGGCTGCTGATAGCTTTCTCTCCTATTGTAGCCTTTGATCTTGAAATTAGCTGATGATAAATATAATGCAGTTCATTTCTGTTGCTTTTGTTTGTTTAAAATCAGCTATCTGATCAGTAAAAATGCATAAAGTGACAAGGCCCAGAGCCATGGACCACAAAGAGCTTAAGAAAGGGTCTCAGTGTAAGGTACTGCTCAGATGAGGGCTACAAAAAAAACAGAAAAAACAGAAAAAAAAACATTGAAAACAGAAGTCATTAACAAGTGGAGAAAGTATAGCACAACAGCGACATTGCAAAATAAAGTGCTACCCTGTTCTTGATAGTCATGTTCCGCATGTACATACTACTTATTATAGCAATTACAATAACTGGGCTATAACTAGGTACTAACCCTGAACCTACCCCTAAACCTAACCTTGACCCATGTGGTTACCTTATATTACCAGTACTTTTATGGGTAAGTGCACTGTACATGTACTGTAAAATAAAGTGTAACCAAGAACAGGGTCTCCCTCCAAAATTGATGAGAAGACAAAGAAAACTAGTGAGGGAGGCTGTTTAAGAGTCCTAGAAACATTAAAATAGTTGCAGCTCTTTCTGCCAATTACTGGTTGCTCCCTACATGTGACAACTATCTCCAATATTCTCAGTCTGTCTGGGCTATGGGCCAGGGTAGCAAGACGCAAGCTTTTTCTGACCAAAAAACAAAAACAAAAAACATCCAAGCCTGGCTTAACCTTGCAACAACATACATCCAATCTCCATAAACCATGTGGAAAAATGTGTTATGGCCTGATGAGACCAAGTGTGAATTGTTTGGCCAAACTTATAAAAGGTATATGTTTGGCACAAAAACATCACAGGACATCAGCAAAAGAACACCAAACCCCCGATGAAGCAGGTGGCAGCATCATTCTTTGGGGCTGCTTTTCTTCAGCTGGAACTCCAGCTTTAGTAAAGGTTGAGGGAATCATGAATAGCTACAAGTTCCAGTCGATTTTCCTTCTGGTGTCTGCTAAAAAGCTGAAAATGAAGAGAACTTTCAACTTGACAATGATCCAAAACACACATCTAAATCAACAAAAGAATGGCTTCAGCAAAGAAATATGAATATTTTGGAATGGCCTAGCCAGAGTTTAGACCTGAATCTTATAGTAAATTTGAGGGGTGACCTGAAGATGCCCTCACAATTTAACAGATCTGGAATGTTTTTACAAAGAAGAGTGAGAAAATAATCCCTAATCAAGAATGCCGAGCTAAAAGACTCCAATCCAATCATATCAAGTGTTGTAATAAAATCAAAGGGTGCTTCATCTAAGTATTAGCACACCAATCCAATTATTCCAACTTTTTTATTTATATATATTTTTTTTATCCATTTTTTAAACACAGTCACTTGCTTCTTACCTTAATGAACCAGCTGTTTGAACAAACTGCTGGAATAAATAACTCAATGACTCATCAAGTGTCTTGCAGACACCTTGCGGGTTTGTTTTCATATTAAACTTTCTAAAATAATTTAATATTTCAATATTCATAACATTATTTTTAAAACATTAATCTCATAGCATTATTATGTGTAAATTAATGCTGATTTAGATGCAGTTTCTGTGCCAATTCTGCAGTGTACAAATGGAAGTTGGATACTGATTTAATTTGACTGGTAACAGCCTATAGTGTTTTATTATTCTAATTGAATTTATTGATTAAATGTAAGAATGTTACATAAAATATATACATCCAATAAGGTTATAAGAAATTGCCCTTAATAGGTAGAAATGCCATTGGAAATCAATTTAAGGTGGCATCTATTGCCCCTAAATGAAAAAAGTTAATTTCTGCCCCAGCGGGAGTCAGCTGACCATAACAGAACCAACACAAAAACATTATTGTTATTGATAGTTTTTGTCATACTACACACCCCTAGCAATATGGTAATATTTGTAAAATACAGCAAAGTGCCCTCAAATGTTGTTTTTGTCTCCATTTACATTTTAATATTCATTCATCTGTATATTGAGTTCTATAGTTCTGTGTTATATTGATTCTTGTGTGACTCCCTCTCCTCTTCCCACCTTTCCACAGCCTTAGCACTAATTTGAGCCTTTTTCAAATCTTAGACATAAATGATCTGTGCTAAAATAGGCCGGGTGATTCCATGACCCTTTAACAGGATAGTCTCAGCTTCAGACGTCACACCCACTGATCGCCCACAGTCTGTTCGCGGAGTGTCTGGTACATGTTGTACACAGAACTGGTGTTTCGAACTGAACAATTCTAAGCTGTTTGGCTGTATTTACCAAGTTTCTCTCTTTCTCTGTTTCATTGCCAGATTGTGCCCTGTGTCTGCTTACTCGCCTGCCCTTTGTTTGAGTCAACTTTCGAGTGGTTTGTCTTGTCTGGTGCTTATTCGTGGCTGCTCTCGCTCTCCAGCACTGTCCGGCTATCAGACTGCTCTGGTTATGACATGCTGCTGGTCTCTCGGCGTGATATTCATGTAGCTCTTTGGATTGGTTGTCTAACACATGGGGTTTTCAAACCTGTCCTTGAGGACCTCCAGCGCTGTACATTCTGTATGTCTCCCTCATCTAACACACCTGATTCAACTCATCAGCTCATTAGTAGAGACTGCAAGACCCAAATTGGGTGTATCAGATAAGGGAGACACAAAACATGCAGTGCTGGGGGTCCTCCAGGACAGGATTAAAAAGGCTCTCGTCCCTCGCCTGTTCTTGGACACCCGTTCCTCTGCATCCAGTTTTAATTCTATCCCAATGACATCAGTAATTATCAATGTTACATCAGTAATTCACGTTAGTGCTCGGCTAATTTATGCGCTGTTATGATACAGTTAAAAAGATGCAGTTCCCACATGTGCATCGCAATAAATTAGAAATATTCACATCAGTTTGTTGATGGACATGTATACACTTGTTAATACTGATGGAGAGGAAATACAGTTGCAACATCTCATAATGTAAGTCAAATGAGTAGTTCATCACTGAGAAATATCCTGCTCAGTTGTCCTTACAATGGGGTTGAATCACTAGTTCTTTCAATGTTTCATCATCGGTCTCAAGCTCGAATTGATATATGGTAAAATCATTTGCATCATTACTGTCTTTACAGTGTGTACAATCGCTAAGCTTTAGGAAGCCTCCGGACGGAGCTGAAGTTTATGGTAATGGTCGTTTCGTTTCCGACACGCACTGTAAGCGGAAGACCAATCACAACAGACTGGGCCATCTGACCAATCAGAGCAGGGAAAGAGTCCTTAGAGAATTATTGAAAAATGTGGTGATGTGCAATGTATATTATGAGAAATTGAAAGTGTTTTTTGACCTTTGATGTGTGTAAACATGTTGTTGGAGACCCCCAAAACAAAATTAAGAACTTTAAAATAGCATAACTGATGTTTTTTCTCCATTTGCTCTTGGATCCGCAGATTATTCTTAACATTCTCTGGGAATTGAAACCATTACAATCTTTCCTGTAGCTCAAACAGTAGAGCGTTAGCACTTACAACGCCAAGGTCATGGGTTCAATTCCCAGGGAAGGCAAGAACTGATAAGAATATAAATGTGTACCTTGAAATGCAATGTAAGTCGCTTTGGATAAAAGCGTCTGCCAAATGCATAAATGTAATTTACCCACATTTACGTTTTTAGAACTCTTCTGATTTAAGAAAATGTTATTTCATATAATAGTTGTACAATATGTTTTATTTGTTATTAAGGAAACATTTCTTTCCCTCCTTCAAGTTCTCTGTATAAGAATGCTGATAGTATCAGCATCTCACTCATCTCGGTTCATGCAGACATGTCCGAATCTGAGACTGTTGCAACCATTGGCTGGAACCAGCTCTTAACCCGAGAACTGCTGTTACCAGGATTTGAAATGAACACCGGCCAACTGTCAAACTGCAGGTGAAAATCAACCGTGGTGAGTAACGAAATAAACTCACTAGCCAAATTTTAAGGTTATGATTATGTTCTATTACTTTGCATGCTACCGGCCTCTAATATTAGCAAAACAAAGTGTCTGTATTCCGATGCTTCTGGTAAACCCATTGCTTTCAATGAGACAAGTTTTCCATTAACATATACTAACACGATATATGAGCGCTTTGTCATTTGGACAAATTTTATGGTGTACTACAACTTTAGTGATATTAAACTGTACCTGGATGGAAAAGAGCCGTGTAAAAATTCTCCAAAATTCTATTTGTCGTACACCACAGACTAGACAAATCTTAATACATACAAATACATTAATGCATTTAATGTTGTTTCACTCACATATTTTTAAATACTACTTGTTTCTGTGCCACAAAGTCTAGGGCCACATTTTAGTCCTAGTCCAGCCCTGGAAACAGCTGAATGCTTTTTGAATTGACAGCTTGCATGTTAATCTTCAATGTGTTTACTATTAAACATTCATTTACAAACCCTGCCTGTCATAGTATCAGTGTACTTTTGACTTGACAGCTACTGCCACCAGACCACTGTTACATCAGCCAGATCAAATACTGATGTAATCATGCAATAAATATATTTACAGTACATTATATTTGTTACACTTTCTGCTGTTCAGCAAAAGACATCACAAGACTGCTAGTTGCGAGTTGGCAAAATCTGTCATCATTGGGCATCATATGATAATATACTCCAGGATACTGGATAATTTTGAGTCGGAGTGACTGTAATGCATGTTTGAAGAGTAACTTGTGGATCGGTGCACTGGTTCAACCAGTTGTGCTGGGAAGACAATTTCCAAATGTACACTGTCTAAAAAAAGTCCAAAAGCAGTCCAACCATTACTAATCGTTTCTTTTCACATTATATGTTAATGTATTTTCAATCAGTTATGTAAAATTACCATAATTAACAATCCAAAATAATTAACTCCACAGCAAAAATACAAAGACTAGTAGATAAGTCGACTAGTCGACTTAAATGCTCTGCCATGATGTTTTAAGCTTGATGTCGACTAGTCGCTAGTCATGGCCTATAGAGGGCGCAACAGGATAAGAAATCTTCAAAGTCAAACAGTTAAAATGACAAATAAATGCATACTCAGAGAGCACTCCACAAGACAGGTTTGATTATACCATCTAGATCCTCAAAATTGATCAGGGAATGCATGTTATAAAAAGCTTATTGTACAAGTAAGTTAATCGCCGTTCTAAACTAATGCGTGATGCATTGCAAGGCACACACATACAGACAGTAGCGCGCACATCCCACTCACAGAATCATTCAGTAGCGCAGAAACATATTGCCAACACTGTGATGTATCAATAAAAAAAGAAGAAAAAAAAAAAGAAAAAAAAACTTTCCTTTGACAGTAAAACTTTATATTTTGGATATATACCTCAACAATGTTTAAAAAGAGATACATATTTAATGAAAATTATTTAATGAATGAAGAGCTTTAACAAAAAAAATGGTTGTCAGAGGAGAGCCCTAGCCTCTAAATGCATGGATGTACATCACAATGGACATCTATAAAATGGAGCATTTGTAAATCTGGAGCAATTTGCTTTGTACTGGGAAAAATGGACCAACTATGCAACATTTAAAGCTAGGGTATACGATTTCAAAGATTGTTCATTATTAATATCCTCGTTTAAATGCTGGTTATGGTTATATAGTACAATCCTAACAATATGAATAGAAAAAAGAATGAAAAAAATCCATTCACTCTATTGGCTGTACAGCCGCAGAGAAGTTGACCAATGTAAGCTGTCCGGCCGGACAGCTTACATTGGTCAACTGCTCTCATCCAATCACCAGCTCCACTGAAAACTCCGCCTGGCGCTCGCGTCTCCACCCCACCGCACCCCTCCTGCGTCATGAAATTGCGCGAGCAAGCAGCTGACAGTCTATGGTAGCTAGCTAAGTAGCATATCAGCAAAGGATAAAAAAAAAAAGACAGCAGCAAGCGTCCCCTGCTTGCCCCTACAGTAAAGTAAGGACGAAAGAGAAAGTCATTAGAGGAACGAGCAGAGATTAAAAAAAAATGTGAAGAACGCCGAACTTTGAGTAGGATAAATATAGGGTCCACCATTGACCGTTGGAGGAAGCTTCAGGAAGATCTGGGACTGAAGACCGACGCTGACACGGCTGACTTTTTGTTGAGCAGGTAAACATTTATTTATACTTTTATGGACGTGTTACAAAAATAGCTTTTTATCAGTTTGACAACTTGCTCATGCTGCCGGTCGGCATTGGAATGTTAGCCGTTTAGCATCACCTATCACGGGTCAAAGTAATTATATTTCTTGAAGTCCTTGAATATATTTCAGTAGGCCTAGCGGGTTTCTGTTCGAGCCGATCGAAATTTGAACAAGATGCGCTGTGTGCTGCAATAACAATTACTGAAAACCTTAGCAATACTAGTAGTATTATACTAATGGTGGTGGGGAGTTTAGAACATTTCATGTGTTGCTAATCTTGCGTTGACGTGAACTCAAACGTGACATTGAATTGTTGATGAAGCAACTAAGTTCAAGTGTCTAAAGGCAATTTTACATATGATGTGTCATTAGTGAGGTCATTAGATTGAACATTACATTACATCTCAGTTCCGATGTTTACTACCGGTGATCACAGCTTGACTGAGTGACGTAGTTCAGTTCGTTTCCCGGTGGGAGGGATCAGGTAGCACAGAGGGGAGGGGTGTGTGTGTGGAGGGGCGGGATGAGTTTTTTAAAAATTCAGGCTTTCTCGACCGATTTTCAAAATCGTATACCATAGCTTTAAAGGCACACTGTGGAATTTTTGGCCAATAGGGTGCACTCGACCTGTAATTTTCACGTCTAGTGCCCCTAGAGGCCACAAGCGCCGCAGCATTGTCGCAAAAGTCAACAAACAGTCAACCGGTCAACCTCCCGTGTCTTTATGTATGTGCAGACGGCATTTGATTTGTATGTTGGAGAAAGTTAATCGATTCACTACTGACCAAAATTAAATAATAATATAAATATAAGATTAATAATATAAATCCTATAAAGAAAACAAATTGAATAAAAGTAGCATACGCAGAAAACAATGTCTGATCAGGTAAGTCGCATTGACAAGGGTTGCCCAATCCTGCTCCTGCCGATCGTCTGTCCTGCACAGTTCATCTCCAACCCTAATCAAACACACCTGAAGCAAACAATTAACGTCTTCAGGATCTCTTTGCAATGGGTTGGAGATGAAATCGAGTAGTCGGGAAATCGTGTAACAAAACTGATATAACTCACTACATATTTCCGTTATTTGTAGTCTTCAGTTTGTTTTTCCTTTTACACAAATACAAACATATTTGAGCTGAAAGGGAAAAAAAACATTTACATTTGTATACGGCAGTATGTTGTGACTTATATCAGTTTTGTTACACGAATTCGCAGTAAATATTACATTATATATACACTTTTATGCCGATGTTTATTTTAAACTCTCCCTTTTTCTTTTTTTGGTCTCCCCTGACAAAATCTTTGCTTTCTTCGCTTTCTTCCGAGTAGCTGTTGATTCAGCCATGACGACAACATACAGACGCCGGCAATCAAACGCGAGTTGAGCTCTCACGTTAGAATTTGAGGAAGTTGGGGTGGTGGGGGAAGTGACGTATGCCGTAAAGCGGTCGAATTTTGTAGTTCTTTTTGTGCTCGGGTTCCTACCCGAAACCCGAAGTTACATAGTGCTAGTAAAAGCGATACAGACACCTTCAGGCTTCGGCAGACGTGTCATTCAACCTATTGTAAGTCGATGTACCATCTCAATGGGTTTTGGTAATATATTATAAAGGTTGAAAAGTTCCACAGTGTGCCTTTAATAGACCCGATTTTATTTTTTAGTTAATGTTTATGATGTACAAAAAGATTACTCCCTATATGTACATAGTTATTTCTCTTCTTTCTTTTTTCTCTCTTTTTTTTAAGATACAAAACACTTATTCTAAAATTTTTTATCAAATAAATGCAGCCTTAGTGAGCAGAAGGCAGAAAAAACACTTAAAAAATCTTAATTCCACACTTTTGACCGGTAGTTTTAGTGCATTAGTAGTGAAAGACACCTAATCAAGGGCGTAGATTTGGTTTGAACATTGGGGGGGTTGAAGTTTGGGTATGCCTCCTGATATTGTGATCATGGTATAAATAATGGGGGGGGTTGTAATGCATAGATTTAAATATTGGGGGGGTTATATCCCCCCCATCCCCCCCACAAATTACGCCCCTGCACCTAATATAACGTGAGACCAGCACTCCTAATCTGATACGTCTATGCAGGGCCACAGTTAGGAATTCTTGGGCCGGGTACAAAACCATCACCACAGCCCTCCCTCGGTTGAAACCGTTTCCTGGATGCCCTTTTTACGCTTGTTACGCATGACGAATCTTCAAGAAAAATCAACTGATGTCAAAAATAAAAACTCTCACCTGTCTTTTTGCCCGTCTCAGCCCATCTGTGAGCTCCGGTTCATTCGTCTCCATAGAAACGGGATAGTCACTGTTAATGTCAGAGTCACTGCCGTTCCTGGTGCTTCCTGAAAGAGAAGAAGCCATAGGTTATACGGACTAAAACCATCCCGAACAAAAAGTTTCCACTCGTCAGCTTTCAGTGGATCGATAAAGATGTCTATTACTGAAAAATGATCCATGCAAAAAATCAATATGCAGCAGACGGAGAAAGAGAGAAAGCAGGAAGGATACAGTCTGAATGCTCAAAAAAAAAAAAAAACACTTGAGTATAGGTCATATAAGACAGCGACTATGTCTAACTGTATTAAAGGAATAGTCATTTTGTCAAGGTGATCTTTTCCATACATCAAATGTGAATGGTGATTTTTGCTATTATTAGTCTGTTCATTAGAGACGATGTGATGCATGGTGACTTTTTGCCTTTTCCCTTTTACTCTTCAAAACATCTTCAGCTCCACTAAAGAAAGAAAGTCATACAATTTTAAAATGACATGAAGGTCATTTTATGTGCATGTGAGAGGGAATGTATGTCTTACCTGTGTTTTGTGGCATCAGCAGGATGTCTGCCATTCTGTATACAACATGAGTATTTGCATCCTGTGTGACAGAATCATGGAAGTCACCTACTATATGAAACCTTCATAAATACTGCATGCAGCATGTTTCCCTTGACATTAGTCACATGACGGGTTATTCCTGTAAGGTTCCACATAGCCGCAATCGACAATTACCAACTCTAAGCAGTTCAGTAGAGTGGAGATAATAGATAAATTGAAAGAAAACAAGCTGCTGATGCTGTTGAACCAGTGGAATTATGATAAATGTCAACACACAGTTTAAAGGTTTAGAGGTTCTGTAATGTTCATTGTGGAAATTTGTATTTTGTTTTGTGTGACCGTATTGTGGATTCTATTGTGGATTTTTAGGGTTTGCGGATCTATGCGTAATGATAATTGTGAATGAACATACTGTCACTCAAGAAAAATGAGACTTTGTCTGACAATATAGTTATATCCAGGGGTGCACATAACTGGTGCGCATGCGTGGTATAAAAATAAACGAGGCGCAGCAGAACGTGGAGGGAAGTGCTTTTGAGTACAACAAATATTTGGGGACAGGGACATGTTTACTTACTGGAGTAGGATTTTTCTCCATCTCTGGTAAGATAGCAATCATGATGATAAGCGTGTTCATTAATTATTAGGGTTGCATTGGATCGCAGCTTATCCATGATCCGTACGGACCAGGCCCCACGTTTCGGCACAATGTGATTCGCGGATTAACTGCTAAGTTTAACCATCATAGAGTGAAAAATTATTATTTGGACGTGTTTTTCTTGCCAATTTACACATTCAAACGATTTTAAACATGGAACAAGAGGCGAAAATTGGGACTTGCGAGCTGTTATCTGTGCGCACAGCCGCACACACTCTAAGCGCGTGCGCACAGAGAGAGAGAGGCACGTTTCAGACAGCGCACGAACACTGAATTGATTCCTCTTTCGCGTTTACTTGCGCTTGAACGGACACGTACACAAAAAATTACGTCAAAATACCCGTTTTGGCAAGTATTCTCAGTTGAGAAAGAAACCGGATGTGTGTCAGTAGTTCGTGCATTCGGCCTTAAAGTGACAGCAGCCTAATATCCCTGGTGTTTTCGGTGTCATTTAATGTTAATAATAAATAAATGGTAATATTCTTGCTGGCACAGTCCAAAGATACTAGCTAAAATGTAAAATTGCTTTTTATAGCGTCCAAATTTGGTACCTAATCTACATACATATTTATTAGCTGCTGAGTTAGAATGTAAGCACATCCCCAAACATAGTTTACAAATTATTGCTTGTATCCTCATAATGTCCTTGTGTTTGATTTCCAAATTTAGGCAGATGCAGCATTTTTCACGTTTACCACATTGTTTTATCAGCATTCATTTTTTTTACATGGATTCTCAAAATCACAACTTACACTTCATAACCATTTTTGTAGCCTTTTGAGAAAAGTAAGCCACACCCTTATCTAGACCTACTGAAAAGTCATGTTGTAATTGAACTCCCAATATTAGGTACACATACTGTATATTTTGGTACCAAATTGTATGAAAATGTTGTTGATAAATGTGCTCATTTCTGGCTGAATTGTTTCCTGCCGTTGGGTAACGTTTCCTCTCAGATGAAAGGCTCACTGATGTACTGAGCTCTGCCACGTAAGGCTATTACACAACTATTCATTATTAATCTCCCATCTACCCAGACAGAGAGAGACACTTTACATGTGGCTTTGAATACTTTATGAAAATGACCCATTTAAGAGAAGTGAAAGAGGAGTGGAGAGAGAGTGAAAGAGAGATAAATAACAAATACAGATGAAAGGACCAAGAAAAACAGCAAAACAAAAAGGTGAAATGAAAGAAGAGAGAATCGCTCAAACACCTTTGACATGCTATTTCAATGCAACAAGAATTGCAATTGTAATTCTAAGTTAATTTAATTCACACAATAAGGATTCATCTTCATCTATGCTTAAAATAAGCTTGGTTACTTTTGAGGCTTCTCTATTTGTCTTGGAACAAACTCCTTCCACAGAAATGACATTACTGGATGTCAAAACTTACTGGTTACTGATTACTGGAGTGCTGCAAGGATAATGTATTTTTTCCTAGGCCAAAAATCAGCATTTAGGACTTCCGGTTTCATCGTCCCAAAGTCATTGGGTTTTTGGAATGGATTTTTGGTTAAAATGCCTGAAAAAATATTTGCGCATTTTATTCTACGACATAATACACCAGTAATACTGCCTTGTGAGTTGTTTTAAAGCTTTTACTTGTCTTGAAAAAAGCAGTTGCTAACAAGTGTCTACATAGGACAACAAAGGTTGGTCATTTCCACTGAAACAGGAAGACAGGGCGGGACATATCGAACAGCTCCTCCCCCTTTTTAAAATAGCCCAAAACATTTTGTTTATATCACAGCTCGGCCAGAGCCGTTGAGCTCGGTAAAGCCGCAGTTTCCTCCTAATCTCTAAAACTAATCGCTTTAAAAAATAGCATTCTGTGCAGAATTGAAATGGGTCCGATACGTTTTCTGCACTGCCCCGCATATGATCCGCTCTGTGCTATTGTGATCTGGACCGGAGCAGACTGTGTGTGTGCACTGCAGCGCGCAGCGGTTCGTGTGACACTAACGTCAATCAGAGGTCATTCACCCCAATGGAAAGCATATTTACACCGCCTGAATCGTTCCCTATCCCCTATATATTACACTGTGTGACCGATTCCCTCTAAAAAATGCAGGGTTGTTTTAACCCAAAGTTGGTTCAAATATGGACTAACCCAATTGTTGGGCTAAAATTTTTCATTAAAAAATGTTACCCAATGGCTGGGTTTGTCCTTATTTGACCCAAATTTTGGTTGAAACAACCCAGCATTTTTTAGAGTAATGTAGGGGGCGGGACGCTTTAGATTCAAGAGATAACAGTAAGGCTAACATATTCATACTAAAAGCCAATTTTGATCTCATGGGGACTTTACCATCAAACCGAACAGGTAAACTCATCTACTCACTAGTCTGCTTTCACAGCCTCATAGTGTTTATAATCACAAACTATTCTTTGTGATGTTCATGTCATGCAACCGTGATGTAGTTCGTTTTTAGCCTTTTAACTTCTTGTTTAGGCTTCACAATTCATAAAATTAATATTTTTTTGCAATAATCCAAAATGGGAAAATCCTTTTGAATCACTGCAGAGATCTATTCCTCCATCTTGAAAAAGTAGCCCTGCCTCAAATCCACCATGCTAACAGCATCAGAGCCAAAAGGACAATTGAAAATCGAATGAGGCTGTTTTAACCTAAATACAAACGTCACATTACTGCTCTTACACCCTCCACCTGCCGTGCCTGTTATGCCGTGCCTGTAAATGTATTTGAACTGCAGACTGGTAATCAACTGCAGACCACAGATGCTGTCGACAGAGTTTAACCTGTAGTTAACCAGTTAGAGTATTGTCATGTTGAACTCAGAAATAAGTTCTTTGTACTTTGAATGTCTAAATTAAAAAGTAGCCTACAAATTAATTACTTGACAGAAAAATAATGTCAAATAGGCATTCTTATTATTAAATCGAATTTCTTCATTCATTTTAAAGTGACAGATTTCGATATGATAATGCAGTGCTGCTAATATCACGCATAAGCTGCTCTGTCTCATATTTTCTCACTCGACACCCTCCTTCTGCTCTTCACCTCCGTCCCACATACAGGCGTCTGCTGATTCACCTGTCAGTCAACCGCAGTAATGCACATTTCTGAGCATGTGGCTTATATTCAGTCCTTCGCTGTCTCTTCGCTGTCTCTTCTGTCTCTCATGAGCAGGACTATGTATCTATTTGTTTTTCCAGGCTGCAACATGCAGATGAGAAAGATGAGAGAGATAAATATTTCAGCTGCGTACTGACCTGATCGCTGCTGTTGTGCACGGGCTCGATGCTGTAGGAAAAGTTGCCATCTGAGAACATCCCTCTGTAGACACACCAACGTCACAAATGTGAGACACTCCAACGACAACAACCCTAATAAAGCCTAAACATGCAGACTCTTTCAATAAGAAGGATTTATTGGGTAACACTTTACAATAAGGTTCCATTTGCTAAAATTAGTTGATGAGCTAACAATGAAAAATACTTTTGGTAATCTCAGATAATGTTAATTTTAACATTTACTAATACATAATTAACGTATTTTTTTCTGTTATGATTATGTTCTGCCTGAGTTCCTAGTTTCCCTGGCTGTTAATTGTTTCCACACACCTGTTCTGTTTCTCTTTTATTACGTTTCCCATGTATTTAAGCCCTGAGTTTCGTTAGTTAGATATCCTTACTTAGTATCACTTAGATGATAGTGTCCGGTATCATCTATGTTATACGTGGATGTGTTTAGGGTTTCTTCTACGATCTCCTGTGTGTGCATTTAATAAAAACTGTTTCCGTTTTCTACTCCGTCATGCACTTCTCTACAACCCACCATGACAGATATAGGCCTATCTGTTATATTATTTAATGGACCAGAGTTAACATGAACTAACAATGAACAGTTGTGTTTTTATTAACTAACATTAACAAAGATGAATAAATACTGTAAAAAATTGCATTAGTAAAGTTAACTGATGGGACCTTATTGCAAAGTGTTACCATTTATTGTTATAAAACATATCTGCATACGTACAGTACAGTACACTAAACTGTACATACAGTGTGTATAGCCATTTATACTATAGTATATAGAAAACTACTGCTTGACATTTTTTTGCTAAATTAATTTCTTTTAGATTAGATTAGATTCGACTTTATTGTCATTGCAGATTGCAGCACTTCAAATCCCTGGATGATGCACCAATTTAACAAAAAAAAAAAAAAAAGTGTGGAATAGTGCTTTGTATAAGTGCATAAGTGTCCAAAAATGCCCAAACAGACATTTTGATATTAATGGCATTAAAGTGTACGTGTGAAAACAACAATAAAAAATTATGGAAGCTTGTTTTCACCATGAAAAAAAAGTGGAAGTTTATATATCACAGTTTATATATAAAAAAGCCAGAATTGTGAGTTATAAAGTAGGAATTGTAAGAAATAAAGGCAGAACTGCCAGAAATAAAGTCAGAACTGTGAGATATAAACTCCCAATTGTAAGGAGAGAAAGTCAGAATTGTGAGATATAAAAAAAATAAAAAGTCTGAATTGTGAGATTTTTGTATAGCCCCTGTTGGAAACAAGCTTCCATAAAAAGCAACTGAGGTAATGGAGTGTTTCTTTAAGGGTAATAAACACACTGATTGTATTGTTAAAACAGTTAAAGGGTTGGATCTCACTGTAGGCCGTGACAGGTGGAGAGAGCTGCCCATGACCTCTGAACTCCTCTCACGTGACCGTGATAGTAACAGTGCTCTCCTCCCTGAAATCTCACACACATCAAACCATCACACATTGCACCGAAGTAAACTGATTACACAGTGAACGCTGAACAGCCCTCAAATATGACAGTAACCAAGGCAACATTCCCCCATTAAAATTCATCAGATCACTTTTCCTACGTCCATCAAAAGCTTTTAGAATGAGCCCCCCCCCACCCCACCCCTCGCTCAAGTCTCGATGATTTCTGGTCCATTGTCTCTATGCCTCTATAGTGAAAATGTTGCATCTAATCGCATAGTAAAGTAACAGCACACCTCTACTCGACAAGACCAAGGATTTGAAGAATCATTCATCATTTCCGCAGCAACACTCTCAATCAAATTTAAGAGCCGTGGGGTCTGTAAGCGGGCACCCACACACACTGAACGCGTGGGAGACGTTCATGGCAGTGGTGTGATTGGCGTATCTGAGGTATATTTGCAACTGTTGCTGGGATTTCATTTTACCAGTCTGGATGTAGTTTTCTGCACTGCAGTTCTGGTTCCTCTGTGTCTCTGCTGCAGTGTAGTTGCTTAATGACTTCAGCTTCTCCACTCAATGCTTCATTCTTCCTGCGTGTGTCTCTCTCTCTCTCTCTGACTCAGTTGGCCAAAGTGGACTAGAACTGTCTATAAGCAGTTGTCATGGCAACAGCATTGCGATTGGTCAAACGTGTCTGACACTGAACAGGAGGGGCGGATGCTTTCCCAGGCTACTTTGCCTTGCTGCATCAAAGTCAAGCACTAAGAAAGGGAGTGGACCATATTCCCAGACCCACAGATGATACCGCAGAAGTTTACATTAAGAGTGCCAGTGAAATAGAAATATTAAGGAATCTGTTAATTACATGTCTCATATTACTCAAAAAGCATTGTTATTCAATTACATTTAAATGTATGCATTTATCAGAGACTTATCCAAAGCGACATACAAAAGAGGAGCAATAGCAATTGTCAAAGAGCCAACAATATTCGTAATAAACAACGCCTGGTTTGTTAGACAAATAGACTAGGAATCAAGCAAGAGAAGAGGTGAAATGCAGAGAAGACATATAAGTGTTTTGTGTGTGTGTGTGTCTGTACAGTATGTGTGTGTGCAACAAATACTGATAAAGCCATATTACCACGGTATTATGGTACACAATCCTGGGTGTATTAGGGGTTAACTACAATTACAAACAGACACAAAGATATTCTTTGTAACAGGAGATCTAATATCAATAAACATGTTTGGTCATTATGATATTAATCCCTAACAAAATCAATATAAAGGGATAAAAATAGAAAAAGAGTGATTGTTTTCCTTACCGGACTCTGAAAAGGTCGCCCGTCCTTCTCGAAGTGGCGTTCAACATAGTTAGACGACAAGAGATCGCGTGTAGGTGCACACACACACACACACACACACACAATCAGTATCATCAATATACAGTTTAGAGAGAATAATAACATGTGTCTCTGCTAGTGTGTGGTTTTTGCACATACTGATTGAGCTCCAGGTCAAGAACAAACTGGATTCCAAAGGCCTTCATCAGAAATGAGATCTGAGCCAAATGAATGGGCTGAGAGAAAGAAAAACAGATAAAAAAACATGTTGGTTACATACTAAAGGAGCCATTCCTCATTAACACGGAATCAGGGGACAGGACATCATCATAAAAAAGTCTTATTAAAGTATGTAACAGGGTTGCCAAGTCTGTGAAACAAACTAACCCAATGGCCAATCAAAAAAAAAAAAAAAAAAATAGAAAGTTCTAAAACTAGCCCAATAACCCTCTCCCAAATATCAAAACTCAAAATATGCCACTCCATATATAACTACCGTAAAACATCAAATAATAGCCGAGTCCCAAAAAGACGCCTGTCTCTTTTACACGCCTGATGTGGCTGTATGTTTGGGTAAATAAAGGCCGGGTCTGTTTGTTAGTTCGGGTTGTATTTAATCCTCTAAAACCGTCAGATCGTCCCGCTTTTTGGCGGCCGCCAAAGCAAATTTTTGTCCCGCAAAGCCTTTTTTGATCGGTGAGTGATGTAGAATAGAATGACAGGGCGCATAACGAGCAGAGAGAGAGAGAGAGAGAGAGAGAGAGAGAGAGAGAGAGAGAGAGAGAGAGAGAGAGAGAGAGAGAGAGAGAGAGAGAGAGAGAGAGAGAGAGAGAGAGAGAGAGAGAGAGAGAGAGAGAGAGAGAGAGAGAGAGAGAGAGAGAGAGAGAGAGAGAGAGAGAGAGAGAGAGAGAGAGAGAGAGAGAGAGAGAGAGACTTTTGACTTTAAGGGTCTCTTTAATACAAAATTAAAAAAATTACATGAACATTATAAAAGAAAAAAAGAAAAAAATTAAGTGAAAACTCTCACAATTATTTGTATTGTTTTACAAGAAAAACATTGCTCAAATATAAATTAGCAAACTTCATCAGAGTCAACTTCACAAATACACCGATTAACTTCCCATCTATATTTGAACATCTCCAGATCATTTATCAACTTATAATAACTACTCTATATTGATACGGGATTTTATTAATCCCTTTAATACTGAAATAACATCAATTGAACCCTTGTCACTCAATTTATTTTTTCTTGTCAACCAAATAGCCATCTTTGCTTGTCCAAATAAGTAATTTAATAAAACATGATTCTCCCTTTTGTTTCTGCTATATTTAGGCCCATAAACAAACCGTTCAGGTGAAAAATCTTCCCCCAGGGTTTGACACCACTCTTCCATTTTAAGAAATAAAAGTTGTAATCTCTCACAATTAAAAAAATAAATGGAAGACTGTTTCTTGTACTCCACAAAAAGGACATCCCTCCCCAACCTGTGGGTCAAGGTGTGCTCTGTGTCTGTTCGTAGCTATTATACCATGCACAACCCTCCATTGCAGGTCCCCAGTTCTTTTCTCAATGGGGGGTTTGTACAGGGTCCTCCAGCAGCCTTTAGGGGAAGCTCCTGGCCCAAAGATCTCTTGCCATTTAGTCTCTCTCACACTCTGCAACTGCATGAGATGTATCACCTTTACGCACAGCCCGTACATAATTTTCTTTCCAGCATTACTAAAAAGTCCAAATTCATGTGTTTTAAAGGAGAGCAGACCATTCTCCATTTCTTGCCAAGTTCTGATGTCAGGTGAGAAAAGCAACTCTGGGAAGACAGGAGTCTCCTCTTCTCCAACAGGTGTCTCTAAAGAGTCTCTATATAATCTTTGGGTAAAAACTCATAGATTTGAGTCAACAGTCTCTCTGCCACACGAACTGACCGTAAGCCCATTTTTGAAGCCAGGTTATCAGCAGTAATCCATCCTTCTTCAGAAACAAGGTGTCCAATTTTGGTGAAACTTGCATTCCACATCGCTTTAATGAGGGAAACAGATTTAAAACCATCCAAATCCAGTGCAGGATTTAAAAACAGTGGCTCTTCTCTCACCCACAGGCCTTTCACACCATTTTGTTGCCGAGAGAAACTGAAAAGTGTCCATGTTTTTAACACTGATCTATAAAAAGAAGTCAATCCGCTCAAATCTGTTTTCTCAATGTCCATAAGAAATAAGTGGCGGTCAAATCCCATGTTGCTCGCTCTCTTCAGGAGGGTGCAGGCTATTCCGGCCCAGCTTACATCTTCTCCATATAACAGTCTCTGAGCCGTCTGGAGTCTAAAGGCTCTAACTCTGGCTCCAATGTCGACCAGCCCCTGTCCTCCTTCCTGTAATGGCAGATAGAGCACTGGTGCCTTCAGCCAGTGCTGTCCTGACCAGAAAAAGTCCACTAGACACCGTTGAATTCGTCTTACCAGCTCTTCTGGAGGCTCTAGGATCATCATTTTGTGCCACAGAGATGATGCAACCAGGTTGTTACAGACCAGGACTCTCCCCCTGTAGGACAGCTGGGGCAGCAACCATTTCCAGTGAGACAACCGAGCACACACTTTCTCCACTAGGCCCTCCCAATTTTTATTCCTATATTCCTGTGTCCCTAAAAAAACTCCTAAATATTTGAACCCTGCCTTCCCCCACAACAAACCACCAGGAAGTGATGGACTACTCGAGTCCTGTCCACACCACACAGCATTACTTTTTTGCCAATTAACTTTAGCTGAAGATGCTTTTCCATAACATTCTAAAGCCATTTTTAAACATTGAACATCACTATGATTTTTAATTAAAACAGTGACATCGTCTGCATATGCAGAAAGTTGAATAAGACTCTTAAACTCCAGTGTATTGACTTGTAGACCTGTAAGATGTTCTCGTAATTTACATAGTAAGGGCTCAATGGCTATACTATAAAGTTGACCTGAAATAGGACAACCTTGTCTAATGCCTCTGTTAACTTTTACAGGAATACTGAGGCCACCAGCTATTTTAATCATGCATTGTGCTCCAGCATACAGCAGTCTTATTTTGGAAATAAAACTCTCCCCAAATCCAAAAGCTTTTAAAGTATCAAAAAGAAAAGTGTGATCAACTCTGTCAAAGGCCTTTTCTTGATCCAATGACAGAAAACCCAAATTGGCATTATTGTGAGAAGCAAAATCAAAAATGTCACGTACCAAATGCACATTATCTATTATAGATCTATTTTTTACACAGTAAGATTGATCTTTATGTATAATCTTATATAGTATACTATTTACCCTGCTGGCCAGACATTTTGAAAAAAATTTGTAATCAGAGCCGAGAATTGCTATAGGTCTCCAGTTCTTTAAAAGGGTTAGGTCACCTTTTTTTGGGAGTAGCGTTAAGACTGCCCTCTGAGAACTCAAAGGAAGAATTCCTTCATTGATGCATTTTTGGATCACCTCAAAATAATCATAACCAATAATATTCCAAAAAAACGTATAAAATTCAGCGGGTAACCCATCTAGTCCTGGGGTCCGTCCTGAGGAAAGTCCCATAACAGCAGCAGTGACCTCTTCAAAGGTGAGTTCAGTCTCTAAAAAGTCCTTGTGTTCTGATGTTAGGACAGGAAGATCTTGTAGTAGTTGGTTTCTGCACAGTTCATCTGAATTTTCAGCAGCATATAAATTAGAATAAAAATCCACAGCAAGTTTACGCATCACTACCGGGTCTGAAGTGTTGTGTCCATTATTGTCCTTTAAAACGTGCATCAGTTTTTCTTGCCCTTTTTTCCTCTCCAAGTTAAAGAAATAAGAAGAAGGTCCATCCATGTCTCTTTTTGTTAAAAAACGACTTCTTACAAGAGCTCCTTTCACTTTTTCATTTAAAACGAAGCTCAACTGATTTTTCCTTTCAGTCCACAGTGCTTGTAGATCTCTATCATCATTATCATGCATACTCTTTTCAATATCCATGATCTCTTTTTCCAACAGTACTAGTGTCTTTTTCAAAATTAAAGAGGTATGAGATGCATACTGCTGACAAAACCCTCTTATGTGCGCTTTACCAACTTCCCACCACTGAAAAACATTTTCATAAAGACATTTTTCATTTTTCCAGTTTTCCCAAAAAAAATTAAAATTCTCACAAAAAAGTTTATCTTCCAAAAGTTTAACATTGAAGTGCCAGTAATAACTAGTATGCTTCCTTTCGGTCAGAATACACTCAAATGTAATAAGTTTATGATCAGAAAGAGCCGTAGGGATGATATTTGTGTTAACAATCTTATTTCTCATGTTTTGTGATGTATAAAAACGGTCCAAACGTGCTCCAGAAACGCTGCCATTGCCAACTTTCATCCATGTATACTGCCGTACTAATAAATTATGCTCTCTCCATACATCTGAGTATTTTAGATTTTTAATTATATTGGCTAAACAGGTAGCTGACCGTGAATGGGGTTCTTCCCCATTCCGGTCTCGTACAAAGTCTAGAGTGCAATTCCAATCTCCCCCCAACACAATAAGATCACCATCCTGCTTTTGTTTTAAGATCTGTTCTAATTTAGTAAAAAGCTGTACTCTGTCTGCTCCTATATTAGGGCCATAGATGTTTACAAACAGGAAATTAAAATTCATAATTTCAGCCCTTACAGTCAAAAATCTCCCTGGTACCACTTCATCTTTAGATAAAATATTAATTTTGAGAGCAGGGGAAAAAAGTACAGCTACTCCAGCACTTACATTAGTCCCATGACTAAGAATGCTATCTCCTTCCCACCACAAGCCCAAATCGATCTCATTGTCTTCACTGCTATGGGTTTCTTGCAAAAAAACAACACTCAAATCTTTCAATCGAATAATTTCTGATAGTAACCCTCTTTTTCTCCTGTCCCTCAACCCATTTATGTTAATTGATCCCACCCGCAAGATCTCCATGAACAAAGGGAAAAGAAAGAGAGAAAAGCAGAACGAAAAAGTATACGCCATTAAAATTATTTAGTTTTCCCCTTCACTTTCTCCAACCTTTTGCCTCGTCTGAGAACAGTAATATGCTTCTTAAGACGAAACCGCTTCTGTTGCGAAAGGTCATCGTAGTTGCTCATTTTTCTAGCCCGTAAAACAGAAGCAATAAACTTGTCAATATCAGGGAAATAGTTGGTTACTTCAACACCAGCTTTTCCTTTTGTATTATCAAGAAATGCATTAATTTGTTCAACAGTATACAGATCTTTATCAGTTCTTTCTACACTCTCTGACCACTGATCATCATCTCCATCATCAGTACACTGGGAATAACTATCCATCTCATCTGCCATATTGTCCTCTGCGTCTTCAGCCTGTACTACATCATCAACTTCACCCACATAGTCCACACTACTCTGAGCCTCGCTCTTATCAACAGTGTCTAATACATTTCTAGATTTACCAGAAACATAACTGCACCCAGGTTGCTCCACACTCTTAGCATTGACATTAATCTCACTCACCTCCTCCATCTTGTCCTGCTCTGTGGCTCCTTCTCCCTGCTCCTCGTTCCTCTGTTCATCACTTTCACTCGTTTGCTGGTCGGTAGGCCTAATCTCACTGTTGTTTACATCACCACTTATCACATCAGATGTGGACGCGCGCTGATCATCTTTATGTGGACAAGCGAAGCGTTTGTGCCCCAACTCACCACATTCGAAACACTTTAGGCTTTCGGTACTGGCGTAAACCATGTACGAATTCTCCATATGATTAACGCGGAAAGAGACTTCTAAGTTACGATCCTGTGAACTCAAAAACATTAAAACTTGGCGCCTGAAAGAAAGAACATGTTTTAGCGCGTTGTTACGACATCCAAGGGGAATCATTCTAACAGGACTTGCAATCTTTCCGAACCTCTGCAGTTCTTTCGTTAAAATCTCGTTAGGTAAAAAAGGTGGGACGTTCGAGATTATGATTTTCGTTGCTGGAGCGGACAGTGGTGTTATCGAAACTAACTTTTCTTTCACCCACACTCCGCTCACAGTCAGCTGATTGACCTGGGAGTCTGATTTCAAAAATATAACGACAGCTTTATTCATCCGTGAGGCTGAAATGATATTCTCGAAACCAACCTGCTCTCCTATAACCACCAGCAGCTCTTCCACTGTCACTCCGGGTTCTGTTACACACTTGCAACCATTACGGAGCAACAAGGTTGGCATTCCTTGCACGGAAACAGACGCCATACCGGCGTCTGAAAACCGCGCAAGCTAATTTACAAGGAAACAATAAGGCTTTTGGGCGAAGGGGAAAAAAGGAAAAGTAAAGGAAAAGAAAAGAAAAGGGAAAAGAAAAAGGGAAAGTGGAAACAAGAACGAGGAATCCGCAATCGCTCTCACAAACGCGCGCTCAACTCCCACACACTCCCAACACTCGCACCGAGAGAGAGAGAGAGAGAGAGAGAGAGAGAGAGAGAGAGAGAGAGAGAGAGAGAGAGAGAGAGAGAGCCCCGGCCGCGCGCGCGCACTCTCACGTCTTCAAACAACACGAGAGCTGTCTCTCCCTCGCTCATATTAATCAAAATCAATTGACGCAATAGTAAAAGGTCGGAAGACCGCAGTTTCACGTGGAGCATTTGGAGATTTTTAGAGATTAGAGACAGCCTATACACTCAATGAACAACATCTCAACACTAAATTTAATTATAAAGGCCTGTCTCATTGACGCCTGTCTCAAATACAAGCCGGTGCAGTTCGACGATTTGGAAAAAATAAAAGCCCGGGCTACTATTTGAAGTTTTACGGTATATATACTGTATATTTTACTGTCCCTGTTATGCATTATATGTAATTTTAACTAACTTGCTTGTTTTAAGGGTTTTCAGTGAAATCAATCCCAGAATACATTTTAATGGGCTCAGTGAAAAGAAAAACAAATCCAAGATGGCGAACAAGTCAAGAGAAACAGTGATTACTGGACTTTAATAATACAAAAATATTAAATCTACTTTAAAATGTAATATTTTACCCAATGTTTGTGTGCTATGTATCTTTATGCTTATTAGTTTTGAAGGAAGTAAAAAAATAATTGCTTGTATTCATCATTTGTTAGTCGCTTTAAACGCTTTAAATAAAAGCGTCTGCTAAATGAATAAATGTAAAAATGCAAATGGAAACTCTGTCCCACTTAAGTATCTTCAACTACTATGTACTAACATTTAAATTAATCATTGATTTTATACAATGCAGTTGTGTATGGCTACATGCATTTTTACATTTGTACTTATTTTAAAAATACCTGCATCCAATTACAGCTGTAAATAATTTCTATAATTACACCGTTGACCCTTCTCTTACTCCTTAACCCTCCCTTTTAACCCATTTTTTTTTTCAAACTCAGTTCCTGGAGCTCTACAGTCCAACAGTGTTTAGTTCCAACCCTGCCCCAACACACATACCTGGAATTTCAAATAAGCATGAAGGACTTTATTGGCTGGATCAGGTGAATTTAAACTCTGCAAGGATGTGGCCCTCTAGGAACTGAGTTTCAAACCATTGCTTTACCACACCACCAAACCTGTCCCTAATCTTACCCGTATCCCACCTCAATAGCAGCAAAAGAGTTTTGCAATACAACATAAACACAAGTACATTGTACCTAACAATTTTTCAAAATGTAACCTAGTTAAGGACACTCATTTGGATCATAGAGCTGTGTATAGTGTTCCAAATCAGCAACTTCTTAGGATTAAATTCAGTTCAGATGCTTCATAAGAGTTTAGCGATTTGCAGCGAGTGTCCGATTTCTATAGTGACAGAGATCATTCTGCTGGTGTGTAGCCCTGCGATACAACTGGATACTACAGCAAAACAAGAATGCCTCCTAGAAACCAACAGAGTATACACTCGGCGACCTCCAGCAAGTTAACCGGCTTTCGACCAACAAAAGTGCTCTCCCTCTGAAACAGCTTTTCTGTTTCAAACAGACATCATAAACCCCTTCCGCTTCAAATACTTGTCATATAGAGGACACATTTCACCATCCATTCAAATTCCTGATTAAAAATCAAGTCTACATTTAGACTTTTTTGCCTTTATGAGAATGAGAAAGGTCAATGGAGATTAGGTGTCACAGGACAGATTCAGACAGAAGTCATCGGGTCCAGCGCCTGAAGGACGGTCACGTAGGGTTGCCGTGTGCTCTGCACCAGTGTCAGGTGAGACAGCTCAAGGTTATGAGGATATAAAATGGCCTTTGACAGACAGGTGGTATATATTGCACCCATGGTTACAGGAGACGAATTGGTGTGGGTGTGAAATGTGATCACCTTGCAATACTTGCAGTCGAAGGCATGAAAACGAATACCTATCTGAATGCTAGAAAGCGGGGAGTGCATCCACACTCCACACACATTTTACTAAATAAATCATTCAAAAACTTAGTCTCACACTGTACACTAGGTCAGATCAAATACAGCCAGGGAAGGTAAAACAAAACCATATTTTAAACCATTATTGTAAAGCGATAGCACAGCTATTTGGGCACAAAAAATATTGATTTGTGCTTTATATATTTTATAAGCTCACTTCCAATAAACTCTTTGTTTCCACAGAGAAAAACTATTTCCAGCAAGTTCCTAGCAGTTCCCTTTGATAAATAAGTTGTACAATTTTTTTTTAGTTAAAGAATTATCAATGGTACAAACTCATTGCTTTTTGTCAAAATTAGCTATTTATTTATTTGTTTTTGCGAGCAAGTGGTTGGGCACATCTCTCCAAAATTTTACAAAAGATTAATTTGTCAATATAAGACCACTGAAGAGTTTTAGCATTTAACAAGATATTTATTATTTATCCATATGTGAAAATGCCCTTTGCTTGGCAGATTGTTTCTGATTCACAAAACACGCTTCCAAACACAGAGATAAGGTACAGAGCTGATGGTTTAAATCCATTCTTCACAGTATATAATACACAGGATCCATGCAGTTGAAATTTTGCTAGGTTTATAATTAAAATATATAAATATAGCTGCAAGCACCAATTAACGGGGTTCAGATGCTTTAAGCACATGAAAAAAAAATTATTATGTTTTTGCTAAATAAAACATAATACATTTTTTTGCATGTGCTTAAAGCATCTGAACCCCGTTAATTGGTGAACCCCGAACTTGCCTACCCCTGACCTAGATCATAGATGGAAAAGACCATTTACAGCCAAAATGTAATACTGTATTTCAGCGCTACGTGCTTGAACCCCTAATTAAATATGTTAAACAAGGATTTGAACCCGGGTCCCGTTGCACACTAAATTGGCATAGTAAGTCTGTTATAGATGCATAATACAAATAATCAATAATATCAGCAATATTAAATAAGTAATATCAGTACAAACAACAGCAAAAATCATAACAGCAATAATCAATAACAGGAAAAAAAACTATGAATCTCCCTCAATCATGAATCAACCTCCAAAAATCAAGATGGCTATTCTTGATATATTATTGAAAAATATTATTGGTTTCACAGAAAATTTCATCCAAACAGTAAAAATAAACTTAATGAACATCTTTACCCCTAAAAAGGTTCATATAAGTATAGTAGGTTATATATTACTCATCTAAGGAACTAATTTGAACCTTTTAGGGGCTTTATGTATAGAGTTGTCCCTTTAAGGGTACAAAACAGTATTTCTTTGAATGCTGAAAGGTTCGAATAATAAGGTTAAATCTTAGTTTCAGTCCTCTAATTTGATTGGCCAAGCAGCGTGTACTGATATGACCAGTCCAACAGCACTGGGACTTCACACTGTTTCACTGTTTGTACCACTGCATTTCATTGTGTTTGTGTCATTCTGGACCAGAGTATGTGAGTGTTTTTACCAGTGAGTGAGGAGCAGGGAATTGAGAATGAGGAGCAGAGCTGGAAAACAACGGTAGAACTCTTCAAACAATCGTTGCTTAGTGGTCTAATCAATAAAATGGGTTTATTGAAGTTTAAACAAGTCTGGCGTCAGCATTCAGTGTCATGTTTTTGGTGGTTGCCTCTTTTGTACTGTTTTGTATGATATCCATAAGCTGATGCTCTGCCTTCTTTTGGAACTATTTTTTTGTTGGTGGATGAAACAAACTGCATGTAATGCACTGATATTAACACGATCACTTTATATGATGAACAGATTTAATTTAGGCTTTTATTCACATAACCATTGATTGACTCACAAACATAGATGACAGCAAATAAGGTAAACGGAAGCTCCAAACTTGCTTGCTTGACGCCTAACAAGAACCAATAAGGCGGTATTCACGTGTCAAGCAAGTACGCTTCCTTCAGAAGACTATTGATTCATATGGATTATGTTAAGAGTGTTTTTACAAATGTTTTGAATCTGCAAAGTTTTGGTTACATGATTTTCAATAGAGGGACAGAAATCTCTCAGGGTTCATTAAATTATCTTCATTTGTGTTTCAAAGATGAGGTAAATGATACAATTTTTGGGTGAACTAACCCTTCATTATTCAGTCACACAGATTCAGTCTATACCTGCACTGAGACAGGCCCGTTTACTCTTCCCCCAGCTGTTTACATTCCTCTCTCCTCGACAGCAAAAGTCAATATTACATTAAAGTATACATTTACAAGTATAACCTTTAATGTGCACTTTACCTCTCTGAAAATGGCTTGATGCCAATTCTCTCTCTGCTCTATAGTCTTCATAACAGATGGAGTTTGCAAAGAAGGTTTTTTTTTTTTTTTTTATCAAGGCCATAAGTGCATATTCATGATATTGGGAGTCAAATTCATTGATTTAGGGATCAATCGCTTAAAAAAAAACATATCAGTCAATCATTAATATGAGTATTAGAGATTAGATGCCATGGTATTTGGAAGATTCAGACATTTTTGTACATGTGGAACTTTGGATTGCATCTGGTGCAGCAGAGGCCCAGAATGGAGAGATGAGCAAAGAGCTGAGAATACTACTCACCCAGACGCATAATCAAACTGAGCAAAATATTTTTCATTGACACGCACACACAAAAGACACAAAACTAGAATTTTCAATTCATGGCCTCTTTAAAAAAAAATATTTAAAACAGGGAGGGAGGGATGTCAAATGAGCAGAACAATGGCACTTTTCTATCACCAGAGGCCAAGAAAGTGTATATAATCGTAAAAGCCAAACATATAGTCACATGGTCACAGATTGATGGCATTGCCAACACGGTAAATGTACTAGCCTTCATTGCATCGCAACTTTTTATGCCGGCTTTGAAAAAAATATACTATATTATTCACACTCGAGAAGTTCTTCATCAAAAGCTGTACACTCAGATGATACGCAAATTAGGACGCGGCAGGTGGATGGAAGGGAGGGGATGGAAAATAAGAGGGTTTGGTGAAATCACCCAAAGAGTAAAGTAATTGCAGAAACAAGTTATTAGGCTATATTTTGGTTAAAGTTTAGGAGGAAAATAGATGCTTGTTTGGAATATCGAGCCACGTGGACCGTAAACAATACGACAACATGAGCATTAAGAACGTAAATGGGGTCGGTTTTTATTTTTTTATGTATCGGTGGAGACGGAGTTACTTACATGCGCTCCATCAGCATCACTCTTCACTAGGGTACCCAAGTGCCCGTGCGGCAGCTCCTCCTCCGCGTCAGTTCGCTGCAGCAGGCGCTGAGGCTTCGTGCGCTCCTCCGCAAACGCGTTCTGCTCGCGTCCCCGTTCCGCTCCGTCCCGTTTGATGCTGCTGCCCCAGCCTTTCAATACAGGACACATTCATAAAAAAAACTGCACGACAACCGTCAAAGCCATGATTCGATGTAATTCTAATGCGTTTACAGCCACTACACTTTATCTAGCCTGCGGCATCACTTGCGTATTCTGACGCGACACTGAAAATTCACAGCCATGCCCGTGATAGAAAACGGGGCCATCCGTGAAATGAAGAATTCGTTTCACCTGTTGGCGCACATTATATACATAAATAGCTACAGCTTATACTCATATCACGAATCCGCTCCCAACGCGGCATCCGTCGCTCACCTGTCACGGCGAGACGCGCGGTAACCGCAGCCCACAGGAGGAGGCAGCGCGTCGCCAACATGATCACATACTCCTGCGGCTTCAACCGGAGCGAAAAGATTCGAAACGCGACATTTACCACCTCATCCCGTTCTGCACAAGAAGTCACGAGGAAGACGTTAAGGGCATCCGTGGAAAACAAGACGACGCTGACGGGACAGAGTTTAGAAAGTGTCCGTGATGTCCGCTTTTGTCGGTCAGAGATTGCGGGCGGAATTCATGTTGGGATTGAAACGCTCCTTCTGCGGGACTCCCATCCGCACCTCCTCCCACTCTCCTCTCTTCTCCTCCCCTTCACTTCACACCGCACTCAAATGCAACATCAGATTCTTTAACCTGCTGTCATGTTAAAAAATATAACATATTACCATGCAAAATAAACATAAAACTCAGCAATAAATGCATATCACATATAATTATATAAAACGAAATATTTTATTGTTATATACACTGTATATATATATATATATATATAGACTAACTATAGATACTAATACAAAGGCTATGCTATAGCATATAGGCCTATATTAGAGTTCTGTCAAGCGCAAGTACTTCGTTGTGAGTGAGAGATCACGTCATCTAAAAGAGATAAAAGCATATCAAATATTCTCGTCCTCAGCAATATCTCTCATGCCTGAGGTTTAAATCGATCTGTACTAACCCTTAGTTACTTTAAAAACCTTTCCCATTTCCCACTCTAAATCATTCAGACTATATAGTAAACAGCACATGGCACACTATTTAGGGAACATGGGAAAGACAGATCTGATGGGCAAGGAATTTACTATTGTAGCATACACATTTTTTATCAAGAACTATGACCGAATGGAACAATTGCATGCTGCTAACTGCACACAATACACTGCATGTTGCCTATACTCACTTTTTTATTATTAAATAAAAATTATGTATGGACGACATATTTCAATATGCATATGGTGAAAGTGGTATCCAGTTTTCTTAAGACGTCAAAAACCCATTTCTAATTCAGTTGTGCGAAAACGCCTTAACTTCTCATTGTCTGATCAAACAATGAGTCAAGAAAAATTTAAAAATCTTTGAAGTTCCTAAGGTTCCTATGTCACATTGGAAATGAAAGGTCAGGTCAAGTACATTTCATTGTGTAATACATTATCTCTTATAGGTTGAATTACATGGTAATCAAATTCATTTTAAAGAATACCTTGTTATTACCACAGTACATGATTTGTAAAAACACATGGCAATATCCCCTCCCATGGTACCTGTGAGTCACTACAGCATTATTAAGCATTGACTGATTATCCATAATAGAAATACTAAAAACATATATATGCTTATTTATTTCAATAATTACATAAATTACAGAATAAATTATTAATGTGTAAATAATAATCAAAACACTTGCCATTGCCCTATAGCTCCTTCAACATAACAGACCCATTCATAAGAAATACCCTGTAATAAACAAACACAATATCTACCTGAAACTAAAGACTAGCAAACATTAGGAGATAACATTATTCAACACAAGTCAATGTTTTACATAAATAAGCACACAAACTGACCATTTTGTCTGATTTTAATAAGAATGCAAAAAACTCTATACTAGTAAATTAGCATCTTCTTGAAGTTAACAGCTTTTAATATAGAACTGTACAAATACCAAAAAAAAGAAAAAAAAAGTACATAATACAGTAAAAAATATATATTGTAGAACTCTAAATTTATTCAGGAATTGGTCTTAAAACATGTATAATTGCCCATAGGCCTCCTTTAAAAGGCTAATTCCCAGTGTTTATGGAAAATCATACAAGTTCAAGATTTTGGTCATGCTACAGAGACAGCAGTGGCACATACTCCACATACTCTTTTCAGAACTAATAATATGAATGCACATAGTTCTGTCACTAATAGATGACATTAAACATTAATTAGCATCGAATAATTAAAACACTGTCCATTGTACAAGCCATACCACTAAACCTTTTAAAGCACATTTGCAGGAAATCGGAAAGGCTTAAAAAATGAACTCAAAATACCTCAAAGACCTTCATGAAACCACAGGACATTTCTGCCTTCACAGTGTATTCTACCCTGCGTGTTCTTCAAAAACCACCACAGCATTGTTCTACCATCAACACTGCCTCTAAACTGGAGAGAGGCCAGGCACAGCACTTAAACTAATTGGATAATGCCCCTCCAGCAAAGCCTCATTAAAGTCTCAATACCAGCACGTTCCCGGATATTGCTGCTGAAAAGTCATGGTCAAAACCGAGGGAAAGAGAGAGCCAAAAGAGACGTCATGGAGGTCACTCGCAGAGGAGAGCACGAAACGCTTGTCAACTGTTGATTAATACCATGTTTGCTTGGTTGTGGTGAGATATCGCATACTAGGAGACAAACGTACAACACTGAAATGGAATGTCTGATATGCTTGACAATAATGTATAAATATTGATGTAAGACATGACTGATTCATTATCACAACAATCTTTATCAAATAGAACATATGTGGAAACCGCTGGGATTATTTACACATTCGCTGCAAAGAGGTGTACAGAAGCCCACCTCTATAAATAAATGTTCTACATAAAATACAAAGCTTTTCACAACAATTCAGTCTTATTTCTCAACTAATGGTGATAGTAATCTTAATTTAATTGTATAAGTGAAAATGAGTGACTAATGAGAATGGAGAGTGAAGGAATCGACGGATTTAGGATAGAATTCATCAAGTCGCAATTGTCCTATTGCGTGTATTGGTGCAACATTATTCCTATAAATGTGAATCAAGAGGGTTGCAGTATGGAGCACAACCGTGATGTATAGCTCCCATCCTGCATGGCACTGTGTGGCTTTTGTAGTAACTGACCCAGGTCATCATGCCCCCCTTTAGCCTGAAGAGGAACAGCAGTCGCAATCCATGACAAGAGTCCAGAGTCCCAATCTGATTCTGAGGAGGCCGTGGACCACGTGAGGTTAGGGAGCAGAGCAGATTCAATGCAAACAGAGGCTCCGGAGTGTGACTGGAATGAGCTGTTTGAGGCTTTACTGACTGATGTATGGGAGGTATCTTCGGGAAACAATTCTGGAGGATCATGATATTGACGGCACTGGAGTCGTTGGTCTTCATGGAAAAATGGAACCAACTGAGGAGGGTCCAAATCGGATGAGTAAGTGGTTACTCGGGATTCCACTGGAAACAATTCATGTGACTGCTCAACATGGACACAAGTTTGACTTGCGTCATTGTCCTGTTGGTCAACTTGAGGCAAATAGTGGGTATTGGGAGGAGTAAAATATTTTAGGGAAGGCTGCGTTGGGATCTGCTTTGCAAAAGAAGATTCTTTCAGTGATGATTCATGGGTTTCCGGTAAGGCACCTCCAGTTCGATTATTTATCTTTGTTGCAAAACCCACCTTGGGTACTGGTAAACAAGAAATGGTGGAAAGTACAGATGAGTACAGTCTTATCCTAGGAGCACTGCAATTCCAGGATAGCTTTGGCTTTTCGCTTTGACTAATCTTTCTTCTCTTTGCAAGTTTTGGACTTGGAGTGAAGGACCTGCAGCGCTTTTTAAAGTTAACTACAGAAAATTGGTAATCTGACAAATGTGGAAATGGTAGTAAATGGGGAAATGAAAAGTAAGAGATGCCAAACTCTGGAGACCCAACAATATCCTGGGCCAATTTTAGCGATTGTTTTGTTGAAGACAACTTTCTATTTTCCATCACAAACTGGCCACAACTCTCAGAATTACAATCTTCCCTTCCGTGGAGTAGCATTTTAGGGCCTTGGTCCCAGTTCTGTTTTTGATTTTGTGAGCAGACGGTGTTCAGAACAGCACCTGTAAGACTCTCTGACATATGCAATGCAAGTCGACCACGACCACTTTCACATCGATCCTGAGTTTCAGGGACATATTCATCAACAGAGATGGTACATGGGATTTTGTCATCTCTGGAGGAGCTTAGGATCATTTTAGACTGAGTTTCTGAGGGTGTGACAGAAGAGAGGCTTTTGAGTTTCTTCTCTATAGACTGGGATTTTGAGAAAAACTGATGCGGGACTATATCCATGCAGAGAACACCAGATTGAAAGTCTTGAACCTTTGTGGTGCAGCTGATGTAAAGGCCTAATTTGTCATGATCAAGAGGATCAGGGCAGTTATTTTGAATTCTATCAAGATGTGAGGTCGCATTTTGTTGACCAGATGGACTGTGGCTGGGTTCAGGAAAGTTTTCTCTGTTGTCTAAAGATGAAGAAAATATGTCAGTAATTGGCGGTACGTGTCCACAGTCTTCAACCAGTGGAGTCTGCAGAAATTTTTCATCCTCACTGACAGTATTCTGCATCTCAGTTAAATGATTCAAATGTAACGGAGAGAAGTCTGTCGATGACCTGAAGAAAAAGAGTAAAACGAGTTAAAACAGAGAAACATTCAGTGTTTTACTGTCAACATGGCAACAGTGAAAGGCAATCACATGAACTGCTTCCAATCAAAGAAAGCTTTTGTAAAATGGGCCCTTACTTGATTAGAGTTGGATCCACTTCTTGATTTGGATTGCAAACAAAGCTAGCATTCATGCCAGCGGTTAGTTGGTCCACTACAGCATAGTTACTGTCATTTTGAATGAATGAACGATGCATCTCAGATTGCAAGTGCTAAAAAAAAAAGGAAAAAAAAAGAAAAATAATTTGATGTCTATCAAATGAGATCTTAGTAGGGGTGCAACGGATCGCAGTTGACCCGTGATCCGTACAGAACATCCCCACAATTCAGTACGCATGCGATTCGCGGATTAATTGAACGGTTGAGAAAGAAACCGGATGAGTGTCAGAGTATTTTCGGTCTGTGCATTCAGTCTTAAAGTGACAGCAGACTAATATTCCTGCTGCTGTCTATGTCATTAATGTTAATAAAACAACAAAATACAGCTTCAACAAAGATAAATCTATATTTAATTTCTACAGTAAACAAATAGTGTTATTTTACATTTAGGCCTTATTAATTTCTGTTAGACTTTGTAACTTTGTTATAGTATTCATTTATGCTTGTAATTTGTGTATTTGTTATTTTATTACTGACTGTTCACTTGTCTTTAATGTTTGAACTTGCAGTTTTTGCTGTGGTATCGACATACCCAAAGTGAGCTTTAAGTAATGAATTAACTTTTCTTTTCTGATCCGAAAAATTAACCGATCCGTGACGCAAAAACCATACATGATCCAAAACGTGAATTTTTCAGATCCGTTGCACCACTAGATCATAGGCAAGTTTGGATATGAATTTCAGTGCCTCCTGGTTGAGTCATTTTTGATATCAAAACCTAATTGATATTAAGGCTGTCACTAACGATTATTTTGGTAATTGAGTAATCGTCAATTATTTTGATGACTAATTAAGTAACCTGATATTTTTTTGGTGGTAATAAAAATAACTAATAAAAATAGTAATTAAAAAGACTTTAAAATGACTTAAAATACATATGACAATGAGGCAATACTATTTGGTTCAAATAAAGTAGGGGTCGACCGATATGTGATTTTCAGGGCCGATACCGATTATTACAGGTCAAATAGACCGATAACCGATATATATATATATATATATATATATATATATATATATATATATATATATATATATATATATATATTATAGCTATGTCTGAAAATAGCTATAATACTGTAAATTAATGTCAAAATTAAGAATAACAAAGGGTTTTGACACATACTTTCTTTAAATGATTTTAAACATATCTTTGAATCTGAGAACTGTTATTAATAATAATAATAATAACTTGTAAAAAGTGCAGGGAGCACCCAGCAGCATTCTGTAAACATTTTGTAAAACTTAAAGACTCTATTTTAATTTTTAAATAAAATTTTAGTAATCAAAAAGCATTTCTAATGAATTAAAATCAAACTTATTCAATTTATTTACAGTTTAACAAAAATTAAATTTTTAGGGCCTTGTGAAAAACCATAGACTGTAAAAAATAGGTGAAAAACCGAACTTTTATTTTGACGGGTTGCCGTAAAGATCTTTGAGTTTCTGTGTGTTTATGATATGTCGATAACTTTTCTCAGTTGAAGCATTAAAAAGCTCATGAAGTGACTAAGCGGCTCTGGAGATGATGTTTATGCAATCATGTCCTCATATAATGATGCGGCTGAGGCTGAAAACAGCGCAAGCGTCACGCGCGCTCCAGTGTGTGTGTGTGTTGTGTGTGGTAACTGAAATCACGCGTCTCTGCGCCATTCATTTAACATTAGAGACACGCAGGATTCATATTTAAATAGTCTTTTTGCGGTTTGATTTGTACTGACCTGCTTTTTATTAATTCATCAAAAAGTTGACAAATTCCGTGATATTCCGCTTTATACAGTAAATTCCGTTTTATGACTGGATTCCGCGACTCCGTCTGTTCTGCATCGCAGAAATCACAGGGCTCTATTATATTGAGGTATTTTGCAACTTCAGTGTAGTAATCTATTGCTTCTTCAGCAAAGTCTGCTGCTGCCTTAACTTTGAGAGACAACTGAAGCGTGATCAGTGAAGCAGCTCTAGTCAGCGAGTGCTCTCTCGGTGTGAGAGTGCAACACTTTCAGTGCCTCAGCTTTCCGCGCTGATTGGCCGGACTCGTGACTCCCAACAAATCAGATGTGCGGGGACATTAGTCTAGTCTACAGAGTGGTGAGTTCCGACAAAGGTGGCTGCGTCAGAGCCAAATATAGCGCATTTCAAAATAAAATTATTTTATCGGCAAATCGGTTTTGAAAATGGCCGATAGCGATAACCATAAAAATGCTTAATATTGGCGCCGATAATCGGTCGACCCCTAAAATAAAGTACTAAAAGCAAGTAGTCATAGGGTTTTATAGAACAACACTGCAAAAAAAAACATAATATACATAATATAAATCATCTCATGTACATTATGTATTATAAAAAATGCGTGCAGAGGGTGCCAGCGACCTGATGTGGTTACACTTTAAAGCAGATCAAATCAGTGTTTAATATTGGCCAAACAACAAGAAGAATATGTGGACATCAAAACATGCAAACTCAGCGCAGGGTTTAAACTTTATTTTTTGAAATCGCGGTGAACAGGATGCATATTTAGAAACATATTGATGTATTCACCTGTGTTTGCGTAGGTTTATAAATGATTTACCTTACAAATCTGATGAAATGGCGCACATTGCATTCCTAGATTAACGTTATAACTTATTTTCAACTCAAACAGAGATGGAGTTTGAGACGTGCTCCACGCATGTAAATAACAGTTCACGTGGCGCAGCATTTACTGTGAACTGAGCCGCTCTGAGACGCACGTCTAATGATGAGGTTCATGGATTTTCGTCCGTGGAATGTGCCATTTCCGGTATTTTTGCCAGTTACTCGACATGGGCAAATTGAAATCGAGGATTATATCAAGAAATTTATCAAGGATTAGTGACAGCCCTAATTGATATTAAAGCGTCTTGCAAAATCTTTTTGGTATCACAATTTTTGCAAACAAAATACCAAATTAACTCACCTCATACTGGTCTTTGTATGGCATGTGGCAGCACTCGCAATAGCCTGAACTTTTCTTAGTTGGGCCTTTGGGTGTGGCGCTTGCTGTAAGTGGCACAGTCTGCAACTTATGGCAGCTGCTAGTGGGTTCTTCCTTCTTCCTAAGTAAAACAAAAACAAAAACACCTTACAGATTTAAGTGACAATTTAGATTTGATTATCAACTTCTCAAAAAGCAAAGAACATACCTGAAATTGTCCTTGCTGGGATCTTCATCCTTGCTTCTACCAGACTGGCGAGGAATGAGGAGCTCAAAAGGGCTATATTTGCCTGAGTAAATCATCATTGGGAAACTCAGAGTCTGTGCATAGAATGGTCTGAACTTCCTGTTTATAAAACCAAAATCATAGATTAAAAAAAATGACAAGCTTCTTTGAACAAGTCGTCTCATTTTCTATCTAGAGGACACTAGGGGGGCTTTCACACTGGCAGTTTAGTTCGGAACGGGGCACGGTTCGCATGAAAAATCGCTAATGTGAACGCTGTCATGGGACCCGGGTGCGCACTGGGGTACCGAACCCGAGACTACCTGGAGGAGGTGGTCTGAGTTCGGTTGCTCCTGAACTGTGCCACGGTTCGCGTGAAAGCAGCACGGACTCGGGTGCGCACTTGTTCAGGAAGTAAAGTGACCTATGCATGCGTTTAGCTTATTGTGATGTATTCAGTTATAAAACTGAATAAAACACTTGTAAGGGATGATAGTGTTGATGATTTACCTTGGGCACGAGCAAGAGTGAGCCTGCAGTGTATTCGTGCATTGCGCGTGAAATCAGGGCACCAAATTTGGAAATCCACTGTCTCCTCAAAAGAGTCCGTTTGCAAGCAGCAGAAGCCCACCTTATGTGACACACGCACAGTAAACCTGTAGTGTTCACTCAACTGCGCATAATAGCAGCGAATTAATAAAAAACACAATATTGACCCGCGTTCTGTTTTCTATCATGCGTCGTGCACGTTTGCGATGACGTAAGATGCACGCAAACGCACCAGGGTTCGATAGAATCAAGTTGAGTTTGAAACCAGACCAACGCTGCAGGGGGCACCGGGAACAAACGAGCCCAGTGTAAAAGCCCTCTAAGTCTACCCATCTCATATCTTCATATCTCAGATTTATGTTTTTGAAAATATAAGAAACAGCATAACATTTAAATTCCAAAGTATTAGGTAGATGACAAATGGATAACATCAAAAATGTATATATTTGTATTGAAAACGCGTTACCTGCTGTAAGTGGTGAAATTTTTTTACTTTTAGTCAACTTTTGTCTTCATTTAATTTTCATTGTAAAAAAAATTGATTTAAAGATATTCTATGTATAATTGTAATTATTATAATAACTATATTAATAACTACGAAAGCTGTTGAGCTTTCCTGTAGCTCAAACAGTAGAGCGTTAGGTATGGGTTTGATCAGGGCCGTCGCTAGTGGGGTGAAAGGTGGTGACAATTATAGGGGCCCCCGCTGCCCAGGGGGCCCCACAGAATCCAGCAGTTATACTATTTAGGCCCCTGTAGTATGAATAATTCTAATATTTATATTAGTTGTATGCCTGAGATTTAAATGAAAACCACAAAAACGTGCAATTTGGGTAAATATTTTTCCAAATATCTGCTTCTCTTACCTCCATAAAAATGGTTTAGTCCGACCTAAAGTATGTATTAATTATTCAGTCAGAGTCAGTGACAAACATCAGATGGACCCAATAAAATTGTAAGTCCCAGCCCAGCTCGTGAACAGAACCAATCAGAGTTGAGGCGGCAGCCTGAAGTTAACGATGAACTTGGTGGAAGAGCAGGAGACTAACTGACTGAAAAATGTCGGGGAAAAGAAAACAAATCAGGGAACCAGAAATGCCAGGAAAAGACGGAGAGGGAGGCAAGGAGAGTGGTTGTATCCCAGTCGATCAAGACGTTCTTAAAGACCGCGTATATATTGTTATTTCGCTGGGAATTAGAAAACTTCCGTCTACAGTCTGCCGTGTACAGTCATTTTTTATTATCGGTGCGCGCCGCAATCGACCGAATGATTACGTGGTCTAAATTCCTGTCTTTTTCCAGTATTGTAAATAGAGTTTTAAAAAAAATTACACGAGTCACGACGCATTGCATTATGCATCTGACCTGCCGGCTGATGATATTTAAAACATCGAGAAAACATGAATACAACACACTGCACTTGGGTGAATAAATGTATTCGCTTTATTTAATAATATTACCAGTTCCATATTATCTTTATTAAAAAATAAGACAATGAATGCTTTTATTTTTTGAATTAGACTGCATGCTTGTCAATTTTTTAAATGTTTACTTTTTGATTTATGAATTATAACAGACTGATGGGGAAAAAAAAATTATTACTTTTTAAAAATTGGTTTTATTATTATTTAACAATTTCTTGCTTTTTTGTTAGTTTTTATTAGTTGTAATTTTTATATAAACATTTAACTTTTAAAATAAAGGTTTTACAACAACATCACCATCTTCTGTTATGTGGGCCTCCATGTTCATCTATTGTACGGTATATGATATTGTTGGAGGGTGGTGGGGGCCCACATCAATATTTTTTCAGGGGGCCCCGAATCCTCTAGCTACGGCCCTGGGTTTGATTCCCAGGGAAGGCAAGAACTGATAAGAATATAAAATGTGTACCTTGAAATGCAATGTAAGTCGCTTTGGATAAAAGCGTCTGCCAAATGCATAAATGTAAATGTTATAAGGCTGTGAAAACCATGCATAATTATAATTGTGCATAATTACAATAAAAAAATGCTTTTTAAACAAAATACCCGTTTCATAAAGCCAATATATTAAGAACTAGTCTGACAAGTAAAGGGGTAATTGGTCTTTTCACATTTAAATTAGACCAATCTATATTTTTTATGCAGCTGACAAAGTTATGACTAAATTGCCAGTTACGTACGTACCAAACGGGCAGTGATTTTGAGTTGAGATTTAGCATGTGACGATACAGAACAATTTAAGCTATACTGACACACTGTTGACTCTAATATGCTGCATCGGCATCCACATTTATTAAATGAATACTTCACTTAAAAATGTAAATTCTGTCATCATTTACTCACCCTCAAGTTGTTTCAAATCTTTATGAATTTCTTTCTTCTGATGAACACAAAAGATATTTCGAAGAATGAGTAATTTGAGTAAATGATGACACAATTTTCATTTTTAAGTGAACTATTCCTTTAAGTAGACTAACAGCAACACGCATTTTCCATACAATTGAGGAACTAAACTAAAATCTATCTATTGTGGAACTCTAGGCTTTCTGATCAAATTCTAACATTGTTTTTTCACTGAGGACACAGGGGAGCAAGAACATTGGTTTAGTCCAAAAGCTTAGCCAGCTGACTTGCTGGCTTATTCGTTGCCTGATTTCGTCACCTTTGGCATGCTTAGTTGGGGACACTTAATATTCAACAATATTATTGATCTGCCTGCATTGACACCATTATATGAGAACTGAACTGAGCTGGACGATGACATCACTGTTTTCCCCAGATCGGCTGTAGAGATAAATGAACTAAATTAATAACTTTTTACAACAGAAATGAATCAACACTGAACTACTTAAGCTGGACTGTGACACTATTTTCTTCTAGATCTGCTGTACAGCAAAAACAAACTATGTTGCATTATTAAGTTGGCTTGTGAGAGCCAACTTACTGAAATCCTATTTAAACTTATTATTAAACTTACTAACTAATCTATCTTTCTTTTCTCTTTCTAACTAATCTTTCTTTCTTTCTAACTAATCTATCTTTCTTTCTAACTAATCTTTCTTTCTTTCTTTCTTTCTAACTAATCTTTCTTTCTAACTAATATATCTTTCTTTCTATCCAACTAATCTTTCTTTCTTTCTTACTAATCTTTCTTTCTTTCTAACTAATCTTTCTTTTTTCTAACTAATCTTTCTTTTTTCTAACTAATCTTTCTTTCTTCTTTCTAACTAATCTTTCTTCTTTCTAACTAATTTTTTCTTCTTTCTTTCTAACTAATCTTTCTTCTTCATTTCTAACTAATCTTTCTTTCTTTCTAACAATTCTTTCTTTCTTCCTTTCTAACTTTCTTCTTCTCTCTTCTCTTTTCTCTCTTCTAATCTTTCTTCTTTCTTCTTTTCTTATCTTCTTATCTATCTATCTTTCTTTTCTTCTTCTTCTTCTTTCTTCCTTCTTTTCTTTCTTCTCTTTCTTTCCTTCTTTTCTTCTTTCTTTTCTTTTCTTTCTCTTTCTTCTTTTCTTTCTTCTTCTTTCTTTTCTTATCTTTTTCTTTCTTTTTTTCTTTCCTTTCTTCTTTCTTTCTTCCTTTTCTAACTATTCTCTTCTTCTTCTATCTAAACTAATATTTCTTTTTTTTTTAAACTTTAAACTATTAAATCTTTCTTTCTTTCTTCCTTTCTAAACTAATTTTTTTTTTTTTTTTACTTTAAACTATTTAAAACTTTAAACTACTTTAAACTTCAAACTACTTTTAAACTTCAAACTTTCTGGGCCAAACTTTCACAAGCCAACTTAAAGTTTGTCTCGACAAACTTTTTCTAGTTTTCCTGTTATCACTGTAAAACTGCTTCAGAAACAATCTGTATTGTAAAAAGCGCTATATAAATAATGGTAACTTGACTTGATTTCGGACCGAGTTCTGAGGCAGTGTGACGGTTTAATGATCTACAACTAAATAGAGAGAGCTTTGGTAATAATAACTAAGTGACTTTTTAATTACTTCACTAGTACTTTCTGGGTAGAAATTACATCAAAAGTGGAAAACGTTAGTCAAAAACGTACATTTACACACAAACTGGCCACCAACCACAACTTTCATGTCACCCCAACTGTCACAGAATGGAACACACAGGGTATCAAAGATAGTGAAGGATACATCTATACTGCCTCCAAAAATCGATCAGATGAAGGCATCTCAGGAAACAGGTAGCGAAGCTAACTATTGGATTCAGACGTCCTTTGATACCTTCCTACCTTTGAATGCAGCCTCCAAAGACAACATTTGTAATCTTCGGGACTCAGCCTTTAATATTTCAATTAGCTGACAATCATATGACGAAATATAACTGAGTTGAGTTTAATCTGCCAACAGTTGAGCAACTCATCTTGAAACAAAACAGACCACTGCGTGGAAGATTGTGTTTTTCTTTATCCTTAACTTAGGGAAGATGCGCAGACTAATTAGTAGGGATGCACCGATACCATTATTTCCAGAACAAGTCAGATACGATCCTTTCATTTTTAGCACTTGTCGATACAGAGTACCGATGCCTGTATTTTCATTGCCCAATATTTGTAAAAATTTAAAAAATGCAGAGAAACCAAAAGATTATGAATCAAATTAGTTGGCTTAGGAAATAGATATTTCCTTCAGTTATTTTTCATTCCTATTTATGCCTGTTAAAATGTATTGTAGGAGCTACTGTTACTTTTACTAACCGTTCATATTATTGCTATCATATTTTATCTTTAATTTAATAGCACAGAGAATATTTAGAGCCTCTCCATAAGGGCTCAATGATAACTTGTTTCTACTGGCCCAGTTGTGTCGATACTTGCCTAATGCCTATACAGGCATTTTGACAAGTTTGTGTGAATTTGTCCGTTCAAGCAAGTTTAGGACTGGCGCGACTATACCAGCTCACAAGGTGGAAGCAGACATTATTTGCGTGCCGTCTGAGAGACTGCTTTCTGGGCACGCTCCTCAGATGTTTGCGCACCGAAAACGTATTGAAAACAGTCATGTGATTACTGTACCTCCTTCCTGTAATGTAGGGAACCACTCATTATACATAAAACCATGTAACAGTTTATGTTTTTACTTGCAGATAAGATTTAGTTTTAATCCAAATGACACACGTGTGCTGAGTGAGCGATTAGAAATCAAGAACATGCAATAGAAGTTCTCTCTCGATCTCTATTCTCTATTAGTACACAAGTGCAGTATCGGGCCTGATACCGATAGTATCGGTGCATCCCTACAACAAGAAAATAAATCCTTGCAATAAACCACAAAACTAGCCAATGAATGGTTTTAGCATCCATAAGGTAAGATTGTGATACTCAGAAACACAGTGATTGTAATATTGAAGATATTGTACACAATTGTAATGACCTACTACATTCTTCACAAACTCTGTAAGAGCCAGGGTGAGGGACTGTGTGTGTGTGCACCTGTAAACCAGCCTGATTCATCAGTGTCGCTGTCATGATCAAACTTGAGCCTCCAATAAACAATGTCATGTGAAACTATTGTGTTTTGAGTTCAAGAACTTGGCCATGATCTGAGCAGGTTCTACGCAGTTTGGTACGATAGAGATAAACAACAATATTTCAAAATTAGAAAGAACAGATGTGCCTGGTGCTGATGATACAGTTATCTTAGTAGTAAATGTCCAAAAAAAGTTCAAATGTTTAGGGGCTTCCTCTAGTTAAATCATCCTCTAGCATTAGAAATGGATGACATTTGGCATCTCACCTCGAATGTCCTGTTGTACAAAGTTTTGTGAAGTTTAGACATTGAACTTTCTACATGCAAGTAAATTTGTCATTATGGGCCACATCCAAAAATATATGGGCCCACATCTGCAAAATGATTCAATCTTTTGATAACTTTTTGTCAGCAGTGAGATATATATATATCATATAATACCACTGATATAGTATTGACAGGAAACCACTGCAATAACACATCAAGTTTCACATCATGTCAGTATGTAGAAATTACCATTAAACAAAATAGATAAATGTTGAAAAGTATTAATCATGTGTTAGTTATTGCATTCAAGTAATGTAAACATACAGAACTTTATTGTAAAGGGTTCCCTAAACGTGTTTGACAAAATCTAGCGTGCAGCCAAATAATGAAAATTTAAGAAAATTTCTTGGTGTTTTGTTTTGCTAAGGACAGTAAAATGACATGCTACTTCGTCTGACTATTTATATGTCATTGTACTATTTCGTGTAGTCTTTATGTTGATGTAATATGTACAGTATAATGTATAATGCATAATATGGGCTTAATCACCCATATCCATCAGGATCTAGTATATAGATCAACGTCTGCAGCAGCAGCGCTAAACACAATAGATCTTTTCATTAGCCAAGAGCTGCCCTGTGCACACAGATCCTCTGCAGGGGAGGGAAGGGATACCTTTCAGACTGGCCTCAGGGTGGCCCTTAGGATGCGCCGTGCATTTTGATAATTAACTTTACTAAAACTGCAGTGACCTGAGCTGAAACATTAGCCTTGTTAATGGGGCTGCATGGGGACCAAAAAAAAAGTTTCACAATGCAAACAGTCAAATACACCTATTACCTAACTATGACCAGAGTTATTAGGATTTTAAAGATAAAAGATATATTTAAAAAAATCTAATAAAAATTCAATCTGACAAAAGACAACCCACTAATTTAAAGAGACACTGGCTGTGATTGAATAACATAATACTACTCAAAATATTTCTGCAGTTTTCAGTATGATATATTAAAAACACTGTATGATCTACAAAAAAAACTGTACACACAATGCAATATACAGGACTTGACATCCCATTTCCACAGTCTTGAAAGAACCAAAAGTGATATCAGCCAAGACTGACATCATCTTGACTCATTATTTGATCACAGTACAAGAGGCTGAAACAACCTCTGTAATATTTCAGTTAACATTTGGAAAAAAAAGTTAATTAGGTACAATATACAAGTAAAAAGTACCTAAACTGAAAATAGGGTTAAGAGAATAAGACTGAGGGCTAAAACTCACCGACTGAAGTCTTCCACTTTCAGATAAGGACCCTTCAAGACTCCAGCTGTGTGAAGACACTCAGTATTAACACTCCACAGTGTTACACTCCGCATATGCCACCTCTACACTCAGGTTTCTCAGGTATAGAGGTGTGCAAAAAATATTAAAGCTAGTCGTATATTTACTTTGGAACAATTACAACAACAAGTACATGTTTATGTAGTTTACGAACCTTTAACATGAGGAGCTGTAAGTTTGCTGCTTTTTTTCTGTTTGGAAAGAAAGTGTGTGAAATCAATTTGTGCGAATAAGAAACTCATGTTTGACAGTAAACAATAAATTAAGTACAGTACATTACCTTAGCTGTCCTCATTTTCTGATTCAGATGATTGATAAACTTGAGAAATTCTGTCATTTAGGTTAAAGAAAAAAAACAAAGTACAGTCATAAGAAAATAATGTGCTTCTAACTCATATCATAGCTTATTTAATAATAGGGGTCCACAATATAATCCTATGAGTACATATTAGTATTTCACATTCACTGAACTTTAAAATCAAATTGTATATGATAGTGCTCTCTGTGTTGGTTTCTTGTAAGAATACCATTCATTAGCACTCAAATAAATTGCTATGCTGTGGTTTTTTTAATGATGCATTGTATTTTACATTTTCTATGTTCATTGTAATGCTGTGCAGTGCAGGGCAAGAAAGAAAGTTTGAGTTCTTGTTTAAATGCCCCCTGTTCTCACTGGCTAACACACCCAGGCTTAATAAGGAAGCACACTACTTTAAGAGCCAGGGATGTAAACTTTTGAATAGGAAAATGTAATTCCTCATGACATTCCTCTTTAACTCTTTCACCGCCAGTGCTTTTGTAAAAAGTTGCCAGCCACTGCCAGAATTTCTGACCATTTTCACAAAAGTTTCATGGCCCCCAGAATATTTTCTTTTATGAATAACTGAATATGCAATATATCAAAAGAAACAACAGACCCTCTGCTTTTAAAAAAAACCCATTTTATTCTAACTTCATGCATTCCTTTTTTACCAAAAACTTAAATGTGGGTACGTTTCATTTTAAAAAAGCAACATTGAGCAAAAGGCTGAGAAAATTACGTTTTTTGTGAAAGACTACATTCAGATTGAGATCGAGATTCAGAGCGATGATCAAAACATAGACGGAGTAGATCAAGTCCATCAACACCCCCAAAGCTTGCACAGTCCTATAGCTCCTCCTAGATCGACATTGCATTCAGTAACATTAGGCAGTTTTGATTTAGATGCTGTTTAATGTTGATGATCTTGTTATTTTACATATGGGTCTGCTCTTTGGCTACATATTGCTCGTTTCTGCTTCTTCTTCACGTCTTTTGATCAGGAGATTCAGTACTCTTTTAAAAGAGGCCTAATAGCGCCCCCTACTGTATAACAGTGAAAACACCGAAAGCCAGACATTTCTGTCAATGGCGGAGAAAGAGTTAAATAGTATGTGACAGACCTCTGACTCAAGATTATCTAAAACAATTGGCAATTGTGATACCCTTTACACAACACTTCATATGGAAAGCTATTTCCAGTTGCCACAGGGTCAAGAAAAGAATAGTTCACCTGAATATTGAAATTGCTGATACTTCTCAAACCATTTGACTGTTCATGAAACATAAATAGTGAATTCTTAAAAAAAAAATCCTAGCTATTCAGTATAATCAAAGTGAACAAGGAATTAGGCTTTCAAACTCCAAAATACCACACACGAAAACCAGCAACACACGGTAGACACGCGTTTGTGCAGCGCAGAGTGGCTCTCTCACAATGTATGATGTAACAAACAACAATTTAGTCCAGTCCGGTTGAGTTCACTCCGCGAGAGTATTCCAAGAATGCGTTTGGGAGAATGTGTGTGTGAGTTTGGTTATAGAATGCGGTTGTTACTCCCATAACCGTATCAAGGACTCAAATACAAGACTGACATCCGTATTCTGCTGCTGTGTGTGAACATGGCCTAAAAGCAGCCTGTGTGACTGATATACATATTGTCAAGTGCTCACTGGCAGCAGTTACATGAAAGGATACCATCTACACTGTAGACCTTGACTCCCCATGAGCGAGCATTAGCCAGCACACTGCTCTGATACTTCTCCTGCAACAACAACAAACATTCAGCTGTCAACAACAATAACACTGGCTTATACTGATGCAAATTAAAAAAACTGAAGGACAGCCATGTTTTTTATTATACTAGTCACTAGGCTACCAGACATTTGGTACAAAATTCAGGTGGGTTCAAAAGGCAGAGACCACTATAGTAAATGTTCTTATATTTAGCTTTTTTCCCCTAACTTAATACAATTATTTTTCATTAGAAATAACACATAATTATGATCAGTATTACAATCGGAGTATTGAAAAACTGTGAATTTGAGAATGTATTGGTATAAGGTGTCCCCCTTTTTGCTTTAATGACAACAGCAAAATCTGATGATAATTGTCCCTAGCATGACTGAATAGAAGCAAGAAAATCTGACTGTCTGTCCAAGAAAGTATACATGGTCACATCACAAATTGACCTATTTACCTATTGTCATTTCATTGTTTTATATTTTTAAAATCTTAAAACTTTATATAATGAAGATTATGAAGCATTAACTTTGAGATGACCAAATGCATGCATTGCATTAAAGTAAAATAAAGAAGGATTTTCTACACATAAATTCAGGTGTGGACTTACATTGCTGTGGATGGCTTTTTCCAGTAACGCTCTTCCACGACTGCCACAAACCTTGAGGTGAAAAGACATTTAAAAGTCGTTATTAGCTACTAAACATCCCTGTGCAAACCTATAGAAATATTTCAGTTCACTTCTATAGCGTTTTCTCAATATACCATTTCAAAGCAGCTTTCCAGAACTTTGAGCTTTCATACGCTTTATGAAAAACACAAAGGTGAATGTGGCCTAAAAAACAACTGATTGTTGATATATAATTATGAGTATTAATTCATGATTTATTTCAAATAGAGATCACGATTCTCCCACAATTCTGTACAGACAACTAAACAAAACAACATGTAACTTACTAGAGTCTCTGACTAAATATTAATTGCTGCAGTGTATTTAAAAATGCTTAATTAATTTGAATAAATTAATTTAACAAATCAGTTTGAATGAATGATTCATAAATATTTTTCATTACTGGATGATTCAGGGTTTTTGAATGAAACTCTTGAATGAATATGTTAATGCCAAATAAATTTTTTCACAGTCACTGGTCACCACCTAGTGGCGTAACAATGATAACATACAATCGTTATTTGAAGCACCAAGTTACTTTCAAAAGGTTATTTACTCTATTTTGATTGCTACCATAGGCACCACTGTTTATATCCGAACTATAAGTACTTCTGTGATCATTTGAATATTTGTAACACAGAAATAACGATACTGTGTGGTTAAAAAGACTGTCTATGATCATTTAAATGGAGTCATTCATAACTGAATGTGAAGAGACAAGATACGTTTTTTAATTTTTTTTACATATTAGACATAGAAACAAGAGTGAATGTGTGCATATTTTTAAATAAAATATTATTTGCAAAGAGTTTAAATGGATTACCTCACTACTAGGCTATAATTAGACCTGGGACAAATAATTAGACCTGGGACTTTTACCATTCTTATTTCTTGTTTATTCCCTTGCATCCCTTTTAATCCTTTATTTAATTTCTTTAAATAAATAAAAACCCATCCACCCCCCTAAAAAAACAAAAAAACGTTGACTCGATACGATTCTCAATACCAGCAGGAAATGACTGAGGTGCCCTTGAGCAAGACACCTAACCCCTAATCGCTCCCCAGGCGCCACAGCAAATGGCTGCCCACTGCTCTGGGTGTGTCACGGTTTGCAGTGTGTTTACTACTCACTGCTCCTAATGTGTGTGCACTAACTTGGATGGGTTAAATGCAGAGGACAAATTCTGAGTATGGGTTACCATACTTGGCCTTCATATGTCATTTTCACTTTAACTTGTCGAGAACGGCAGTAATGTAGTCTGCATGAAACCTATCATATGCACGGTACTTGTGTGGATGCTGTTTTGACCACGAAAGATGAGGTAATTTGATTGGATGTCATGTATTTATTGCATTTTACCTGCTAGAAATACATGCTCCGTTTTAATGTTATTTTAAGGTGGGGTAGAATTAAATGAACGGCAAAACTTCGCCTTTTGTTCACGTCCCCCTCTGTCACCTCACCTTTTTTGGGCTTTAAAATCTAAAGCCCTGTTTATACCTGGTATTAATTAAAATACATTTGTGTCAATCCGATCACAAGTGCATGAAGTTAAACAGGGTCTAAAATGTTTTGAGCTTATCCACTTTCGACCACTTCCAGAGGTAGTCGAAAACGGATTTGACCGGATTGCTATCGTAGTTTCGCTCATGTGGTCGAATGTGTTTGAAGAACCACAAAAGACCACCTACTCTCCGCCTACTGACCTAATGCGTAAACAAATGGGTATGTGTCTCCCTCGTCTACATAATAATCCAATCGATCAAAACGCATCTTAATACCAAGTGTAAACAGGGCCTACTCCCATTATAAAGCTTGGAAGAGCCAGGATATTTCTTAATATGGCCTAACTCGGATTGTGTTTGGCTGAAAGAAGAAAGTCATATACACCTAGGATGGATTGAAGGTGAATAAATTATAGGATAATTTTCATTTTTGGGTGAACTAGCCCTTCAACCCTAACCATACCACCAAACCTGTCCATAACCTTACCCGTATCCTCAATAGCAGCAAAAGTGTTTTGCATTACAACATGAACAGACAAACACACAAAAATGTTAGGTACAATGTACTTATGTAAGTACATACTAGCTAAAGACACCTATAACGTATGAAGGGATTGGGTACATACCAGAGGCTTGGGGGTTCCAGATTGTTTCCCTCCTGCAGTACATGAACTATCCAACAGCAAATTACTATGAGCTTCTTTAGTGCCCGTCACGACCACATTCACATCCTTAGTGAGGAAACTGTCTACTTTCTATACGAAACAATCAAAAGACAGAACGTGATTCACTATTTAACAACACTTTGCATATAGGGAAACCATTACAATTTCCTGCTTTGTCCTGTACAGATGAATGACAAAAATGATATCTCTCACCCCTCCCAGACGGATAATGATGTCAGTGAGTCTGGCAGACTGATGTCTCTTCACGTCATGCAGGTAGAAGGATTGGCTCCTCAGACCCCCAAACAGATCTCCTGTCATTTTTTTAACTGAAACAAGTTTATGAGTGTTTATATGCATGTTAGTTAATCTATGGGGGCCTTAAAAAATAACTGAATTGTTGTATTAAATTATTATTATTTACCCTATTTTGTTAGCAAACATTACTAGTCTTGTGGTGAAAAAATGTATACATGCAAGTTAATCCACAATTGAAAATTGTTTGTCTTCATAAGTAAGAAAAAACTTTATTAATCCCTGTAAGGGGAAACACATTCACCACCATTGCACATTACAGACACCACAAACAAATAAACATTAAAAAACAACAACAATCACTACAAGAAATTACACAATTTCATTAAACAACCTAACTGCATTCGGAATAAAAGACCTTCTAAATCGCTCTGTAGAACACCGAGGCATTACCAATCTTCCACTAAATGAGCTCCTAAGTCCACTAAAGGTACAATGTAGTGGATGACCTTTGTAACACATAATAATTTTTAATTTTGCCCTTGTTCTCTTTTCCACCATAATCTCAATCTAAACATTATTAAAATCTTAAAATTTGCTTTCCTCTCTGAAATGTTGTTTCCTGAAAATTTTATCGCAACTTCGGTTCACACAGACATTAAATAATAAAGGAATACATAATATTAGCGCTTGGCATTGACACAAATGTTATGATTCAATTCAATTTGATTCAATATAAATTAATTTAGACATATATCTGGTACAGTGCACGTCAAATTTCTCAAGTAAAAGAAATAAACTTTGCTTGTATATACAAAGATTTGTATACAAACATTTAAATTGTTATGATAATAACGTTATAATACATTTTAAACAACATAATTAGGCTACGTTTCTTGTCTACTCAAATTAATTTATTTAAAAAATAAACATTGAAATGGTAGCTGTCTTAAAACGTGTTAAAAATAACAAATATCATATATATCAAAATGCTCCTCTCTAGAGTTCATTTTTCTAGCTAACTAACAAGTTCATGGTATTTAATGTTTGAATTTCATTCATTGACAATTTGAAAGGATCAACTGCAAACAAGTCGATTCTTTGATTAAAAAAATCAACATTAGCTCATCAAAATGAGTAAATTAAAATGGAGAAATTGATATTTTTAAGCCAGCCCTACATAGTACATACATTAGCTGAAGTCTTCATTAACTAGGGGTGGGATACAATATCGCTACAATATTCTGATGGATTACAATCTACATTTGACCTAGATCCTAATATCGATCTTTTAATAGACTTTTATAGCTTGCACCTCCCAACATATTTTTATCAAATGTATCAATACATTTGATGGCAAGATGCCCAAAAGGCTGTATCTCGACGGTGGTGTATTAATGAATGTGTCTCCTTGTTATAAGCAAGCCTTGCCTTTTATTGTGATTGTGTTCGTGTGTCAATAATGATCAAATACACGTTGAACATTTTAGCATGTTATACAAAAAAAATGGTAATACATAGGGCACTTAATACCTGATAAATGGATAAAAAGAATAAGGATAAAATGTGGATATTATCATAAGGATATTATGATCGATTTCTTGAATTATTATGGAGTGAAACATTTGGACATTTGTACTGTTAAACACATTTTAAAAACGACAACATCCGGCGAGTGTAGTGATACAAGTAACGTATAAAACACAAAAGCGCTAACGTTAAACCTTTAAACACGAACTGATCGCATAAGGTTAGACAAAAAACACAAAAAAGAAAAATATTTACCTTACCTTGAAGTCCTTTGCTCATAATGAATAAAATTTTTTGTTTTTTAAAGTATTAAAACATCCTAAAATGTATAGTTTTCGAGCGTTACAAATATTACACGCAGTGTGATCTGTGAATCTTTTCAAACGGCCCTCCTGAATCTCTTCTTCGCTCGCTCTGTCTGCTGTAGCGCGCGATGGTTTCACGTTGCCGCCACCCACTGGCGTATACATTACAGTTGCTCCAAAAATTATTTGGAGCCGCTATATTTTTGACAGGAATGAAAACGAGGCTGTAAGGGGTAGCCCTTGCCGCGCAGTAAGTAATAATCACATCACGCTATTACTATTTTGAGATTTTTTTGTGTATTTTTTAAGTGAGGATCAAATACTATGACACTAACATGCTTTGTTGCCAAATTGTCTGTAGCCTATATTTTGTCATGTATTGTTTTTTTGTGACAAGTGACAACTATCCCTGATAGCACACGTTTTTTAGAGTGTTTGCTCATCTGCAATAGGACGTTTCCTGTCAGATGTGAAATAGACGTTTAGAAGATGTCTTTAAGATGTAATGATTTAGAATGTATGTTAAACTGACATCTTAAAGATGTTTATCAGATGTAACAGACATCTTGCAGACATACGTGTGCTATCTTTATTGTTATTTCTAGTTTTGTCTATCATGTATGATACCAAGGGTGATGTTTTTTTGTGAAATTTACATTTTGTTACACTGTGGTAATCGACACAAGAGATAGAAATGAATTAGGGCTTGGGGCAAAAATTCCACCATATGAATAAAACTGCCCCATCATGAGTAGGCCTACTTGTTTTTTGTATATCACAAGATCAACAGTTCTATATTCCTGAAGATCTGGATGATTGCAAATGTGATAATGATTTTATACAACAGTGAGTTTTAAACACAATATTGTGAATATTGATTGTTTTTGCTCTATTTCGCAATTTTTTTAAAATGTCCAAACAAAGGCACAGCAGAACAGTTGCTACTCCTAGCAACACAACAATGTTTTGATTGAATCCACAATTTGTGATGAAGGGGTTGAGTGATTGATTCAATGACTCATTTAGAAAGACCTTGGATGCGTCCGAAAACTTAGGCAGCTGACTTGTTGCCTCGTTGTCCTGTCAGGCAATGAATCTGCAGGCAGCATTTGTGCACGAAGGTAACGTTACCTCACGAAACTGATTCAGACTTCTGGGGCAACGTAATGGTTAAATTATCTACATTAAAATAGAGCAAGCTTTGGTGAAAACTAAGTGAATATTTAATGACTACAATAGCAATTTCTCGCTAGAAATGACATAAGTGAAAAACTTTTATCAAAAATGTACATTTACACACAAACTGATGACCAGCCGCAAATTTCAGACACCATCTTTATTTTTCTAGCTCAACTGTCACAGAATGGAAAGCACTGGATTGTGGAATATCAAAGGCAGCGAAGAATACTTCTATGCTGCCTTCAAAAATCGATCAGATGAAGGTATCTCAGGAGACAGGAAGTGAAACATTGCATTTGGACGTGCCTTGATGCCTTCCGACCTTGGAATGCGTCCTCCGAAGGCAGCATTTATCAGTTTTCTGACGCAGCCCTTCACTTGCATTGTTCCTGATTGAATCAGCTGTTTGAATTGTTGATTCAATGACTCGCAAACTTGTCACCACTGTTTTACTTTCATATTTAATGTATAATTTCATTTTATTCAATATATTCAGTGAGTCAATATAATATATATACAGTGAGTCGCTATATTCAAAATGTCAGATTTACAATCGGGGGTCGAGTGGCTGTTGCAAGTAACGGGTTGCGAGGCAGGCAATATAACGGTATCCAATATAACAGTATTACTAAGTAATCTAATTACTGTAATTTAATTACTTTTCCCTTGAAAAGTAAAGAAATTGATGAATTTTTCTGTAATTTAATCACAGTTACTTCTGATGTACCTACTTGCATTAAATACTGTATAGAACAATTCTATCTATAAAACAATAGTGGATTTAACATCAGAATTCAACATCTAATGTTAACATGTATGTTTTTAATGTAACCTTTTCCTTGTTTGTTTTCATTAGTCACATGTGTTCCTTTGTTGGAATTCCCTGCCACTCATCAGTTTCCATGGACACTAATGGTGTGTTCACGTGCTATGGAAAATATGATATTTTCCACTTGTGAACTGGTATTTACCAGTGTGTTGCGTTCAAGTGCTTTTGTTGTCGTAATGTGGTAAAAAGATGGAGATCCAGACCTGTTATTTAGCTAAAACTATTTTAGATTGCTTAAGTCATCTGCTACAGCAAGAAAATGATTTATCAAAACTCAAACGGTAAATAATATGCTGTATATTTTCTAGATCATGAATAGTACATATTTTTACCATTCACAACTCTTGCGTTGCTCTCCGCCATTTTGAAAAGGTCAAAGGTAATCTCATCTCGGCAACTCGTGCATCAAAATATTCTACGAGTTGCCCAGTGGAAAATACCACATGAGGGGGTGTTCATGTGCATTTTCCATGTCGGCTTTTGGTATTTACCATAATTACCATAGCACGTGAACGCACCATAATCATCATCATCACAGCTGTATGTCATTTAGTTCATCCCCTGTGTATGTTATGCCGCGTTCCAGGCAACCTGTAACCCATGTTTTTCCAACCTTATACCCGTGAAAGTGCACTGGAACGGCAGTCAAACCCGTGACTTACCACCCGTGAACTCGTACTAGATCTTTTTTTTTATTTTATTTTTTTATTTTTTATTAACTCGTACTAGATCGATGTACTCCCAGTTACGAGTTCTGACGTCACATAGCCCGCAAAACCATACAAAACAACAATGGCAGCCCCTACGGATGCAGTGTTTCTGCAGGCGGTACCAAGGGGGTAATCCATCGACCGGAAGTTGAAGCCGGCCGGGTGCCGCCATGTTGTAGCAGAACTTCACTTGCGTTAGCATTTCCATTGACTCCCATTCATTTTGGCGTCACTTTGACAGCGAATAACTTTACATCTGAGGCGTTTAAAGACTCCATTTGTCCATTATTTATTTCTAAAGAAACACGACAATGTATAAAGTGCTCCATTACCTTCTATGTTACATTATGGCCCCGTAGAAACAGTTTTAGTAAAAATAGGCTAACGATTGCGTCATAACCACTCGACTCTCTGTCGCGCTGTACAGAAATTACCGTACAGACAGGAGGAGAAGCTCGCAGGCAATCGGGGGGACGTCCCGTCAAGGGAGAAGCCCATAGATAATGAGTCCATAAAAGCAACGGAATACTTACTCCTGCTCACCCACGCCAAAGGACTCTTTGCTCAAGTTCCCCGTCTCTGCAAGATTGCCGTTGGCAATTTTCACGCACAGCTACTAGAAGAGTAACGTCTGTCAGACAGGTTGCTCACGTCATCAAGCTTAGTTTGAGTCGGTTTGAGTCTGCGCGTCAGGAACGGAAGTGCTCAGAAATCGCTAAAAATGGGCTTCAACTGTCTCAACTGAGTTCCAATGAGATGGCTCTGTCCATTTCTTATACTGTCTATGGGCGGTACACAGTGAGAATACACTTTAGGACAATATAACGTTGCAGTCAAATTAATAATAATATAATAATAATGATAATAATACACACAAGATTATGTATTACAATGTCATGTGTCTGAAACAATAAGTATGTACACTCACCGGCCACTTTATTAGGTACACCTGTCCAACTGCTCGTTAACACTTAATTTCTAAGCAGCCAATCACATGGCGGCAACTCAGTGCATTTAGGCATGTAGACATGGTCAAGACAATCTCCTGCAGTTCAAACCAAGCATCAGTATGGGGAAGAAAGTTGATTTGAGTGACTTTGAAAGTGGCATGATTGTTGGTGCCAGAAGGGCTGGTCTGAGTATTTCAGAAACTGCTAATCTACTGGGATTTTCACGCACAACCATCTCTAGGGTTTACAGAGAATGGTCCGAAAAAGAAAAAACATCCAGTGAGCGGCAGTTCTGTGGGCGGAAATGCCTTGTTGATGCCAGAGGTCAGAGGAGAATGGCCAGACTGGTTCGAGCTGATAGAAGGGCAACAGTGACTGAAATAACCACTCGTTACAACCGAGTTATGCAGCAAAGCATTTGTGAAGCCACAACACGCACAACCTTGAGGCGGATGGGCTACAACAGCAGAAGACTCCACCGGGTACCACTCATCTCCACTACAAATAGGAAAAAGAGGCTACAATTTGCAAGAGCTCACCAAAATTGAACAGTTGAAGACTGGAAAAATGTTGCCTGGTCTGATGAGTCTCGATTTCTGTTGAGACATTCAGATGTTAGAGTCAGAATTTGGCGTAAACAGAATGAGAACATGGAACCATCATGCCTTGTTACCACTGTGCAGGCTGGTGGTGGTGGTGTAATGGTGTGGGGGATGTTTTCCTGGCACACTTTAGGCCCCTTAGTGCCAATTGGGCATCGTTTAAATGCCACGGCCTACCTGAGCATTGTTTCTGACCATGTCCATCCCTTTATGGCCACCATGTACCCATCCTCTGATGGCTACTTCCACCATGTCACAAAGCTCTAATCATTTCAAATTGGTTTCTTGAACATGACAATGAGTTCACTGTACTAAAATGGCCTCCACAGTCACCAGATCTCAACCCAATAGAGCATCTTTGGGATGTGGTGGAACGGGAGATTCGCATCATGGATGTGCAGCCGACAAATCTGCGGCAACTGTGTGATGCCATCATGTCAATATGGACCAAACTCCCTGAGGAATGCTTCCAGCACCTTGTTGAATCTATGTCACGAAGAATTGAGGCAGTTCTGAAGGCAAAAGGGGGTCCAACCCGTTACTAGCATGGGGTACCTAATAAAGTGGCCGGTGAGTGTATATACACACACGATTATGTATTACAATGTTATGTGTCTGAAAAAATAAGTATGTATATTGCGCTCAGGTAGTTTGGCGTGACTGGCCTGGAATGCTACAAAGTCGTGAGTCGTGGTTTGAAGTCGGGATTTAAGTGCTCAAAAACCTGCCTGGAACGCAGCATTAGTTCCTCACCTTCACTCAGTGTTTGTCTGGTCTATGTTAGCATTAGTGTTAGCTGTTTGTTTTAAGCCATCTGTGGATTATTACCTTTTGGTAGTGATGGGAAACCGAGGCTTTCTGAAGCATTTGAGGCTTTCATCAAATTGTGCCGAAAAAACTTTCATTAGCCTACTCGAAGTTTGTAACACAATGCGCATTAGTGACATCTGGGTGGTCACACTTGTTTTCTCCACCATATCTAACAAATCACTGCAGAGCAGAAAAAGCATGTGACCAAGCAAAGCTTCGGAAGTCTGTGACATAAAAGTGTGGGATCAATACAGATCTCATCTAAATTCATTTGTGCCAATGAGACCACAACTCGTGTCAAGTGTTGCCTGGTCAACGGATTCACATATTGTATATAATAATATAAGTTATAGTAATTGTAATTGTAATTAATAAATATTTGGGGTTTAAAAAAAATATTAATAATGTTATAGGGAAGTGTAGTGTTAAATCATTTAAATAATGCCTCCTCCATAATAATTTCCCTTTTTATGCATCAGGTGGGGTTGTGAAGCGCCAATTTTTTTTTTAAACCCGCTGTCCCGACCTTCCGATACTGCATGGCGTTCGAAGCTTCAAACGTCATCAATCACGTGGTACTGTCATTTCGATACAAGCATGTGTGATACAATAGTGCTTTGAAAACTGCGTCGGAGCATCGGAGCCCCGGTATCAACCGTCCCATCACTACCTTTTGGATTTTTTATTAAACTCTGTGTTTTAAATCATCATATTCTTCTCCTTCTTCATCGTCTGCCTGCACCTTGCTGACATAAGACCGGAGCCAAATATGGAATACGCTGCAAAATTTGCTGCGGTGGCTCAGATGAACTATTCTGTCGTCTTGCTGTCACCTTCCCCTACGACGACGAGACCCTCAAATCGCTGTTCTGGATCGGGGCCAACTACCACAACCCTGTAGCCTGGAGAGTGTCTGTCCCCGATCCAGGACACAGCCAGACCCTGATCCCAGCCCACCACCCTCGACCGCAGAGACTTCACGAGAGCCCCCTGCAAACGCAGAGCAACCCCCCGCCGCAATGCGTGAGCCAGAGCCCAAAGAGGAAGGGACATCGCCGACCATCGGTACCCCAGGAGTGAGTCTGATCAGGGGTATGAGCCAGCGACAGCAGCAATAGAGGGAATACTGGTGGATTCGGACATGGGGGACTGGCTGATGGATTTGAAAAGAGATACTGCCTCCCACCCTATTCCACCTGGTATCATCTGTCTGTTCTAAATCATCGCTGTTTCAAGACAGCACTGAAACTTGTATGGACTGCGAAACATTTGTTTGCTCGTCACCATTGCTGTTGCAAGACCGCAGTAAGACCGTATCATTCATCGACCTGCTGGGAATTGGAATTACCATTATTGATCACGTCAAATATACCTCGGTCACCTTCACTGCAAAGATCAGCCAGTCCTCCAGCCCCGCCTCTGCTGGATGCCTGCAGCTCTTTGCCTTCCACAGTGATGCCTTGCTGCGACGTGAAGCCGCAGGTCGTGCAACCACCAGCCTCACACGAGCGAGAGGATCCTGTGGCTCCACCTCGGCCCGTCGACTTTCAGCTCCACCAGAGACCCTCGACCTTACGGCTCCACCAGGTTCTCTCGTCCCTCCGGCTTCATCTTGGTCAGTCGTCATTCTGCCTATGCCACGGACTTGCGAGCCTTCCCCTGCGCTCAGTCTCTCCACCCCTACGGCTACATTTCTCAGCGAGCCTTGCGAGCCTTCCCCTGCGCTCAGTCTCTCCACCCCTACGGCTACAGCGGGTTCCTCCTTCCTTCACTCTGTCTCCACTTCAGATACTATTCACCGCAGCTTCACCTAGGTCTCCAGTACTAGCTGTGTTACTCAAGTCTATCGGCTCTCCGTCTGCGCCCTGGGATCCATCGGCTCCTTCTTCGTCGGTCGTCACATGGATGTCGTCAGCCACAGCAACGCCTTGGCTCCTCTCTCCCTCGACTCCACCGTGGGCTGTCATCCCTGCTGTGCTCTGGGTCTGCGTAAGTGGACATCATCCAGCTTCGCTGCGGGGGTTTCATCGTCCTCCCATCACCATCCCTTCATCCACCTCCTAAGCTTCCCCCTTCTCATCTCCACGCTGTGAGGTCATGCCTTCCAGGAGGCGTGTTCTGTCACTTGTGTTCATTATTAGTTTAGTTTTCATGGACTTTGTTTGTTTTCATTAGTCACGTGTTCCTTTGTTTGAATTTCCCGCCACTCATTAGTATATGGACACTAATCATCATCACAGCTGTTTGTCATTTTCCTCACCATGTGTATATTAGTTCCTCACCTTCACTCAGTGTTTGTCCGTCCGGTCTACGTTTATGTTAGCATCAGTGTATGTTCTAAGCCATCTGTGGATTACCTTTTGGATTTTTACTAAACTCTGTGTTTATCATCATCTTCTCATCTTCTGCTGCTTCATCGTCTGCCTGCACCTTGCTGACAATAGACCTATTGTTTATTTGAAGGAATTAAGAGTGCAGTTTTGTTTTTATCCTTGTATTGTTCAACTGGTTGAAGTTGATATGGGATTTAGAACGTATAAGTAATCCAATGCTTTTTAGAGTAATTAGTACAGTAATCTAATTATACAGAATATGTAACTAGCAAATGAGAATCGCTAAAATGATTGAATATATTTTGAGACAAAGGCCATGTTAATGATTTTTTTCAAGATAAAGCTACAGTTTTTTAATAACATGGTTAGATTCAGATGGTAAATATATATCAAGTTGGGTGTCCACCTATTTAAAAAATATGATATTACCGGTAATCATATAATAAAATATAATGTATTGTTACCACTGTAAATCTATATTAAATTATCATGGGATCTCCTTCAGTGCTTTCAGAATCTTTGCTTTTTAAAATAATTTTGTTTCTGTATTTTTAATACAATAACATATTTTAATGACAGTAAATTTAATGAACAAAAATGTTTTTTTTTTAATCAAAAATAAATAGAAAATAGTACAAACTTTGCTAAAGTGATTGTTTTAAACAAGTATTAAGTTAGACATTATTAAAAAACATTATTTTAGCTAAATAATGTGTAATACTGTGTGCCTGTTGCCCCATGCTGTTGAGCCTTTTACCCCATGATCCATACCCACATTTATGATTTATTTTCACAGAAATCTGTTGCTCCATAAATGTTCAATATAATTATCATACACGATCGGGTTAGGGTGTGGGGGCTGGACGTCAAGCTCCACCCATTGGTTCTCCCATAGGGGAGTGGCTGTGCAACAGTGCAACTGTACTTAGAAAATCTCCGAAATATTATTATTTTGCTGTAGAATCAGACATTACCACGATTTTGAGTTACTTATCCAGTTATATCCATCGCAATGTTGTCATAAAAAATATGTGACAGAATGATCAGATTTATTCAATGAAACATAATTGAGCAATGCATGTAGGCTACATACAATACAAAATAATACATTAGTGCCCCATATGTCCCTGATTAATAGGTCAGAGAGCTGCTGAAGTAATGAACGGCAGTCTTCCTCTCCATCCGCTTCCGCGAAATATGATCTCATTAAATATTTTTCCTTTAATAGGCGACATTTCTCCACCATTTTTATCAATAACATGAAAAATAAATACAGTAAACAATTGATGACTGCTATAAAATAATACTGAACCTGACGAAAAGGAAAAAAGTGCCCGCAAGGAACATCCCAGTTTAGGATCTTCCACGTTTACACATCCGAACTCCTCCTACAAGAGCCCACAACTCACTGTCGAGCCCTCACAAGCCTCACTCACAGCCTACACTTCCCTTAAAATGCTACAGAGGATTGTTTTGAGTTTATTGCTGGCGACGTGGTTCTATGTGGACTGTAATCCAGGGCCGATCGATGATATTGCAGTTGATCGATATTTCATTCCCGAGCCGTGCGTCAGAGAAGTGAAATCCGGAGATTTCGTGCGGTATCACTATAACGGCACTTTTACTGATGGAAAACGGTTCGACTCTAGGTGAGATGATTCAGCCAAGTTCTTTGCATCTTGCACATTACAATTTCACTTTTACTTTTTGCTTTTGTCATTAACTAAGCTAGGCATTGGGTTTGGTTTTCAATGTACCATGATTGTCTGGACATGCACCATTATGCTTTTTTTGTAATATTGTAAAAATAGGCTACTTCATGATATTCTTTTAAGCATCTTTTGTAGTATTATGCAAATACTAGGTTTGTTAAAGATGGTTTACTCAAGTCTATTTAGTTAAAACTATATTGCATATTATTATGGCTGTCTCAGACACTGGTGAGCTTCATTCATACAGCTTTTTTGGTAATTATGGTGTATCATACGTGGACAAAAAAAAAAAAAAATCCTTGGTTTTGGGCCTCCTCAGCCTCATGCATCTTTTCAAACTTAAATACATACAACTACTCCAATTATAAATTCCAGGATTTAATACATGATAGACATTGCAGCAATTTTTCCTGTAAGCTGCTTTGAAATGGTGTAGAGGTACATTGTCAAAAGAGCTATTTAAATAAAACAGGTTGTGTCAATATGCTTGTGTAAATACCCTTGATTGGTATTTCGTGATTTACATAGTGTGTGTTTGTTTATGTGCTGCATGTCCCTTTGAGAATACATATAATGTAAGGTGATTTTCTCTTTTACTGCAGCTTTGATAAGGGGGCTGCATTCTTTGGACAGGTGGGCCATAAGTGGCAGATTGCTGGTGTGGACAAGGGCATTCTGGGTATGTGTGTGAATGAGCGCCGGAGGATCACTGTACCCCCCCACCTGACCTACAGTAGCCAAGCAGCAGGTAATATACCCAAAAACACCTTTTACATTGATAAAATGTACTAGTTAATTTCTTGAAATTGTAAAGCAACCCAAAAAACTACTTGGACACACAAGTCTTACACACAGCCTTACAAATGTTTGGGACTGCCCATTAGATATCAAAGCAAGTGTGTTCAAGCAAATGATGCTAAAACTCCTGTATTTTCACTTCTTTCTTCTTTTTGTGTAACGCTTATTAAAATAATTGACATTTGGTACCCCCTGAGATTTTAAGTTAATATTTCAATAACTTTTAGTGACACATTTGCACGTTCACAGTTCTCTGATGTCGGTTAATGGTCTCATTACAAGCAAATAAATAGATACAATTTTTAATCTTTTATTGTTTTATTTGGACTTTATTGCTGGTCGTCTTTTAAGTGTTATAGTGTATGTAGTGTATACACTATAATTACATTCAGTACATCATGTATATGTGTATACATCTAAGTGTATACACTATACATTACATTCACACTGGTGTTTTAGGAACCTAATCAAATGTAATAACAATTATTATTATGTTTTAACTCCAATTACCAAATGAATACAGAAATATATTACTGTTGTAAATTACAATTGTACTGTGAAATATATATTTTAAAATATTTGATCATTATAATAATATTGAATTGAATTTTACACTACATGTTACAAAACAAACTTTTATGTCTTACGTTTTTTACTTTCAAAATTTCAAAGCCTTGAGCTTTAAACAATCCTTTTATTAAGGTGGAATACTACTAAAATGCTGTAAACTGCCCACATAAAGGTTGGAAATTATGCATATGTGTAAATAAATTGAACCTAGCATACATTGTATTCCCAAATAAATGTTAAATTCGCAGCACATGCAGAGAGTTTGCTGCATTTGCAGTGAACAGAGAAGCTCTCAGATGCTGAATACACCTGACCACTAGCTACTCACAAAGGCACATCAGATCAGACTATAGCATTTTTTTAATTAAATCGCAGCCTTTGATTTGATTATTGCCCTAAACAATATCACAACTTCCATGCAGCCCCATTTATTTATTTAAATTTTTCATTGGATATAAATATAATTATTAGTTTTTATCAACTCACAAACCCCCAAAGGTTCGCAAACCACCGTTCAGAAAGTTATGAACCACTAGCATTTGCGATCACTGAAATATGTATTCCTTCTGTGGTGTTTTAGGTGGTACAGTGCCGCCGGACACAACATTAGTGTTTGATCTGGTTCTACTAGACATCTTTAACAGGGCAGACCAGGTTCAGACCAAAGTCATCAGTACACCTAAAGACTGCAAGCGCTCAGTCATGAGGACTGACTTTGTGCGTTTTCACTTTAATGCGTCATTGCTGGATGGCACTGTGTTTGACTCCAGGTTAGTGCTACTTTATGTCACAGTTACCTCAAATAATAATGATTGTTTTCAAACAAGTTTCCTGAACGCTCCTGTCCTAAACTCACACTCTTCACTGAGCGATGTTTTGTTAGTACAACCCCCAGCCAACAGGGAACGTTCTCAGAACTCTCGCAAGGTTCTAGTAAAAAAGTAAATCTGGTATTTAATAAGGTTCTCAAAAATTTAAAATGGAACGATTTGCCTAAAACATTAAAGGTGAACTAAGTAACTTTTTTACCTTAACCGAACAGCTTTGGAGTCATTGTAATGTTTATTACTGATTTCGTGTTGAATGGTGGTCGTCTCGCACCCCCCTGGTGCCTGTGAGCCACAAAACCACCCTTGCAACTTTGGGCCGGCGGGCCGTGTGATATCAGGTCTCGCGAGGTAACAAATTGCTTTACGGCATAAAACAGATCTGATAAAATGAGCATCAAACAGAAATAATCCGGCGCCATATACATGTGGTGTTCGAGGCGCACATACAATACAGACTGCCGACAGTTAAACAGGGCGCTCGCAGCTCTTAAAGGGGCCATACCTTATTTCCACTCGTTACAGCGTCCATCCTACTGAACAGGTACCGGTGTACAGGGGGAGGGGATCCGGCCGTGAGTGCGAGCCATCTCTGCGTGAGTGCTATTCACGACAGTACAAGTACTCCACAGCGACTCTAGGGGTCGCTGTTTGACAAAAACGGAATTCCTACTTAGTGCTGCTTTAAGTTGGGTGTTAGCCCAACATTTTTTTAAATGTTACTACTTGTTTCAGAATGTTTAGAGAACATTCAAATGTCACGTTCCCTTTATGTTTCCCTAACGTTTGCATAACTAAGCAAAAAAACATATTTAAAACATTTTAAAAAACTGGAAGTTTTGATTGTTCAGAGAACATTCAGAAATAATGTTTTCATAATTTAATAGGAACGTTAGCAAAACGTTCTTAGAACATTTTTTGTTCGGTGGATAGAGCCACAGGGTTTAAGGTCCAAAATGTCCGTATGCGTTTTTTCGTATTCGTCTGAATTGTCAAAACACCTCTCAAAATGCTTGCTACGGATGCGAAAAACGCAGAAAATCGAACCCAATCAGAATTTTTTTATGATGAATGAAAGCTTCAGAGGCAGAGTATAAACGTGATTGACACAACGTGAGTATTTATTTTTTTACATGCGAGAATTTCGGACTCTGTGTGCAAGGACCTTTACACTTTTCTTGCAAATTACCTTACATATGGCTTAGTTAGCTGTAGTGGTCTTTGTACATTAAACTGGCATAAGAGAATGTATTTTAACATTTAGAAACTCAAGTATCTATAGTGGACACACGTCATACATCAGATGTACCCAGTGTGAAGTGAACTGTTGCACAGATGTATGTAGACTAATCTTATATGAGCATCTTGCAGCTACAAGCGTTCCCAGACGCAGGATTCAGTGGTTGGAGAAGGTTTGCTCATAAAAGGCTTGGATGAAGGGTTACTGGGCATGTGTGTGGGAGAAATACGACACTTCATCATCCCCCCATTTCTGGCATTTGGAGAAAAAGGATATGGTAAGCAAGCAAATCATTTGCATGTGTATATAAAGAACATCCTATTATTGATCAATTATAGATTTTAATTAAAGGTGCTATATGTATTTTTTAGCGGCATCTATCGGTGATGTTTCAGATTGCAACCAATTTTTACAAGAGCGCTTGTGGCGTGCTCTTGCGCGTGCTCGAACACAAGAGCGAGCACTCATGGTACCGGCCACACTGAGACTTTCAACACACCGGAGAAAGCATCACACAACATGCTGGAAACACATGTAAACTCCCACTGCAACGTTACAATAATAGGCTACTTTTATCAGCTTGACGTTGAACTAATGCTCCATGCTCGTACCATGATAACGTTACATTGACTGCATTTAGCCGACATGTGGTGTTTCACAAACTATTCGTGTATCTTTCACAATCAGCAATCTGTCAACATAGGTGAATGTATAATATGATAACGGAAACGGTTAGTGAACTAGACTGAACAATTTCAGTGTAACAGTAAGATCGTAGGAAGTAACATTAGTGTACTGAACGTGTCTGGAAATGTGTATTATAAACAATATGATAGTAGTGGGATGAGTGACGTTAGACAGTAGATCTAGTACATCAAATAAAAGTTACATCCTAAAGCACCTACTTTTTGTTATCCTGGAACAGTCTTTTGTATTCATTTCATGTCTCATGTATGTTGTAGTTTACCTTGCCATTTCATTACAGTTTACCATTATTTATTTCAGCATATCTGAAAACTTGTAATTTATCACAATAAAAATAGCGGAGGTCTCTCCATAATTCAAACGCTCTGCCGATGTTGATCCGTGTTTTCGTCCTAAGTCGATCCGATTCACGTTTGGCCTGACGAGCTTCAGCAGATACATTTTTGTTTTGTTTAGTTTTTTATATTAATGTGGAGTTAGGGTTGGAGTGTGTGTTGTGCTGGAGGCAGGTCGTTGTTTGGTGTTATCGGACTCCATGTCGTTAGCTGCAGTGCCGTCGCATAGACTGTATATAAAAAGGAGAGAGGCTCGGGAGCGCGCATGCACGTCACATCCGATGGATTTCGCAGAAAATCCGACCCGGAGACTTCACATAGAAATAGGAATACTGGCCTTCAGAGGTAATAGCAAAACCCGACAAGTGGATCATTGTAATGTGTGATTACAACCCCTTCACACACAGGCAATAAAAAAAGGATTAATTTTAGAAGAAAAGTTACATTTAGCACCTTTAAAATCTTGGAAATGGTTCCATTCTTTAATGTTGGACTTTTCACACTAATTGTGTCAATGTAAATCTGTTTTATCTTGTTCCATGTTTCACACTGTTCATGCCTTTATTTGAGTTATTCCTGGGTAATGGGGTTTCCAGATTTCACACGGCACATTCGTAAACCCTGGGTTCTTATTCGTTTATTAACAAGATGGATAACATTACAAAAAAATATGATTACAAAACGCAACCTGTTTTAGTAACTGCTTATGACTGGAATACACTACAAGACTTCAGACTGTGATTCAGTCAGAGGATTTCAAAAGATATTTTTAACCGATTTAAAACACATTTTGATTGACTACTTGCACACTGAGGTACAAATATAAATAGTATCCAACATTATTTGTACTTGGTGTAAATAGTATTTATCGATATTGTACTTGGTGTAAATAGCCTCTGCCTTTTATGTCTGGTTCTCAAACCCTTAAAATGGTAAAATGGGTTCCACACACTTGTTTTCAGTACTGCAACAGACTAGAAATTGAAATCCAAACAACTAACAGCCAAAAACCTTCATTTCACACTGGGACTTTTTGACTGGGAAACTCAAATAGATAAAGAAACAGAATTTTCCCAGGGTGATTTAAAAAATCAAGAAGAAATAAATAGTTTAAACTGTTTCAAGCAGTTTAAAAAACGAGTGCCGGTCAAATGGACCCACAACACAACATGAGGGTTCAACAACTTCTCTTTCTGACTTTTCATCCTTTTTTTTTCATCCTTGCGTCTCTCTCTTTTTCCCTCAGGCACAGATGTCCCTCCTCACGCATCAGTAGTGTATCACATTCTCCTGGAAGACCTCCACAACCCTAAAGATGACATCATTGTGGAGTTCAAGAAGGCGCCTGAACCATGTGCACGCAAATCTGTTGCAGGCGACTACATCCGCTACCACTACAATGCCTCCTTCCTCAACGGCATCACGTTTGACTCCAGGTTTATTTCCTCACTTTTTTTTTCAAATTTGATTTGCTTCCTTGTTGGTTTTGCAGTAGATGTAGATTCTGATGTATTACCTCTAATATCACAGTTATCAGCACAACAAGACGTACAACACGTACATTGGACTGGGCTACATGATCGCAGGCATAGATAAAGGCTTGCAGGGTGTGTGTACAGGAGAGAGGAGAAGAATCATCTTGCCGCCTCACCTTGCGTATGGCCAGCAGGGGGCAGGTTAGATGATCTTAATGCATTTAAAGGACTAGTTTGCCAATGAAAGTGGAGCGAAAGTGTGCCTTAAAGGGTTAGTTCACCCAAAAATGAAAATTATGTCATTAATGACTCACCCTCATGTCGTTCAAGGCTAGTAAGACCTCCGTTCATCTTCGGAACACAGTTTAAGATATTTTAGATTTAGTCTGAGAGCTTTCTGTCCCTCCATTGAAAATGTATGTACGATATACTGTCCTTGTCCAGAAAGGAAATAAAGACATCATCAAAGTAGTCCATGTGACATCAGTGGGTTAGTTAGAATGTTTTGAAGCATCGAAAATACATTTTGGTCCAAAAATAACAAAAACTACGACTTTATTCAGCATTGTATTCTCTTCCAGTTCTGTTGTCAATCCGCGTTCAGTGACGCTGCTGACGTAAGACTCTGCTGACGTGTTATCTGGTGCGTCCGTGTATTCGGGTTCAAATAAATATGGCTGGGCAAAAAAATGCAAGTCTTCCTTTGTGTCGAAATCCTTAGACATGTTGACAACAGAACTGGAAGAGAATACAATGCTGAATAAAGTCGTAGTTTTTGTTATTTTTGGACCAAAATGTATTTTCGATGCTTCAAAACATTCTAACTAACCCACTGATGTCACATGGACTACTTTGATGATGTCTTTATTTCCTTTCTGGACAAGGACAGTATATTGTACATACATTTTCAATGGAGGGACAAAAAGCTCTCGGACTAAATCTAAAATATCTTAAACTGTGTTCCGAAGATGAACGGAGGTCTTACGGGCTTGGAACGACATGAGGGTGAGTCATTAATGACATAATTTTCATTTTTGGGTGAACTAACCCTTTAAAGGTGCATTTCGAAGTTTGGTGCTAATTTAAAAAGTTTTAAATATTAATATCAATAAAAAAAAAATTGTGTGTGTGAAGACAGTGGTGTACACCAGGGTTAGAAATTTCCTTTTCATTAATGGCCAATATTTGTTCCCTGCATTTTTTTTTTTTTTTTTACCTTTGTAAGGGCAATTTTTATAATTAAATGTAACTGCTATATTTTATGTAAAATCCTTCAATTTAAACAATTACTTCAGAACCAATCAATCAATCAATCAGAATACTAGTTACCAATTAAGTTTTATCAATCAACATCAGCCATCTTTACACTGCAAAGGTGGAACAGAGGCTGCATCTGACAGCATTTATGTTTATGTGCACGGACTGTTTAATACTGTTCAAAGGCGGCATACATGTATTCACACAATTCGATAATGTAAATACCTTATTATGTAAGGCAGAGTAAGTATTATGACAAATTATTATTGTCAATTAGTGCTCTATTATAATAATGATTATTTTATGTAGATTAAAAGAATACATTTAAACTTTTGGGGAAAGAACATGTCATATTCTGTCTATACAGTAAAAAAAAAAAGCTATGATCTGTCTATGAATTAGTTCATTGCTTTTTACTCATTAGAAAATCAATTATATGTAAGTGTGAACTCGTGAATCAAAGAAGCTGCAAAACAAATCTTTTGCTGACATCGTATCTGCTCTTTGTTTATGATGAGAGAATTCAAGAGAGTGCCGATTCAAAATTCTGTCAGTGATAATGTTCACTGACATATAACTTTGCCGTTTTCAGCGTTGACTAATCTGAACGCCTCTGATTGGCTATTGCATTGATAAGCTCAACATTAACCTTTGTGATTGGTTGTAATGCTCAAGGTGTAAAATAAATCTAATGCAACGTGAGCAGATCTAATCAAATCAACACTTTTCATTAATTTTTACTTTAATTGTGATTGTATCAGCTGTAATAGATTTAGTTTAATTGTGTGGGGACTTTTTTCCCCCCCTCATTATCTTGAATTTGGTGAGAGATTTTGTTAAATTTTGGTGGCATTTTTACCCCAAAGCCACCAATAATTTCTGGCCCTGGTATATACCCACATAAGATGACGACTGTATAATTGTATATAAAAAAGTGTTTTAATAATGTATAGTGTGGGTCATCATTGACGTGGCCCACTGTTTCATTAAAGGTTTGGAGAGAATCCTCACACTCATTGGCTGCCATTTTTGTAGATACACTAGTAGCCTAAACAAATATTAATAATATAATTTTTTTAGAATATATAATAATATTATAAAATAATATTCACGAAAAGTGAATATTAGACAATGGAACACATTTATTTTCGTGCTTTACCACGAAGACAGTGAAGACAACAGGAGAATCAGCACCTCTACGTCCAAAGAAACAGAAAAGGTCTAAAGCCAAAAAGACGGACAAAGACAAAAACAAAAAAAACAGAAGCGCTAGAATCCTTGTGTGCGTTTCAAAATTATAGTAGTATATAAGTATATAAATAAATAATTAAACCACCAGAGTGCAGGATCCACCTCAATGATGCGACAGCAACCGTACTGCGTCAGAACGCCCATCTCACGCACCACCTTATTGGTGGAGAGGAAACCAAGGGATGAAGCCAGTTAGTAGATGTAGGGATGTTTGGAGGTCTCCCATATAGGTGCTGATCAGGCTCAGCCCTGCTTTTCTTCTGTAGGCGACTAGGCGAGAGTTGCAGAGTGAAGATAGATACTGGTAATTCATTCAAAATGTGAATATGCAGTAAGTGACGCTCTGTTTTGCCCAGGTAAGGACATCCCAGGTTCGGCCGTGTTGGTCTTTGACATCCATGTCATAGACTTCCACAATGTCAAAGATCCTGTGCAGGTGGAGATCATGAATAAATCTACAGGGTGTAATGAAACCAGTGAGGTGAATGACTTCATTCAGTACCACTACAACTGCTCACTGCTGGACGGCACATTGCTCTTTACATCGTGAGTTCCTATCTATCTATCTTCAATATTTATTCAAATATTCATGTTTTTGAAGTGAATTCATAAAAACACAATGTGCTAATGGTTTTGTGATTTGTTTGTTGATCTTCGATCATTGTAGGAGCGACTATGAGGCCCCACAGGATGTCCTGCTTGGAGGGGGTAAAATAATTGATGGCCTGGATGAGGCCCTTAGGAACATGTGTGTGGGAGAGAGACGGACAGTTCTAGTGCCGCCACACCTTGGACATGGAGAGAAAGGAGGTGTGTCTTATCTTGTGTGTCTATAGCCCCTTTGGTTCATTCACACTGCCAGTGATTTTCCCGGAATCTGTGAGTGCGTTCACACACATCCCGTAAAGATCTTGGAGACACCCCTCGCTCCAGCCTGTAGCACAATGACGTAGCTGGATGGTCCAATACGTAGTGGATGGAGGTGTGTTTTGGTGACGTCATAGCAGTACCGATCTCTGGGTTATGCGCAGTACCGATCTCTGGGTTATAATTCGCATGTGCTGGTCTTAAGTGACATGTATGCTCAATATTGTACTGAGATGATGTTCTAACCTGTGTAGTAGTAGTACTGTTAAATAGTTATAAGTAATTATTGATGAATAAGTAATTATGTACATAAATGGGATGCTTAAGTTAACCGAGTTTCTCTCTACACTAGGCTACATGCAAAATAGTTAATTTTACAACATTTTAAATCACATGATTTTAAACCAAAATTTGATAGATTAATAGCATGTCCTCACCGCAAGTAGAACATTTTAAAATAAAGCCATTTTATTTTATTCAGGTCATATTTGCTGTTGAGTGGAAGCAAAAACGAGTCAAGTAGCCAATTGTCTCTGTAATTTTAAAGGTACAATACAATAAGGTCTGTAAACATCTTAAAATACCAGTACACATTCAATGGAAAATGCAAAAATAATAACAGCATCAAGAAAAATAAATCTTGTCAGATGTAAAAAAAGAAAAAAAAGAAAAAAGAAGTGCTTAATGATATTTTGCCTGGTAAGAGTTCCTTCTTTAATGGCTATACTAATTTTTCCACAGTGATCTGTAGCATAAGGTTCCTCTTAATTTGCTGTTCAGTATCTGCAAGACATGTCTATGGTATGGAAGCTTGTTTTCACCACAGAGTGAGAAATAAAAAAGGTAATGGCGACTTTTTATCTCACTATTTTGACTTTTTATCTCAGAATTTATATAAAGTCGTAATTGCAGGTTATAAAGTCAGAATTGCGTGATATAAAGTCGCAATTGTGTGTTATTAAGTCAGAATTATGAGATATAAACTCGCAATTGCGAGAAATATAGGCTACTTGAAATTCTGACTTTTTTTCAGAATTGCATTATATCTCGCAATTCTGACTTTATAATAGCCTACGCAATTGGGAGATATAAAGTCAGATTTGCATGATAAAGTCCCAATTGCGTGTTATAAAGTCAGAATTGTGAGATATTTTTCTCTTAGAATTTGACTTTTATAAATCGCAATTGTGAGTTTATATCTCACAATTCTGAGAAAAGAAGTCGCAATTAGGCCTATGTGTTATAAATTCAGAATTGCGAGAAAAAAGGTCAGAATTCTGACTTTATAAAACGCAATTGGGAGATATAAAGTCAGAACTGCATGATATAAAGTCGCAATTGCGTGTTATAAAGTCAGAATTGTGAGATATTAAACTATTCTGAGGTAAAAAAAATCATTTTTTCCCTTAGAATTTGACTTTACAACTCGCAATTGCGAGTTTATGTCTCACAATTCTGAGAAATAAAGCCAGTATGTGAGATGTAAACTCACAATTGTAAGAAAAAGTCGCAATTATTTTTTTAAATGTTTTATTCTGTGGCGGAAAAGAGCTTCCATACTCAAGTGACCATTTATATTTAACTTTATTCTTCTTGGAAGATCAAAGCACTTGCGATTGTTCACCAACTCTCTACTAGTAACTCTCTTCTCAATGGGCCCTATCTTGCACCCGGCGCAAATGACTTTGTACACTGATGCATGTATAATTCCTATTTTGCACCCTCGCAAAGCGGGCTTATCCATCCACAGACACACGTCGGTAAACTAGGAAATGAACTTAAGCTCCCTGGGCGGGTCGGCGCAAAAAGGAGGCGTGTTTCGGCGCAAACATTCCCTAGTGCTATTTTGCAGTTCCAGAAAACATTTCGCGCTTGGTAAATCCGCCATTATAATAGCAATCCGCCATGCAACATGCGCACCTGCTCTTAAAGGGTATGTCGGATGACGCTCTGATTGGTTTGTTTCACGTTACGCCCAAACCACACCTATGAATAATGAAGCTATTTCAGACCAATCCCTTTTAAACTTCATTCAAAGAGTCATTTATCCCGCCGGTTAAATAGCAACAGCGCCCAAGACCCGCCCACAAAGTTACTTGCGCTTCGCGCTTGATACTTGCGTTTCAGATCGTTAAAATAGGGCCCTCTAACTCTCTACACCTACTCTAACTATAGAATTGTGAATGCCATCAGCGTTTATCACAGGTTCTCGTTTAAAGTCTGTTTAGAGAGAACGGTGTCGTCATAGCTAGCGGCCCCTAATTTAATAACAAATGATAATTCCGACGGAAGTGAATCAACCAAAACTAACTTTAGCTGGAAAATAACATTATTCAAGAACCGCTATAAAGCCAAAACAATCTCTGTTACCTTAAATTATATGTTTATCTCTGTAAAGCTGCTTTGAAACAATCTACATTGTTAAAAGCGTTATAAATGAAGATGACTTGACTTGACTAGTGCACATGCATATATGACGTCACCAAAACACACTGCTTCATTCCAGTATGCAGACATTTTTTCGTTCTTTCTTTGTTGATGACGAACACAAACTTTCTTCTTAGAGCAATAGAGTCGCACGATAACTACGCCATTGCGATGGCACGTGCGTCATCACTACGACACACCCCTTACGGGCCCACACAGGGCGCGTTCCGGGACTGATCCCGGCAATGTTACTAGGTCCCCATCCCAGCATCGATCCCGGGAGGTGTTTGCGTTCACACAGAAGGCACTCTAGCAATTTTACGGCAATTTCCCGAAATTAACGCGCTGTGTGAAAGGGGCTTATGTCGTACTCTAATGTAAGCCGGTGTTGACCGACTACCTTTGCAAATAGGAACAATGCCACTTTAACACTAGCTCAGGCCACCATGTGCTGTGACACATTGTAAAAGTCAGTGTTGACAGGCTCAGTGACAAGGGAGCTAAATTGTATCTGTATGAAATAAGGTTAAATACTTGACACTGTAAAAATGGGAGCGGGCTATGACAATGCGCCACATGCGTCCATAATGGGAACACCATGTGCTGATGAGTAAATGACACATAACAGCTTAACTTGATAAACTTGAGAAGGGTGTATATGAAAGAGAAGGACGCCCCATCAGAGATGTAGGGTAATATGCTTGTTGAGACTTGTTGGTTGCAAGTGAGCTTGCACACTATATAGATAGTGCAAATATAATGTTTGTAGACTGAAGAGGACCACCTGCCCAGCATTATTTAGCTATCTTCTAAAAGTCTTTTATTTGCGGCTGATGTAGCTATACCTATCCTAAAGGAGTGCCCGGTGTAGTCATGAGGAGAAATGTCACAGATCTTTAATACTTTAATGAGGTGTTGACTGAAGCGCTGTTGAGTCATGGAGAGAGTGAGAAAAAGTGGAGTCACCTGAGGTCTGAGATTGACATTTAAGATTTTTAATCATTAAAGAAAGAGGACAGAAAGGAGTGTGCACTTTGTTAATGATGATTAAGTGGCTGTGTGCCAATTCAATCGTTTTAGAATGTTTAAGAAAAAGGGAAAATAAGCTAGAAGAGAAAGGAATATATCGGTGAACACTACAACTCGAGAAGTGAAGATCGCAAGTACTCACAATGAAGAAGGCTAAGAGGAAAACTGCCTCCAAGAGAGTATCAGGATAGGGAGGAAAATAACCTACTCTGCTCTGAGAACAGAGGTCTTCCTATGTTAAATGTCCAAAGTTATTGGAAGCTGTTTATCGGGAAGAGATGAAGATTTCCTAATACTTGTGTGAAGAAGACGAAGTGAGGATTTGGAGAAGAGGCTGAGGTAGTCTGAGTGCATCTGACGGAAAACTGGATCATCTCCACCAATTTGTGGACCGAGGAAAATTTCAAGAAACACACTTTAAAAGCAGAAAGTGGAAAAAGTACAGACAGTGGAAACGAGAACTAGAACTACAGTGTGTGTGTGTGTGTGTGTGACAGCAAAAGAATAATGAACACTGTAATATAGAGTTAATGAATTCTTGTCAAATGAAACATCATTGCCCTGTTCTCTTGTTTTCCTAGCTGGTATTGTGCCTGGGAGTGCAGTGCTACGGTTCGAACTGGAGCTGGTGTCTCTGCAGAAGGGAGTTCCTGAAGGATACCTGTTCGTTTGGCTCGAAGATAGTCCAGTTCAGCTCTTTGAGGCTCTTGACATCAACCAGGACCAACAGGTCCCTTTAGAGGAGGTCAGTTTACGGATCCTGTAGGGCCCTATGAAATCCATTTGAGTTTTTCACAGATTCAGTTCCCTTTCAAGGCGGTCTTTTCGACATTACGTCATACTGACGTATATGGGAACTCCTCCCTTCTCCATTTTCACTGAAATCTTATAGGTTAACGCCAGCTGGAGACAGCTGGCCAATTGACGCAAAACATGCAAATGCTGACCGGTCCGCGGGCAGTATAAATAGCATGGGCGCGACAATTATGTCAAAATCTCTTTCTTCACGCTAGAAGTCTTATCTGAAGTCATCGTGGAAGTTGCAATAGAGGTTACTCACCATGTTTCCTCCCCGCATCCGATGGCTGCTACATGCCAGATATGTGCGGTATTGACTCGCTCTACCCAAACAAGGATCTACCGAGGCCGCACTCACGGACGACTGGCATACGTGCTGGTCTACCAGTGCGCGCCCTCATAAACTCCGGGCATCAGCAGGGATGAGGCCCACTGCCGCCAGCGGCTGCTGGTGGGCCCTCTCATGCCCAAAGAAGAGTTGACAGTCGTTCTCCCCTGTGGCCCAGTGGCGGAACCTGAAGCCTTCGCGCGAGAGACCCGTGTTCGATCCCGGCTCTCGCAGCAGATACATTTTAACCTGCCCGTCGCCTCTCCGGTCCTTTTCACGGGCTCGCTAGACGGACTCGACGCGATAGGCTTTGTCGGAAAGGATACTTTTATTATTTTACTTAGCCCGGTATCTAACAGCCAGGCTACTTCAAGAAAGATTCCGTCTTCACGACGTCCTATGGTAAGTCATGCGAAGACGCATCCAGAGAGACGAGGCAAGGCGTTGGCTCTGTGTCTAAAGGCGCGAAAGTGGTTGTTTCCCCCTGTGGCTCAGTGGCGAACCCCAAGGCCGTCGCACGGGAGACCCGTGTTCGATCCCAGCTCTCACAGCAGATAAAATTTAGTCTCGCCGCGGCCAGACATTAAACCGAAACTTTTGATCTCTATACGTCCAGCCTTCCTCGATGTCTCTCTTCGTCGGCACCTCGTCCCGCCTAATTCGGCTACAGCCGCCAAAACGGTTCGAACCCGAAACGAACCGGATCTTCACCGTTGGCAGAGGGCGGGACCGGGAATGTGGCGACACAGGCCACGGAGAGCGCCGCGTCAGGACGCCCCGCTCTGGTAATGGAGGTGCACAGCTTACAGCTTATGTCGTCAGGCTGCCCTGTATCCTTCAGTGCAACTGGCCATTCTGATTTAACCACGTATCCACAGTTGTTGTCGCTACGCCACTGACGCTGTGTTTATGTTCAGACTACACACTGATATGTGCTATGATTTGTGCCGTCATATATTGCCCTGTTTCTTTCAGTGCGAATGGCTATTCTGATTACCACGTATCCACAGTTGTTGTCGCTATGCCACTGACGCTGTGTTTATGTACACACTGCACACTGATATGTGCTATGGTTTAACTGTTATATCCTTATATATTGCCCTGTATCCCTCAGTGCAACTGGCCATTCTGATTTAACCACGTAATCACAGTTGTTGTCGCTACGCCACTGACGCTGTGTTTATGTACACACTGCACACTGATATGTGCTATGATTTAACTGTTATGCCCTGATATATTGCCCTGTATCCCTCAGTGCAACTGGCCATTCTGATTTAACCACGTAATCACAGTTGTTGTCGCTACGCCACTGACGCTGTGTTTATGTTCACACTGCACACTGATATGTGCTAAGATTTGCGCCGTTATATGCTGCCCTGTTTCTTCAGTGCAAATGGCTATTCTGATTACCACGTATTCACAGTTGTTGTGCGATGAAATGACGCTGTGTTTACGTGCACTCTACACACTGATATGTGTTCATGATTCATGCCGCTATAAATTGCCCTGTATCCTTCAGTGCAACTGGCTATTCTGATTCACAGTTGTGCGATGCCACTGACGCTGTGTTTATGTACACTGATATGTGTGTGTTATGCTTATGCCACGATATTGCCCTGTACCCTTCAGTGCAACTGGCTATTCTGATTACTACGTATTCACAGTTGTTGCGTTGCAACGGACGCTGTGTTACGTACACACTACGCACTGTTATGTGTATGATTTATGCCATTATATATTGCCCTGGTCCTTATCCTTCAGTGCAAATGGCTATTCCGATTACTACGTATTCACAGTCTTGCGATGCAACTGACGCTGTGTTACGTACACACCGTACACTGCGTTATGAATTTTGCCGTTGTTGCCCTGTATCCTTCAGTGCAAATGGCTATTCTGATTACTACGTATTCACAGTTGTTGTGCGATGCATCTGACGCTGTGTTACGTACACACTACACAGCGTTATGTGTTGGGATTTATGCCATTATATATTGCCCTGTAATTTTCAGTGCAAATGGCTATTCTGATTACTATGCAGGACGTATTCACAGTTGTTGTGCGATGCAACTGACGCTGTGTTTATTTACACACTACACACTATGTGTTATGAATTTTGCCTTTGTATTTTGCCCTGTATCCTTCAGTGCAAATAACTATTCTGATTACTACGTATTCACAGTGTGGTGCGATGCAACTGACACTGTGTTACGTACATACAACTCACTGTTATGTGTAATGATTTATGCCATTATATATTGCCCTGTGTCCTTCAGTGCAAATGGCTATTCTGATTACTACGCAGTGCATATTCACAGTTGTCGTGTGATGCAACTGACGCCGTGTCTATGTACACTCTACACACTGTATGTGTTATGATTTATGCCGTTGTACATTGCCCTGTATCCTTCAGTGCAAATGGCTATTCTGATTACGTACACAGTTGTTGTGCGGTGCAACTGACGCTGTGTACACGCTACGCACTGATGTGCTATGTTTACGCCGCTAAATATTGCCCTGTATCATCAGTGCAACCGGCTATTCTGACTTACTATGTATTCACAGTCGATGTCGCGATGCCTCTGACGCTGTGTTTTTGTACACACTAATGTGACTATGCTATCGCGTTGCCCTGTATCCTTCAGTGCACCTAGCTATCCTATCTAACTGTGCATAGTCACAGTTTGTCGCTACGGCGACTTGCGCTGCATCTGTGTCCACACTGAAGCGTTATGCAGTTATGTTGCTAACGTAACTGACCATTATGTGAACTGTGCATATTCATGCAGTCTCGGTCGCTTCGTCGACTTGCACCGCATTATACACTCAGATGTTTGATATGTGCACACTGATGGGTAATGCTGTTATGTTGCCCTCTATCCTTCAGTGCAACATCCAGCTATCCTATCTAACTGCATATTCAGTTCTGTCGCTATGGCGACTACACGGCACGTACAAGGACGTGTTTTTTCTATTTTGTTGCCCTGTTTCCTTCAGTGCAAAACTAGCTATCCTAATCTAACCGTGCATATTCACAGTTCTGGATGTATGTACGTAAACAGATGTGTTATGCTGTAATGCTGCCCTGTTTCCTTCAGTGCTGCTAGCCATCCTAATCTAACTATGCATCTTAGTTTCTGTCTCTACACAGTTTCTGTTGCTACAGCGACTTACGCTGCGTTATGTACATGCAAGGATGCGCTATTCCTTACTCACTTGTGTTATGCTGCCATGTTGCCCTGTATTTCAGTGCAACTAGCTATCCCAGTCAAACTGTGCATATTCACAGTCTCCGTCGATACGGCGACATGCGCTACATTTATTTACAAATGGATGTGTTCATGCAGCGGTGTTGCCCCGTATCCTTCAGCCTAATACGGAGCTAACTGCGTGTATTAAGTTGGCGCTACAGCGACCTATGCTGTACGTGCATGTGCTACGCTGTTATATTGCCCCGTTCCTATCAGGGCAACTGGTTATTCTGTGCAAACTCATATATTCACAGTTGTAGCTACAGTTATGACTGTGTTTGTTTGCTTACTGAGGTGCTATGCTATTATGGGGCTATTTTCTAACTGCGTATATTCACAGTTGTCGTCGCTACGGCCACTGGCACTGTGTTTATGGACATTCAGTTATGTGTTGATTTGCACTTCTGTACATTGGCTATAGAACATCGGCTATGTTCTACAAGGTGGCACCCCAGCCCCAAGCTGTGGAACCTTCTTGTGTGTCCGCTGCTGGGTCCTTAGTTGAGCAAGACACTTCACACTGACAAGTGCTGAGACGGAGCTCTCCCTGAGATGGCCTTACCACCGGCTCTCGCCCCAGCGAAGCACTTGGAGACTTACGCTCATTCTAGTGAATGTTGTCGCATTGTCTCGGACCTGATGACTGCAGCGTCACTCTCAGTCCGATACCAAGCTACGTTCCGAAGTCGCTTACATCGTTCAGAGCACAGGTTGATCCCTGCCCGCCTTATCTGCTGAGTTTCAGCCTCGCATGATGCCGATGCTCAGAGTGATGTTGGCCCTGTAAGGGATTTGTGGATGTACGTGGATCACTTGGCAGCAGTCTACCAGCTGTCTGTGTGCTTGGTGGATGGTACTAGGGACGTGCTGTTTTATACAGAGACTTCTCTCTGAATTCGATGCTTTAAATGGTTGCTTAATGCCTACGGGATTTAGGTATGCTGGCTGTCTTCTCAGAACACATTCGCCAGGGTTCCAAGTTTGATGCACCACCTTAGCGTTGTGGGTTCGGTGAGTTTTATCAATGTACTCATGAAACTGTTACCACCAGCTGTGCAGTAGTCTGTATTGCAGAGTTACCATTGCTGCTAACTCTGTGTTATGACTATAAGGTTACATAGCTGTTTCCACATTACGCAGTAGTTCCAACGTACTGTTAACTCTGTGTGTGGCTTAAGGTTATGCAGCTGTCACCGCTATGCCGTCGACACTGTGTTAGCTCTTGTGCTCGAGTGCTTATGGTGTTCTGCTGCCCTGTCCAGTGCAGCCTTCGCCTCATTGCAGTGGATGCGCAACTTGGTAAGCCGGAGCAGACGTTGGTCTAGTTTCGCCTATCAGTTTTGAGTGCTCCTAGCGGCGCTGCTGGCTTAGAACTGTTGTTCCTGTGGGAGTGTAGCTTGACCCCGTTCAGGGCTTATCTTCACTGCGCTCACGGCGGGATTCTATACAGTTCCCATATACGTCAGTATGACGTAATGTCGAAGTGACCGCCTTGAAAGGGAACGTCTCCGGTTACTATCGTAACCTCGGTTCCCTGAGAGGCGGGAACGAGACATTACGTCAACCGCCGTGCTCGCCGTTTGATCAGCTGTGCTAGCGTTCAGTCTTGATTCTGACGTAATTGTCGCGCCCATGCTATTTATACTGCCCGCGGACCGGTCAGCATTTGCATGTTTTGCGTCAATTGGCCAGCTGTCTCCAGCTGGCGTTAACCTATAAGATTTCAGTGAAAATGGAGAAGGGAGGAGTTCCCATATACGTCAGTATGACGTAATGTCTCGTTCCCGCCTCTCAGGGAACCGAGGTTACGATAGTAACCGGAGACGTTTTTTTTCCTTCATTTGAATTTTTCTGGAATCTGTTTAATCCACCTATTTCCTAATAAGCCTACTGCGTTTAACATTATGGGAGGCACTTCCGGTCTGTGGAAGTTCCACTCAAAAAGACAGAAACAAATCATGTCAAATCATAAGGTTGCAAATCATAATCCTTATCCATCAGTTTGACTGAATGAGCTTTAAAATGTCCTTCATGTTCTATTTTCAGACATCAGGAGAATCATGTAACCCTTTTTAACGTAATGCTTTATAATGTAACAGTATCTTAATGTGACGTACTGTATATAACATGGCAAGAGCTCTTTTCAGTCGCTATATTCTTTTCCTCCTAATTCTTTTCTTTTTTCCCCGCGTTGTATTCTGCTGTAACGGTATGAAAAAAGACAACATGTACAGCGGTGTGGTCTACTCTCTCGATTTAATTTACGATATATCCCATGAATAATTCAATGCAGTACACTTGTTTTTCTTCCCCAAATCCTCACATCTCTTTCCAGGGTTGTTTTCACACGAATGCTTTAAAATGTTATTGTCTCCCCTTTTCACTTCTGATCCCTATTGTGGTGTTTACTGTAATGTTTCTGAAGCAGGTAAATACAATATTTATTGTCTGTCAAAATGACAGAAATCATTTTGAAATATTAAGTTACTCCCATAATTTGCACAAAGCATCATGGGGCATAGAAATTTTAGCAACCATAAAGCATTATGAAATCATAAAACTTATATAACTTTACAACAATTTATTAAAAGGATAACAAGGCCCTTTCAATTTTTTTTTCTTTTACCCAAATTCCGTTTTATTTTTCTCAAATTCTGTTTTTTGTTTTATTTTTTTTAATGGTTACAAACATTTAAATAATCAAAAAGCATGTCTAATCAATTGAATTTATCAAACTTTTTAACAATTTATTATTATTTATTTTTACAATAATAAGGCCCTATTAAATATTTGAGTTTTTCAGAAATTTTGTTTTGTCTGTTTTATTTTTTTCTGGATTTGTTTTGATACAAATTTAGCATCATAAACAGTGGAAATCAAATGAAGGCATAAAATATAATGATTTTGTAATTATTATTATTACTTTGACAATTCTACTGTACAGTAGTAGGCTAATATATTTCTGTCACAATTTCTTCAAGTTAAAAGGAACTTTTATTTTGATAGGCTATTTTTAAGACATTTTTAAGATTTTCACATTCTAATACTAAACTCACTGACTTGACTAGTTACTGTAAGTATCGTTACAGTGCTAGATATGAGACTTGTCTCTTGCACTACTAAATTAGCATTATCTTTACTATTGCTGACATGCTGTATTTACCTCTTGGCTCCGTTTTCTTTTCAGGGTACATGTTCTTTGCACTTAAATGCTTGTTTTATAAAGTGTCAGTGAGTCTTTGTTAGGAAAGCAATGATTTAGTTTTAAACCTCACTTTCCTACCATGTCTCTCCACAGTTTTCACAGTTCATCAAACAGCAGGTATCAGAAGGGAAAGGTCGTCTGAAACCAGCTCAAGATGCGGACAGTGTCATCACTGACATGTTCAAGAACCAGGACCGGAACGCTGATGGTCTGATCACTCTGGATGAACTCAAACTAAAATCAGATGAAGATGCAGAGAAAGCACGTCACGAAGAACTGTGAAACACACACAAACACATGTGAATGTACATGCATTCAGACAGAGAGCAAAGCAACAGACTCATAATCCTGAGGCTGAAAACCAGACCAACAAGCTTTCCAGTATTAAAAGTGTACATTTGATTGTTACATATTTTTTTTATACTTTTAGATATAAAAAAAAATCAGATCTCTAAATCTCTTTGTGCCATTGAATAAAAGTTCCAAACTAAAGTGTTTGCAAACATTTTGTTTTGAAATGGAACATCATGACTACTACACTTACAAAAAAAAGATTATTCAAGTGAGCTATTTTTGTTTACTTTTTTTGGACTGAAAATAAGTGAGTTTACTTTGTCTAGTTTTTATGGACTTCTTAAAGAAATTATACTTTGCTAAGTGAATACCTAAATAGGGAAAAAATAGTAAGTAATAAACTATAAGTATGGTGTTAAGTTCACTTAAAGAAAGTATAATTGCAGTATAAAAACTAATAAACTAGTAGTTTACTGAGAGTATACTTAAAAGTGTACTTTCATAAACTAAAAAGTGGGCTAGTATATAGCTAACAGTACCTATTTCCCTTGTAGTATAGTTCACAGTATAGTTATAGTCGCAATACAAACCAAATACTTGGATGTAAACTAATTGTGTACTCAAAAGTTTACAAAAAGTACACTAACTTTTATAAACTAAAAAGTAGACCAATTTAGACCCAATAAGTACTGAAATAGTACACTTACAAGTATACTAGTACAATGATTTTACAATACTTTCTACATGAAGTATACTTGGTAAATATAATTGGAGTTTATTTTAAGTTTATTTTTTTAAGGGTTCTTCATGCATGATGGATTTGTTCATTCTTCCTATTATAATGCTCTTCTGTGATGGATCATTTTCCAGCTATACATATTTTCAGTGGGAGAATGTAAAGTTTTAAGCCTATAAGAAGACATTTGAATTTTTGACAACTTGCTGGATGTAGTGTTGTTTAATACGGTACCATTCTGCCTTATCTTTTCATTGGTTTCTATTGGACTTTCTGTATATAGATTTGTGTCCACTTTTCGCCAAATATTAAATATTTAAATGAAAAATACACTTAAATGCCAAATGGTCTGCTCAGTATTTTCATTGACATTTCTGGGAAAAGTCTGAGCATTAATGAGTTAATGTGAAACAGACTGTGGCAAGGAGAAACTCGCTAAGATGTTTAGATAGGGGAAGAAACCTTGGAACCAAGACTCAATTTGACAAATAGAGTTCCAGCAGGAAACACTGATATTGCAGTTCACCAAAACACAATGCCACGGTTTCACAGACAGGTCTTAGATTAAGCCAGGAGTAGTAGTTAAATTAGGATTTTTAAGTAGCTTGTACACATGCCTTAGAAAAAAAAAAACATTACTGGTGTGCATCTTGAGACAAAAAAAAAAAAAAAAAAACGGCACTGAGATATTTCAGCGCAAGTTGCTTTCAGTTAAGACAGCTCAAACATGAATTTTAGTCTGGGACTAGGCTTAAACCTTGTCTGTGAAACCGGGCGAATGTCTGTGGTCATCTAACTCAAACCCTTTGGCTGTAATAATTAACTTTCTATTGCAAACTTTGTGACCTTGCTTGAGGGTGATGGATTATAGTATGATCACAAAATCAAAACTATCTGACTGTTTGACTTTCCTGGTTTTACAGTATGGCACGTTATTCCAGACTTATTCTCTATTTGTTCTATACTTGGAACCTAACAAGTATCCAATGTAATGTAACAGTGATAAACATGACATGCTCAGATGCTGCTGCATTTTGAACCAACTGAAGCTTGTTGCAGCTTATTGTAATCTAGTTGAAGTTTTTCACACTGCTAATCGTACAATTTTTAGTGTCGAACACTGACTACTGTAACGGAGAAGATTCTCTAAGCATCTGTAGAAAAGATTCCAACTTAACTATTCTTTTCTTTGTCATTTCACCATAGTATTTCCCATACTAGTTTGATACTCAAACCAGTTTGGCAATAATCATCTGAAAATGCCTCAATCAATCCATAGTTAACACTGTAGTGCAAGTTACACTGCATCATAAAACATTTTAGTAAACGTAAAAGTAACAGCACTTCAAGGGTGAGAATCAACTGGGTAGAAGAACGACTCGTGGACAATATTAGATTTTTAATAAATATTTATTGCAAATCACTGAGATCCACAACATGTGCATACTTTATAACACATGCAACAAAACTATACTCGCCCTTGAAAGACTTTACAACAGCGAGAACGGGACAAGGGAACATCCCAGCTTTGCTACTCTTATTGTCAGACACTTTCTCCATCGACACGCACACATACACACCCCTTTCCTCTGTGCATGAAGGAAAGAAAACTGGTAGAGTTTAAACACTATTAAACCACATCTCAACATGAGAGACACAAAACGTACATTTCCCATTGAGTAAATACAATATCTACGATTCTACAGTCTCCAATATGCAGGAAAATGTTTGAAAAAGGCTTATTAATGCATGTTCAATCAATGCATGTTCAATCTTTTTTTTTCTTTTCTCGTATGATATGACTATGAAACTGCACAAGTCAAGACGAGAGCTATAGATACATTGTCAAAAGCCATTTCTATCTTGCATTTAGTAAAGATTTTAACATCGCAGCGTAACATTAGGTCAGCTAAGATGACATTCTTTAAGACTTTGGTATGGACAAAATAACAGTAACATGTTCTTCAGGCAAACATTATGAATGTTTAAGCTGGTCTTGATGGTGCCAATGATTGCTTCACAAGTTTTCCCCCAGTGAAGTGCACTGAGATTTCTTGTAAGACACTAAACATCACACACTGAAAAAGATAAGGGAATGTAAAAAGAATATGATAATAAATATATTTTGTAATAAGGACAAGGAAGCAGTAATGGTACCATCTGTATGAGCTATATCATAATTAGGAATGTACAACAGTTCACTGAAAAAAAAAAAAAACATTGTTCAAATCAGACGTTATTAATTATTGGCAGGAATTCCATGACAGAACACAAACCAATGTCTTTGAGGTGGCTAAAAATATGAATAAAAAAAACATTAAAGTAAGGAAACCGAGAGATCTCGAACTGGCACAGACTGTAAGACTGATGACAAAATAATTTGGAAAGGTTGCAATGGTCATGCACACACTGAGGTAATGGTTCCTTGACTTTATTCTGAACATGTCTGGTTTTGCAACTGTATTATGTGTAGCCTTCACGCATCAATAACTGATGCCATAACTAGGAAAAATAACAAATATAATCAAATAAAATGATAAGATTAAGACGAAGGCTAGTGCTGAAATTAAGTGCTTGTAGTTGTGAAGAATGCATTTTTGCAAATACAGCCAAAGACCGTGAACGCATTGCATTTGAGTGCAAAACTAACCAAATCATCACAATTAAGACCAGGAACTAATAAACAAAGTGATGAGAATAAAGATGCAGTGGTACTTGTGGTAACTCATGGTTTGCTCAAAAAATGTGAATGCTTTTGAACTGCCAATTCATTACAGCAGGACACTGTCACTCCCTGCACAATAATAAAAAAAACCACAAATGTAGATGACAACCATCACCACATGGAACGTTATGACTAAGGTAAATTAAGTGCAGCATTCTGCAACTTGCCGACAACGGGAATAAGGCAAATTCATGCAACGCCATGAAACAATGTTTCATGTGTACGGATATTAACAAACATATCTTTTTTTTTTTTTACATATTTATAGGAATCTATTATTCAAACAGTCACATTGAAAATACTCTTCTTTATCAGCATCAGCCATTTCATTCACTCTCCCAGTGATGAAATGTCACAAGTAAACAAGTAACACACATTTTAATGAGAATGGGATCATGGGAACGCTATATTATCACATTTTTTTTGCAGCAGTTCTTCTATTGAGCAATAAGGGCACTCAGCATTCAATCTGCGATTGTAGCTGCCTGCGTAGAGTCAACGTGCGACGATGCAACTGCTGCATTTGCTGCATACGGTCCCTCTGCCGTGCCAGATTCTGTGGCATTGGGTAGCGCTGACACCCATAAAGAAAGCGGTAGGGAATGCGCACGTGGCACGCTGTGGCACGGCAGCGAGGTTGAGGCATGGGCGGCAGAAGCATCCAGCGCTTGCGCTCAGCGCAATACCGATACGCCTCTTTTCGATACTGCTTATCCACATCGTCACTGTTCTTCCAGCCACCAATCACAAACACATCATCACCAAGATAGCAGATAGCTGCCCCCTCAATACTGGTAACTTCTGGCGGAAGACTCTCAAGAATATCATCAGAGATCCTTGCGGTGATCTTCTGCCGAGCTGCTTCATCACGTACGTTGGTATAACTCTTGGGACAGCAGGAAGCTGTGTGGTAGAAGTTAGTCGACGCCACAGCCATTTGGAACAAGCAGTAGTTGTCGATAAGCGGTAAGGAGTCAACTTCCTGCCATTGGCGACTGTCGGTGTCGTAGCGAGTAGTGACCGTCTTCAACCCGTCATCGCTGTCGGTATCTACGGGTGTTCGCGCCGTTACGTAAACATATCGATCTTCGACACTAATGGCCTTGACGTCTCTTAAAATCTTAGGGGCAGATTCTAGGTTGTGCCACTTGTCTTGGTCAGGTTCGTAGACGCTCACATCCTTGAAGCCGGGGCTGAAGTTGCCATGACCACCAATACTATACAGAATATTTTTGATGCAGGTGAGCCCAAAGGAATGCTTCCGTGTGGTGAGGTTGCTCACTTGTTCCCATGTGTTGCGATTTGGATTGTAGCGCTCCACCGTCTTGGCAAATCCTGGTTCCATGGACCCAGCCACGTATACATGTGTATCAGTGGCAGCAATAGCGTGACCATCCAGATGGTTATGGATGTGTGGCAAATTGACCCAACGGTCCTCGTATACAAAGTACCCTACGCACTCACTCAGGTAGTCGCCTCCTTCAGAGACCCCGCCGACTACCATGATAACATCCATGTTCTGGCCAAATCTTGGTTGGAACGTGGCCATGTATGAGGCCCAAAACTCTGTATCTGCAGATTTGAGGTTCTCGAAGCGGATCGCATGACCCTCCACAGCCTCTGACACAAGCTGTAGGCAGGCTGCGTTCTGTGCGACCAATGGCTCGTTCTTCACAACTCTCGTAAGATAGGTCGGCTTTATCTGTGGCAGCCTGAGGAGACGAAAGAGCTCCTCAAAATACTTCACACGTTCTTCGGAGCTCTTCTGAACCCATTTGACCACAGCATCAAACAGAACCTCCTCAGAGTCAACTGTTATCTCTGCGTCAGACAGCCAGTCTCTGACCAGGTGGAACGGAAGCGTGTAAAATTCCTCATCCTGAATGACTTTGTGGAAGTTGCGACGAATCATGTCAGCCGCACGCAAGGCCAGCTGATCCAAAGTGTACATGTGTGCAAGGCTATGGACGGCCACACAGTTGCCCAGGCTGAGCTTCCTCTTGAGAAATTCCCCACAGAAATCCTTTAATTGCACAAGCAAGAACCTGAGAGTGGAAAAGAAAAAAGATTATTTTAGGTCTTACAAAAAAACCCCCACAACATTACAGGCAAGACATATAATATTTGTTCTAGTAGTCAGCTAGGGCTGGGCATTATGATGACATATATCGAGGCAATGATAATTAAAGTGTCTATTTACACTTACAGAGATTTTGCTATACTGTTTATATTACGGTATGCATATGATGATCGAAAAAGTGTTATTAAATGCAAAGCTGTGAAAAGAACTGACACATTTTAAGTGCGTGCTCAGAAAGTCACCTATCTTAGAAAGCATGCAATCCAGAATTCAGTTGCGCTTGAACGGTCAACATTACAGAACAACGTTAAGATGCCTGTCTTGGCGAGTATTCACGTTGTGGAACGTATAGAGAGTTGGGAATGAAAATGGATGTTTCAGTACATTAGATCCATGCTGCTGTCACTTAAGACCTAATGCACTAGGGCTGTGATAAAAATATTGATTTCTCGATTTTAATCGATTCTCATTTTAATGAATTGATAGATTCTTAAATCCCAAGAATCGATCTTTCAGTCCATGCTGTTTTCAGTGGATGAATGAACAAAACTCCCATCCAATAAATTGCAATAAGATTCGTGCTTCGTTACTTTGACAGAATTTGGAAGCTGAGACTTATATCCATTTTATTATGAAATTCAAACAATAAATACAATTTTTGATGCTCTTTAATGTGGTTTGACTGTAGTGCGAGCGAAAGCACAGAGCATATGTGAACTGATCATTTCTTCCTCTTTACTGCTAGTTATAGCATGAAAAAAACATGAACGAACATCAGAAGTTATGTTAAAAAATATAGTACAACTTGCAGAAATCTGTATCATGTCTCAATCAGTGTTTCATCCGCAGGAAGGCATCAATAAAACGGCTTGTATAAACAATGTCAAGTATTGTTACATTTACCTCAGAACAGCCATTCAACGCCTATACACTCAGCTAAAAAAAATTACTCTAAAGAGGAGCATTATTATGGTAAATATTTAATGCAGGTTTGAATAAATCCAACATGTTTTTATGACAGACAATATTTAAATGTTTATATTTCAAATTATGACATTAAAAAGTTATTATAATATCATCATCATTATTATTATAAAACTTCCCTTTGTGTAATGTAAATGTAAGTAGCCTATACAAATCAGTTAATTTTAACCTCTAATGTACCAACTGGGGTTCCCTGTATAATTTACAGCAGTAGTTGACATTTGTTTCGATTTCCCACGTACTATACCTGATACATATACCCCAATTAATCTATATTGAATTGAATCAAAATCTGAAATTAATCAAATCACAAGCCTGTGAATCGGAATTGAATCGAATTGTGAAATTTGTGTCAACATCCAGCCCTATAATGCATGGATCTAATGTACTGAGCAGACGTTCACCTAATATACCTGCTGCTGTCTATGTTGATAATATTAATCAAACAGCAAAAGACAAAGATAATCACTTATCACATCTCTTACTTGAATAGAGCTATTGTACTTGATAAAGTAAAGCACTGTTCATTTCATTTGTATTTTTCTTGTATTGTATTTGTCCAATTGTTTGTTATATACATACTTGATCTCATTTTTAATAAAAAAAAGATAAAATACCAAAAATAATGATATCATGACGTTTTAGTGAAATAAGATGTGTCATATCGTCCACCCAAACTTTACTATACACACCTAGGGTGCACAAACCTGAACAACAAGGTAGCCACAATCTGCAGGTAGATCTTTTGATTTTGTTAATGCAGTGTTAGGTCACCGAATTCAGTCCTCTCTCTCGTCTTTTTGTGGCTGAAAGAACATATATGCCGCAAAATGATGTCAAAATGCCCGTCTCTGCAAGTATCCTCGTCGCTTATGTCTTGAACCCCCACCTGCCCCCCGCAAAATACCGCAAGCAGCTACGATGCCAAAAAAGAAGAAGAAAGAGGCTGTTTGAAGGTGCCAGTGGTGATGCCCAAATGCGTCGGACATGGACTGCTTCTATGATGCCCAATGTGCATTTGAGTGATCAGACATACCAAAAAACACTGTCTAGATAAGCAGCAGGGTTTTGACACATCTATGACCTGCATGTCTGTCTCTTTCTCTCCATCTCTCACCTGTCTGCCAGCTCCAGCACCTCATGCACATTGGCGGTGCTCACTCGGATCTCGCCCGTATACATGAACTGGATTACGCTCTCCACCGTCTCCTGGTCGAGGCCTGCCTCGCTGCTCCACTCCTTCATCTCCACCCGCCGCGTCACCGACTCCGAAAACTGACCACCGAGCAGCGGCGTGAAGTAATCCGTGGCCGCGGCCAGGACTGAGCGGTGTGCGGTGAACTCGAAGCTGTTGGCGGCTCCTGGAGAGCTGCTGAACGCCAGCGTCACGTCGCAGAAGAGCCCGAGCTTCCGCTGCTCGTTCTGCCGTCGGGAGAGCTCTGAGCAGTGGGTCGCGGAGGCGAACTCCTCGGCCTCCTCGGACTCTCCGTCTCCCGATAGAGAGCTCGCCGAGCTCGGACTGCCGCTGTTTCGGCTAGCGTCCTCAGGGTTCGGGGCGGCTGCGGCCATCTCGGTGTCCGCGCTGTCGGTTCGTAAAGTGCGCAGTATTTTGAGGTGGTGGAGCACACTCAAACACACACACTCAAACATAAACAGCGCTCAACATGCACATGCGCACACATACACCATACAACGCAGGAGTTGACGTTACAGGAACTGACGCGAGACATGAGGGGCAGATCTGGGAACGGATAAATAAAGAAATAGCAAAAGAAGAAGAAAAAAAGACCAAAAATCCAAAGCATGATTAAACGGTATATTGTTTAGAAAGAACATGGGCATATAAATGTGTATGAAATGTACACACATACTGCATTCTAAATTCTAATTTAAATTTAAAAAGGCGTCTGTTTATTTTTACACATTTTTAGTGAAAACATCTACCGTTCTGCCATATCCTCCTGAGACCCAGGAAAAAAAAAAGTTTTTTGAATTTAGTTTTTTTCCATGTCATCACACTGTTTAGAGCACAATAAACAAATGGTAAAAAAACACATATATAAAATAAAATTTTATTCATACGTTATGCTATGTCCTCTGTAGTGGACGCCAGGACTAAGTTGTTTAAAACATAAAATGACATGAAATTATATGTATAGGCAAAAACAATGGGATTTTTTTTCAATCACCAATAAATTTTGGGGTTTCAGGATTTTTTCAACCAAAATTTGTATAAAGATTATTCTCAACTATGTTATGAAAGAAATAATGGAATGAATTGATACACCATTTTACTTTTTGCAATATGTGGGTAAAATGGCCATAAATTAATATTCCAATTCAATGCAATGTATCTATACACTGTATCTAATTTGCACATTAATGTGTTCTTGGAGCAACATTTAATGAAAAAAGAAGTGTAACAATTGGAGTAATTATTGGCAACATTTTAATAATATCATCTAATATTTCATAGGAATATTGATGTATAATTTATCTCCATATTCACTTGTTGTGTCTCCCAGAATGCCTGATAAACATGGTTTTAGTCCTGATGTCCTCTACAGTGGACACGTTTGAAATCAATGCCCTGTTCTGTAACAGAAAGTATTTTTTTTATTTGAAACCCCTTAACATTTTCCTGAGATGTTGTTTTATGAAATACAATTTGAAAAAGTAGTCCAATTTAAATATAATTACAATATATTATCATATTTCCATAAGATGCTACATTTGATCACTAAATTAATGTCAGACATTTTTAAAGACCAAGGAGAAGTTGTTTTCATGGTGAAACCTCCAAACATTTGGTATCTCTGAAAAGTCCTGAATGTGCTCTTTACAGGACACCCAGGTTGTGTCATGTGACATGTATGATGTCAGAGAAATTCACTAAAATATAATGTCCACTACAGTGGACAAAAGTCTATTCTTGGGTCCCAGGAGGATATAGGTCAAGCTCCACCAATGACGTTCAGAGAGGGCGAGCTGGACGTCACATGTCCCTGAGCACCACTTGCTCAGAGCCGTGCACTTGCTATGAAGGACCCATATAGCCTACCTACGGATAACCTTTTAAAGTCACTATAAATCAAAATGGTCAATTCTCTCTTTTTTAGCAATGTTTATAAGCTATTATTTTATTATTTATTCGTGTACAATACATCATCATTATTTTATTAATTTGCCCTCGCATCACTTCCCCTCCCTCCTGCAAAGACATCTCCTCTTCTCTGATGACGTGTGCACCAGCGCGAGGGCGGGACACAAAATTAAAATAATAAATTAAAATAATAATAAAAACAAAACAAAATTTAAGTAGGCTATTGTTTTTTGTAATCTTGTCGTCCACTTTTGGAATCTTGTCGATGCACAGATCTGAGCATCTACGAGAAAAAAATTCTTGTTTTTGTCTGTATTTACAAAGTCAGCAAGTCTAAATTGTCGTACTTTAAAATCTGTTCAGATTTCGTGTAGTATACTTCAGCCTTTAGTCATTTAATAAGTGAAGCTCAGAAAACGCTTGGTTTTTACCACATCAAGGATGGCTGTCAAACTGTCCTGCTCGCATCTGATTGGTCAATCAGATGCGAGCAGGACAGTTTGACAGTTTACTCTACTGTCTTCTCACATGATAAAGTTCCCAAACCAAACTATTTATTTTCAGTAGCGGCTCCTGGCCATTTAGGTGATTCTGGGTCAGCGCTAGTTTATACTAAACATTTTGTAAACTTTATCTGAACACATCTGACACACGTTTGGCAGATTTATACTGTCCTTGCGTTATTCAGCCTGAGGGTGGCACTCTAATGATGATTGACAGACTTTGGTATCGGTCTTTGTCAGACACGTGGTTGTGTGTGACGTCACCGACAAAAGCATAGAATGCCATCTTAGAATTGCCTTTATTTATAGTATTTATTGCCTCCGAATGTAGTTTTAGAATATTACAAGTTAGGAATTCCAGTGAGGAAAAAAAGTAATGTCTAATCTCAGATCAAACATAAAACAAACACAACAGAACTAACTTACTGTATATAAAAGCTATTCACATGAGCGCGTTTAATCTAAAAGGTTTATACTCTCATTAAAGGCACACTGTGGAATTTTTGGCCACTAGGGTGCACTCGACCTGTAATTTTCACGTCTAGTGCCCCTAGAGGCCACAAGCGCCGCAGCATTGTCGCAAAAGTCAACAAACAGTCAACCGGTCAACCTCCCGTGTCTTTATGTATGTGCAGACGGCATTTGATTTGTATGTTGGAGAAAGTTAATCGATTCACTACTGACCAAAATTAAATAATAATATAAATATAAGATTAATAATATAAATCCTATAAAGAAAACAAATTGAATAAAAGTAGCATACGCAGAAAACAATGTCTGATCAGGTAAGTCGCATTGACAAGGGTTGCCCAATCCTGCTCCTGCCGATCGTCTGTCCTGCACAGTTCATCTCCAACCCTAATCAAACACACCTGAAGCAAACAATTAACGTCTTCAGGATCTCTTTGCAATGGGTTGGAGATGAAATCGAGTAGTCAGGAAATCGTGTAACAAAACTGATATAACTCACTACATATTTCCGTTATTTGTAGTCTTCAGTTTGTTTTTCCTTTTACACAAATACAAACATATATGAGCTGAAAGGGAAAAAAAACATTTACATTTGTATACGGCAGTATGTTGTGACTTATATCAGTTTTGTTACACGAATTCGCAGTAAATATTACATTATATATACACTTTTATGCCGATGTTTATTTTAAACTCTCCCTTTTTCTTTTTTTGGTCTCCCCTGACAAAATCTTTGCTTTCTTCGCTTTCTTCCGAGTAGCTGTTGATTCAGCCATGACGACAACATACAGACGCCGGCAATCAAACGCGAGTTGAGCTCTCACGTTAGAATTTGAGGAAGTTGGGGTGGTGGGGGAAGTGACGTATGCCGTAAAGCGGTCGAATTTTGTAGTTCTTTTTGTGCTCGGGTTCCTACCCGAAACCCGAAGTTACATAGTGCTAGTAAAAGCGATACAGACACCTTCAGGCTTCGGCAGACGTGTCATTCAACCTATTGTAAGTCGATGTACCATCTCAATGGGTTTTGGTAATATATTATAAAGGTTGAAAAGTTCCACAGTGTGCCTTTAATTTGATAAGCCACTCCACACAGGAAGAAGCATAGACAGTAAAAAAAGAACAGACATGCCAACTAGTAACTGATCTGATGCAGACACATATCTGAACTGAAGTCTATGATCTGGAGCGACGAGCGAGGTTTTGCCAACGTGAGGTTACGTCACGTGAAAATAAGCGGGGCAGCCAGACGAGCGCGTTGCAGTTCCATTTTTCACCACAGATGTACATAAGAAATTTGTGGGGCGCTGTAGAGCTAGGGAGGACTCCGAGGCCGGATACCCCACTAGTATCACGAATATGCCTGCCGAATCCATGCGCTAAAATTGTTATATATCCTGCTCACTTTATGACTTAAAATGGTCTAGATTAGAAAATCATTTATACATCTACAAATCAGCCACAATCTGATTTGGTGACGCTCTAAAATATCAGGAGTGCAAAATAAACACTTTTTTGATTGAATCATAATTATTGCATAAATATTAACACAATTCTCTCAAAATAAAAAATATTATTGAATAGAAATACACTCACCTAAAGGATTATTAGGAACACCATACTAATACTGTGTTTGACCCCCTTTCGCCTTCAGAACTGCCTTAATTCTACGTGGCATTGATTCAACAAGGTGCTGAAAGCATTCTTTAGAAATGTTGGCCCATATTGATAGGATAGCATCTTGCAGTTGATGGAGATTTGTGGGATGCACATCCAGGGCACGAAGCTCCCGTTCCACCACATCCCAAAGATGCTCTATTGGGTTGAGATCTGGTGACTGTGGGGGCCATTTTAGTACAGTGAACTCATTGTCATGTTCAAGAAACCAATTTGAAATGATTCGAGCTTTGTGACATGGTGCATTATCCTGCTGGAAGTAGCCATCAGAGGATGGGTACATGGTGGCTATAAAGGGATGGACATGTTCAGAAACAATGCTCAGGTAGGCCGTGGCATTTAAACGATGCCCAATTGGCACTAAGGGGCCTAAAGTGTGCCAAGAAAACATCCTCCACACCATTACACCACCACCACCACCAGCCTGCACAGTGGTAACAAGGCATGATGGATCCATGTTCTCATTCTGTTTACGCCAAATTCTGACTACCATCTGAATGTCTCAACAGAAATCGAGACTCATCAGACCAGGCAACATTTTTCCAGTCTTCAACTGTCCAATTTTGGTGAGCTCTTGCAAATTGTAGCCTCTTTTTCCTATTTGTAGTGGAGATGAGTGGTACCCGGTGGGGTCTTCTGCTGTTGTAGCCCATCCGCCTCAAGGTTGTGCGTGTTGTGGCTTCACAAATGCTTTGCTGCATACCTCTGTTGTAACGAGTGGTTATTTCAGTCAAAGTTGCTCTTCTATCAGCTTGAATCAGTCGGCCCATTCTCCTCTGACCTCTAGCATCAACAAGGCATTTTCGCCCACAGGACTGCCGCATACTGGATGTTTTTCCCTTTTCACACCATTCTTTGTAAACCCTAGAAATGGTTGTGCGTGAAAATCCCAGTAACTGAGCAGATTGTGAAATACTCAGACCGGCCCGTCTGGCACCAACAACCATGCCACGCTCAAAATTGCTGAAATCACCTTTCTTTCCCAGTCTGACATTCAGTTTGGAGTTCAGGAGATTGTCTTGACCAGGACCACACCCCTAAATGCATTGAAGCAACTGCCATGTGATTGGTTGATTAGATAATTGCATTAATGAGAAATTGAACAGGTGTTCCTAATAATCCTTTAGGTGAGTGTATATTACACTGAATAAACTGAAAAAAAAGTCAGCAGTCAATTTTGACTGCGAACAACACAAGTGTGACTGACTTCCAGAGGGTTAAACTGTTCATTTGAACAATTTTGTTTGGCTATCCCTTTCAAAAATTTAGATTTAAAACTAAAATTTCCTATTTTAGCATTTCTAAATAAAATCCGAAATCGATACAACATAAGACATTTAAAAACAACACTTGAGTGCTAACAATATTTTTAGTGCTAAACTATTTATCTGTGTCCATTTCTCCACATTCATTAACAAATCCTCTGTAAATGCAGCAAGTCGACTCATCCAATTCCTTGCAAGGCATCAATTTGTTAGTGAAGATGCAGCGTCTCTATTAAAATCAGTTCATTCACAACATTTTAGAAAATTCTGACACGCACTTCATGTCATTATGTTTTCGCAATAAACCTATGACCAGGGTTGAATGCAACACAAAATATGAAAATTATACAACACGAATAACCAATAAAGAACTTTATTCTCAAAAATACCATAATTTTGCACATAAAAACAACACTATAGAAGCTGATTTAGTTTCACTTTTCCCAGTGATAAATGTGCCCTTAGCAGTTTGCTTAATCAAGGTGAAGTGTGAAAAGACTTTAATTTTCGTTTTAGAGCAGTGAGAAGTCATGCATAAACACGCTTCCCCAATATTTTAGACAAATACAAACACAAATATGTGCCATTTCTCTAATCCCATTTCAAAGTGCGTTTAGATCTTATTACAAACTCTGAGACTATAAAACTTAAAGATATATGCTAACGTAACATGTAAAACTTGAGAGTATGCAGTAGAATTTGGCGCTTTGCATCAACAGGCTGTGGTGTCTTCATTCATTATATTAGAACTCACAGCCTGAAGACCCATACACGACACAACACTTGTTAATTTTAACCAGAGCAAAGGAAGGTTCATGGTAGTGTTAGTAATGTAAGATGGCCAATGACAAGTTCGCTTTATAAGCAGCTGTTTTATAAATTAATTTGACAATTGTCATGCTTTGCGAAAGTTACCTACTCCTCTCAGTATTTTGCTAGTGTATCTCTTTGGATATGACTTAATAATTTACCCCCTCCCTTTTCCACTATGGTAAAGTAATAAAATAGACATGTTTCCACAGTTTTACATTATCCAAAATACTCATTGGTTCCAGGTTTACATAGACATGTGCTCGGGAAGTACGTAGGAGATATCATCCCACGGGTGGCGGTAGAGACCCTGTTTAAGGCGTTTCTGGTCCAGATAGTGACCTGTGGGATTGACAGTGAAAACAAATATGAAAAAAACAAAAAAAACAATATAAAATGTAACTTGTTTTACATACCCTGACCCACACAAATTATATACACTCTCCCCAGGCTGCAATTTTCACACAAATATGTTTGCCTTAACCCTCATGTGGTGTTCGGGTCAATTTGACCCGGAGAAGATTTTCTTTTTCCCCGAAAATACTAGTTAATGTTATCGCTTTGGACTGAAACTTAGTGACTTTGTTCCCAAACGGTATAACTAAATCTCTTTTTTGTTGTTGTTGAAAATCTTCTTATTTTTTTTGTGGGGGTTTTGTTACCTTGTTACAATTGTGGTGTTCCCGGCAAAAATGACCGGCCTATAAAAAATGGCTTATAAATCACTCATTATACCATATTTTCACCCAATCTTGGATTCAATCTTTTTGTCAACTTGTTCTCTTTCAATTAGGACTGGTTTTATATTTCTGTTTGCATCTGATTAATCGTGGGCCTCATTTATCTGAGAGTAGGCATGGTCAAAAATTGTCACAATGGCCGACCATTGAAAGTGAATGGGAGAGACTGAACAATTTAGTTTTCAGGAGCATGTTCATTATTTTCATGTACACATGAGCATGTGTGCTTGCAAAGATCGAGCCCTTGGACCTGTGCATGTATCGATACATTTATACACACGCTACCCAGACACACACACGTTAAAACACACAAACTTTTTTGAGTATTACACACATTCTTTTCCACAGAGAGAAATTTGATTGCAAATTCCAAATGGTTGGAATGAATCATTTGACTCTTCCTGTACCCTTTAAGCCTGAGCACCCTGGCCTGCAGAGAATAAATTTGGATCAGAGATTTCTTTTTTTCCTACATGGAACAAGCCCAAGGATGACAAAGGAGATCAGGCTGTTTCTCTCTCTGAGATCAAGAAGAGTAAACTGTCTGGGTAACTAATGGCAAACACTTCATCTGGATGTTAACTAGAGTGCATTCCTGCGACAGAGAGATACAAGGCTGCTATGATGCACCTTTAACTAATAAACATGTGGCTTTTTCCATGAACCGAAAGACCTTAAACAGTAATGACTTATTTATAATACAGCGAAGATATCACTGGTTCAGTGAATGTCAGTCTAACTTATGTTAAGAAAGCTGGGACATCAGCTTTTAGTAGTGGGCTAAAAATCATCATTTATAAAAATCTGATGAATAACATCATGTGCAGAGAGCTGCTTTGCCATTGTGCTGCCACAAATGAATGACAAGCAAGGTGCTGTGAGGCATTTATATATGCCTGTGCTATCACATGATGTATATTTGTCTATATTGTCTAGTTCTGTGTGAGAACCTCAGTTCCAAAACAAAATGTCATAATATTTTGTCTGGAAGTTGTGATGAAACAAGAACATGAAAGAAAGATTATTTTGAAGCCGGGTCACTGCAGTCACTGCCAGTTTGTGTGTGTGTGTGGTAATGTCAGATGGATAAATGTATATTAGATGCAGGTTAGGGTAGGATCAAATTTCTCTCTGTGGAAAAGAATGTGTGTAATACTCAAAAAAGTTTGTGTTTTAACGTGTGTGTGTCTGGGTAGCGTGTGTATAAATGCATCGATACATGCACAGGTCCAAGGGCTCGATCTTTGCAAGCACACATGCTCATATGTGTACATGAACTAAAACTAACTGAAAACTAAATTGTTCTGTTATTTTCAGTCTCTCCCATTCACTTTCGATGGTCGGCCATTGTGACAATTTTTGACCATGCCTACTCTCAGATAAATGAGGCCCACGATTAATCAGATGCAAACAGAAATATAAAACCAGTCCTAATTGAAAGAGAACAAGTTGACAAAAAGATTGAATCCAAGATTGGGTGAAAATATGGTATAATGAGTGATTTATAAGCTATTTTTTATAGGCCGGTCATTTTTGACCGAGAACACCACAAGTGTGACTATGTGCCATATTTTTTACAAAACAAAAGTTTCAAAACAAAATTCCTGGTGAAACATTAGAGTAGACTAGTGTGATCAACAGTAGCCATTTTTTTCATATTTGTTTTCATATTTCCAAATTTACTCATAAATTATTTGTTTTTTACTCAAAAAATGAGATGCCTACTCTCAGATAAATGAGGCCCACGATTAATCAGATGCAAACAGAAATATAAAACCAGTCCTAATTGAAAGAGAACAAGTTGACAAAAAGATTGAATCCAAGATTGGGTGAAAATATGGTATAATGAGTGATTTATAAGCTATTTTTTATAGGCCGGTCATTTTTGACCGGGAACACCACAAGTGTGACTATGTGCCATATTTTTTTACAAAACAAAAGTTTCAAAACAAAATTCCTGGTGAAAATTTTAAGTTGACTAGTGTGATCAACAATACCAATTTTCTTCAGATTTTATTTCATATTTCCAAAATTATTCAAAAATTTTAACAAAATTACTCAAAAAATGTAATGCCTACTCTCAAATAAATGAGGCCTATGATTATTCAGATGCAAATCAAAATATAAAACCAGTCCTAATTGAAAGAGAACATGTTGACAAAAAGATTGAATCCAAGATTGGGTGAAAATATGGTATGAGTGATTTATAAGTTTTTTTTTATGGGCCGGTCATTTTTGACCGGGAACACCACAGGTGTTATAGGGTTTTGAACACCACATGAGGGTTAAGGTGTCTAAAACAGAAAAAAAAGAATAACAGACATTTTGGGTAATAGAGGATATTGTGGCATTCATCCCATGTCGTAATTACTAGATGGCAAACCGTGATGTTCTACTCTGAGCTGTTCCTGTCCTCAGACTGCCAACACTATTAACTGCAATTAATCTATGAATTTTAAGGAATAAATAGACAAAACCACAATACATCAAGTAACATTTGCAAAAGCCTTAAACAAACTTATAGTTCAGTAAACTTTAGTATTTAGCGGGATTTTACATATAATAAACTGTTAGCTACATTCAACTGTATTGTATGCCTTTCGATTATGTTTTTTAGATTATTCTTGCATTGTTAAAAAATGTACAAGCTAATTATAGAGTATTGAGTATTGAACATAAATATTATGAGACAACTACTTAACTACATTTTACAGCTGAAGCCACATGAGTATTTCCGTGTGATGTTGCAGTGGTCAGGTGGTACAAGTCAGAGCTCTCAGAAAATTCAATGTTTACAAGTTGTAATTACTTGTTCTACGAGGACGTGAATGCTTTTTACAAGTCAGAATCTCATAATTACGGTAATTCCGACATGGTGTAAAAGCACCTTATTTTCCCAGCAGATCTTAAATTTGAGAATAGTTGGGAATGTAAGTGTCTGAACAGTGAAGGGTGATTTAGTGGTTTACCGATGAAACCGATGCTGCGTCCCAGAACGAAGATTCCATTGAGAGTACCGATCTCAACAAACTCATCTGCCTCATCTCTGCAACACATAATCAGCTCTCATAAACATACTCAATTTAGATGCATGATCTGTACAATGAAATTCAATAAATGTCAGTTAAATACAACCCCATTTCCAGAAAAGTTGGGACATTTTATAAAATGCAATAAAATCAAGAATCTGTAAAAATGATCTTTAACCTTTACTTACCTTATAAAAGTACAAAGAAAGATTTTTAATGTTTTCACTGACCAACTTAAAGGACAAGTTCGGTATTTTACACTTAAAGCGCTGTTTCAAGATCGTTTCTGATGAAATAGAACGGTTAAGATTAAAATTTAGACAGATGCTGCTGTCCCGAGAAATTTCGGTTTCTGTGGTGTACCTCCCCCACCTCTACAATGGTTGCATAGGTGCACAGAAACAATCCTTCCTAAAACGCATTAAACTTTCGTTTACAAAGACGTAAACTCACCGAGTGGTCAGGGGTGTTCACTGATATGCTCACACAAAAATCGCTGCAAAAGATGCTTTACAACAGGTTTTATCGTAGTTTTTGAACAACTCCATTTGACTTGACTTGGACAAAAACTACGATAAAACCTGTTGTAAAGCATCTTTTGCAGCGATTTTTGTGTGAGCATATCAGTGAACACCACTGACCACTCGGTGAGTTTCACGTCTTTGTAAACTAAAGTTTAATGCGTTTTAGGAAGGATTGTTTCTGTGCACCTATGCAACCATTGTAGAGGTGGGGGAGGTACACCACAGAAACCGAAATTTCTCGGGACAGCAGCATCTGTCTAAATTTTAATCTTAACCGTTCTATTTCATCAGAAACGATCTTGAAACAGGGCTTTAAGTGTAAAATACCGAACTTGTCCTTTAAATAGAAACAAATTTTGATTTTGATGGCTGCAACACACTCCACAAAAGTTGGGACAGAGGGATGTGTCACATCACCTTTCCTTTTAATTACTCTTTTTAAATGTTTGGGAATTGAGGATACTAATTGGTGCAGTTCTACAAGTGGAATTTTTTACCAATATCGTCTGATTTACTGTAAGACAGCTGCTCTACAGTCATCGTTCAGAGATCATCGTTGTCTAATTCTCCTTTTCATGATGGGCCATACATTTTCAGAAAGAGACAGATCTGGACTGCAGGAAGCCAGTCAGGCACATCCATATTGTGTAGAGTGTCTAAGAAACCACTAAGTTTTAGCATGTGCAGAATGAGGCCTGGCATTGTCTTGCTTCCCAGGAAAGATGTCATCTTGATGGCATTATAAGTCTCTGTACAAAATATAGTCCCAATATACGCCTCCATGTCAATGTTACCTTCTACGCCTCCATGTCAATGGTACCTTCACACACATGCATATGACCATGCCGTTTGCACTGATGCACCCCCATACCATGACAGATGTTAACTTTTGCACTTGTTGCTGATGAAAGTCTGGATAATCTTTGGGACTGAGAACTCAATGTCGTTTTTCTCTAAAACAAGCTGAAATGTGGACTCATCTTACCACAGCACACATTCCCACTGTCTTTTCTATCATCTGAGATGAGCTCGGGCCCAGAGAACTCAGCAGCATCTCTTCAAAGAATTGATGTATAGCTTTCTCCTTGCGTAACAGAGATTCAAGTTGCATTTCTTAAATCTAAGCAACTGCCTAATGGAAATCCCAATGTTTAAACTCCCTGATATCTCTGTGGTTTCCATGACAGTGTGAATCCTGGCACTGGAAAGATTTAGGGAATGGAGTTCAATCCATAATACCTTTAAATACAATACCCTTGACTTACCGTGTGAATCCACCACATGTTCTTAGTAGGTCGACAAAAGCCACACCGATAAAACCATCAACGTTTAGAATAAGGTTGGGTTTCTGCAGAGAGCGAAAGAGATTTTAATATCAGCATCATGAGGAGAAATGATCACACAACAAAATATACATGCATTTAAATGGCATCAGTAATAACGTCACCTTTGAGGTGGTGATCTTCTCTACATCGAGGGCATAGTCTAGTAACTGTGTTGACGGGAAATGCTGCTTCACAAAGTCCTTCAGGATCTGCACCCTCATATCAGGGTTATTGATCTGTCACAAAAAAAGGCCAGAAATGAACACATACACCATATTAACATCTGCATGTATGGAAATGAGAATAAGAGCTGTGAGTAATAAAAAAATGTAACAAAAAAAAACGCTCGATTCATTTGGATAACTTTTACTGTCTTACGTACTTTTTGAAGCTTGCAAATGTTGATTGTGTAGACTTTCAATGGATAGACAAAAATTATGAGAGAATATTACAAACATCTTTGGTGTTCAAAAGAAGAATGTAAGTCATATTTGTTTTGGATTGGAACAACATAAGGGTGAATAAATGACGACAGTATTTTCAGTTTTGGGTGAACAGACCCTTCACGTTTCATTTAAATCTTGATTCAACCTGGCCTTTCCCTCATCAGTCAAATTTTCTGATATTTTAACAGGCTTTCTGACTTTGACAGTAATGAGAGTATGCAAGGGTCCTTTCTATGACTGTCTCCTGTTTTGTTTCGTTTTATTTGTTTGCTGTCTATGAATTTGATTTGGCAGACAAAGGTTTTTCAACTCATTGAAGAAGTTTTTGTTTTCTAAGAAATACCAATAGAATATTATGCCAAATTGTTAGATTTTTTTTCAACAACTTCATTCCTTTAATGACATTTTCCACTGCATTAGGATATAAGGACAGCTGTATTGCCCTGACTTTTTAACTCAAGCTGGCCTAATTTGACCCTCTTCTTAGCCTTCAGATGACATTACGGTAATATACACCCATTGGCTCTTATTTCTTCTGTTTTGACTTTTTGAAGGAAGTCACTATCTTCACAAATTAACTCTATAAATGGAATGGAAGACAGTTTTCCTCACTCCCACGGGGCATTCTGAATACCTTGTGATGCCTTTTCGGGTTGACCAACTGTCTTCTGACCTGAATTTTGGTCTGTTGCTCACACAAACCTATTTTTGACTTGGGCTGTAAGAACTACTTTTATGAATTATTATTATTATTTTTTTTATTTTTTTCCTTTAAACACTAAGGGCCAGGGCTTGCACCAATGTAAACCCTCTTCTGTCAGTAAAAAACTAGTCAGGATTTACTAAAGACGCAGTGAAAAATTTGCGTTAAAAAGCCGTGGAAAGATATTTTGGGCTGACATTATTGCATATGCATTTGTAGAAGTTTCCCTTTCAGATGCAAAATTGAAATAAACCATGCAACGTGATTTACTAAGGTGTGCGGTAGCCAATTTACTGGTATCGTCAAAAAAAAGAGCATGTCTTAAAACATTTTGTGCTTGACACGGCTGCAGATGTTGCTGTAAGAGGAGGCACCGCAGACACCAGAGAGCATGTGGTAGAAGGAAGATAATTTGTTTCAATGTATTTGAAATGCCAGAGGAAGGCGTTATCTGAACATATCATTTGCCAAGCCAAGTTTTTATTTGTTACACCTGTGTTGTTAGTAGATTACCCGCACCTGATTATAACTGGCTTTGCTTGTTTGTGACCCTACACTAATTTGTTTCACTCTTGGTATATTGTCTTAGTAATTATGGAAATGAACTACTGCGTCTGTGTTCTTTAAATTGCTCATTGTCAGTAGATCAGCCGCAGAAGTCCCATCTGCTTTTATGGGATTGCGGGCGCATACTAATTTGTCCTGTTTAGTAAATCAGGCCCTAAAAATCAAGAGTTTCAATGTATCCATAGAAAACATCTCAGATTACAACTGTAACCATGGTTCTCTGAGAAGGAGAACGAGACACTTCGTCTTGGATTGACGCTATGGGGCAACGCCTTCAGCGTGACCGGTGTCTGAAGCATGTGTAAACACACGGAAATAAACCATTGGTAGGCGGCAGTCCATGACATCACACGCGGAGCGCCCGTGAGTAAAAAGGGGAGATGTGTAGGCAGGCTGAAAAGCATGGTAACGAGACGCAGTGTCTCTTTCCCCTTCTCAGGGAACCATGGTTACAGTCATAACGTGAGACGTTCCCTTTCGAAGTGGAGCTCAACACTGTGTCTTGGATTGAGTCTATGGGGAACAAATACCCACTCCACAATGCTGCGGGAATGCCTGCCTCACTAGGTGAGAATATGCACAAGCATAGTGGGCATACATACATTGACTGAACAGATTACTTTAGCTGGAGTCAGAGCTTCAACCCAGGGCGCATCCATTACAGAGTTGTATTGGAAACATAAGGCCAGCTAAAGGTGTCTAATGACCCACTCCTCTTAGGGAATGAACACCCCTACCCAATGGTAGTTAGGAAGGGGAAGCAAACTAACTAGAGGGGATGACAGATAACAAGGAGCAACACCCTGTAGGCGAACTTCCTCTACTTATTAACATAGTCAAACCAGGGCCATTCCAAGGGGAGTGCTATCCCTACTTTAAGACCCAACCATAGGGGCACAGATGGCTAGATCTGCCTCAGGAGACAGTACAACCTTTACCTATGGTTTATTAGCGTGTGTTTACACATGCTCCCCATAGTGTTAGTACATATTTAGTCAATTTTCAAGCTGTATCTGAGCTGCTCTACGTGTGTGTGTGTGTGTAGGATCTGGGGTTGAGTTGAGCTGGGTGTCCCCCAATATGTTCCCCAAGATGCAGTGTTGAGTTCCACTTCGAAAGGGAACTGAAACATTACATGGAATAATAAATTAAGACTCAAATTTTGCCCTGATATCCCTTCATATAAGTAATCTGGTCTCATGCAGTGTGTTTCTCTCTGTATTTGTGTGTATTTACTGATTTGACTCGATGTCCGATGCCCATAATAAGCATGCCATCTTTCTTCATTTTGTTGACAAACTCCATGGGCAGCAGGCCGCTGTCAAACGCTTTACTGAACTGTTTAGCAGCTGCGTCCAGAGCGCCACCGAATCTATCTCCCTGCAGAACAGGAACAAACAATTCAGTTTCAGATTAAATACAACATTCCTTTTTTAATTATTATATTTCTTAAATGTTTCTTATCATATCAATGTTAAATATCATATATAATCATTATTAAACAAATAATTCAATGGTTTCTTAATGTTTATTGATAACAAATATCAGCAAAATCAAATATGGCCATTCTCTGTTTGCTCATATTTCATATTTGATATGAGGTTTACTGAACTCTTGTTCTTGCCAGACTGTAGCAGAACCGGTTTAGTTAGTAAAGCTGTAGTTGTGTGTATAGTGACTGATCTTACTATCGTCAGAAGTCCAGAGGTCAGACTGGACACCAGGTCTTTACCGGCACGAGCACACACAATGGTGTTATGAGCACCAGATACAGCCGGCCCATGATCCGCAGTCACCATCAAACACATCTCAATGAACTGACATGCGTAACGTGGTAATCTGTCAAAAACACACACGCACTCATGTTTCTAGGCCAGAACTTTATACAAGTAAACAAATAACTGGTCAACACATTTCAATATGAATATAAATATGTACAATGTACATAATGAAGGAATTTTTACGTAACAAACCTCCTCTGGAACCATAGCAGGCCCAGCACTCCTCCTAGACCCATTTCCTCTTTGAACACCTCTGTGATGGGCATACCGGCATATATGAGCTCCTGGCCCCTTTCATCACATATACTGGTCATGAACGACGCAGGTTTTCGAATCAACCCCAGCTCCTACACACAGACACACACGCGTGTAGAGCAGCTAAGATACAGCTTGAAAATGTACAAAATATCTTCAAATTTACTATGTATTTTAGCAGCCAGTCATTTTCATGGCCTTAATTTTATAATGATTCAAGAGACATGCAAAGTTTCCATCCAAATTCTCCACATTTTCTAAAACTTCGACCAAAATTATGCGCATTATCTTGAGGAAGTCCACCCTTATTTTGTCACAGAGCAACTATATGACCAGAAAATTGATGCTCAAAATTTAGCTTTGCCATCACAAAAATAAATTACATTTTAAAATATATTCAAATAGAAAACAGTTCTTTTAAATTTGTAATATTTCGCAATATTACCATTTTGACTGTATTTTTAATTAAATGTATTTGAGCATTGAGTTATGTACTTGGTTAGCATAACTGTCATGATTCCTGTCTTGTGTTCCCCTTGTCTTGTGTGGACTTTTATTATTTCCTGTTTTGTGCTTTGTGTTTGTAGTCCTTTGTAGTTTTTCCTGTTGATTAGTTCATGATTGTTCCCAGGTGTATCTTGTTTCCTCATTACTTAGTTAAGCTTTTTTGTCCCTGTGTATTTATAGCCCTTGTGTTTCACTTGTTACTTTGTCAGTTGTTGTACGTGTAATGGTTGCCTCTGTGATCCCCTGGTTTTGTTCCTTTGTTCCTCGAGTTCTGTTATCTGTTGTATGTTACTTTATTGAATAACCTTGCGTTTAGATCCTCGTCTTCGCCTGCTTTCCTCAGCTCCGTTACAATAACAGACTTTAAAAAAAAAAAAATGTAAGTTTCCAAACTTTTGACAGGTTCTTACAACCGGTTACAATTCATAACTTATTACAGTCAAAGAAAATCTTGATGTACAGAAATAAGGCAATAATGCAGTTCTTACTCTTGCCCAGGAGTAATCCATCGGGACGGTAGGAGGAGGAACTTCCTGTGCAGGAACAATGATTCCATTTGCGACAAGGTCATCATACACAAACCTTCCAAACAAAACAGAGACAACTAACAAATTAGTTAAAGCATTAAAAGGTTGACAGGATTAATTATGGTTGCTGGACTATATTTAAAAATATTTACATTTATCTGACAATAAATCACATTTTGTTTACTACTAGGGGTGGGAAATATAAACAAAAACCGTTTACTACGATAATCTAATAATATTTTGTTCGATAACGATATATATAAAAAAAAACTACTGAAAAAATGGTCCTTTTGACAACTTCCAACATAACAGTAGACCTATTACAAATTTGGTAAATTGATTTTTTCAAAGAAACATAAATATTTACTAAAAAAACACTGTTTTAATTATTTTTTTCTTAATTTTAGCTTTTCTCTTTTTAGCAGATGTTGGCTCAGTAACCATTCATAAGGATTCATCAGACTGATTCAAACCAGTAATGTAAATAAATATTATTCATTAAAAGAACCAGCTCAAATGAGTCATTTGTTCAAAAAAAGTGTTTTTGTTTGAGCGTGAGTGAGAAAACAACTCCATTCAATTCAGACTGCAATTTTGTATTACCAACACATCTATTAATTATATTAATAGATGCTGTGGAGCGGAGAGGCATAACCGAGATAGAAACAATGCGAAAATTGTTAAACGGTGAAAAATCAGTAAAATCACACTTTTTTTTTTTTGTGTCAAATGACATCTGACGTCAAGAATAAAGGTGTGATAACAAATTGAATTTGTCTCTTTTCGGAACGTTAAATTATTGATACTATGTCTGTTGCTCCCCCTTCCCAATTTGTTTGTTTAAATGGATGTTATTTTGTTATATCTAAAGACAATAAAAAGTTGATAACAAAAAAAAAAAAGAATACAGCTGTGAAATTCCTATATTGCCAAAGCCATTCTACACAAAGTACCTGTAATAAAGGGCCTGAATACTGATATTATAAATATCTTTGTTTTACTGTAAACGTTTACTGATGGCAAAAACAATTAAAAATCTTAACTGTAACTTATTTCTCAAATTAAGGGGTCTGAATGCTTCCTCCTTCTCTTACTCACTTGATGACATCCCCCAATTCATCAAAGCTGTTGGGCACAAATGCACCTGCTTCCCGCAGTGCTTGATTTTTGGCCACAGCGGACTCTGACTCTTGATTTGCACATGCTCCCGCATGGCCAAACTGCACCTAAAACATTTAATTTAACACAATACTATGTTAGCAGTTAATTTGGTTTACTTGCACTAACTTGGTTAGGTATTGACACATTAATTGTCTCAACAAATTCAATGGCCTTGCACCGATGCAGCACTTCATGTTGCCATTTTTGGCATGTCCATGAAGCACAAAAGACCAAATGGCATCTTATGTCATTTACTAAGACAGAAGGGTGCTCTCGAACGCCTCCTTTGCATTACAAGAGTGGAGAACCACATGGGCTGAGGGCCAGGGCTAATCTGCAAAAAAAAAGTCTCTAAAGCCATGTAAAAGATGTACCTCAGATGAGAACATGGTGGCACACGTTCCAATACACCAGCACACGACTGGCTTAGTGATTCTGCCATCTGCAATGCCCTGGCAGATGTTATACTCCTCTGTGCCTCCGATCTAAAAGATAGCACACACAATATCATTAGAATTACAGTGCCTTATTACTCAACTCTTATATTACTGTCACAAGTTACAGAATAGTTATGAAAAAAAAAGATTTAGACAAAGAACAAAGCACCAGTGGATTCTACATGAACATGTTAACAAATCTGTCCCTTTTTACAGACATTAAAATAATCTTAATGAGAAATAAAAGGATTGGGGGTGAATTATTTGAAATTATATTATTTTGAAAAGATGCAAAAGGTCAGAGCACCTTGTTGGATTTTGACATGTCTATGATCATCATTTATTGACGAGAGTTTTTTTGGTCAATGCATTTTCAGGTCTTTATATTATGTTTCTAGACGTTAGCTTATAACGTTAGTAAGCAAAGTTTTTTGCATCAAAAAATATTTATCTAATTTGCACTCTGTCTTCACTTCACTTTAATTTTTAAAAAGCATTACTCAAGTAAACTTACACTACAGTGATTTTCGCACCACATCCATGCCCTCCTCTACAGCATGTAATGTGTGTTTTGATGCTCAAGAAGGCCAGCGCTGTATTAGGGCAGGGCTCAACATAAAAAAAAATCCCCACTGGCCCCCGGGGCCAGTAGATCAGAGTTTTGGTGGCCCCTTCTATATTTTTACTGGCCCTGAAAGAAATATAAGGAAAATCACTTTTCCATTAAACTGTAGGCATATTTCTTGTATACATTAGGATTAATCAATACAGCAAAGGGAGTACAGGAATTAAGAGAGAGCCCCTGTATGCAAAAATAACCAAATGTTAGCCTGCAGTAGATTTGTCAAAACCTGCTCTCTCCTCATCTCCATCACTCTTTCTTTTCTTCTCAGTCTCCTCATCTTACTTATGCTTATTAAAGCTAAAGTTATTCATTCAAGAGCTGATTTTCTTTTTGCCTTTTGTTGTTTAATTCTCAGTAATGGCGCAATCCTCAGCATGTTTATTAGACTGGTTCCCCTTTAAGAACGAGTGCAGATCTAATAGTCTACTGATGCACCATATTTTCTCCCAAATATTTCCATAACTACGTCCATTTTAGACATAAACCGTTTAAGTGAATCTCCAAGGTGGTCATTTTGACATATTTTTGTGTATATTTGATCGTTTAGACGCGCACATGAAGCCCAATGTGTAATTTGCTTGTCTCGTTACGGTATGTTTCGGAGCGCGCGCCGCATTTGGAACAGCATCTCTTGCGCAGATTTTTGTGCTTTTAATAGCTCTTTTTATTATTAAACGCGTCCCGCAATTTAGCAGTAGAGACTGCATTTTACAACAATCACCGATCGTGCTGATTCTGTCTTAAAGTTTTAGTTTTAAGGTGAAATGGCAGCGTCCTGCTGCGATGGGAAGGAAGTTGCGCTAGACAGAATGCGGCTATAGTTTTTAATGATTTTACCTCAAATATTCTATAATCTTTGGAAGCCGAAATCTAAAATAAAATCAGAGTAATATCACAGATCTAAAGTGTGCTACGTTTGAATATTTAGTTCTGTCCTCTGCTCTGTGGTCACTCATTAAGCTGGGCTGTCGTGCTGTGCGCACTGTGGCACCGCGTGAGAGATCTCTCTCTATCTGGACTGCGAATAGCAAAAATGCATCACAGACTAATGGTTTAATATTAATATATCCAGGACTCAGCGAGATGGTAAAAAAACAACCCGTCTGATGATCACCCCGCCTACGTGTATTTCTCCAGTACCGACAGCAGAGCCAATAACGTCCGAGCTTAGCGATACAGCGGTCTTTCAAAATTCAGCCCCGGGCTCGTTTAATACCGTGTTTCGGTACCCATCCCTACCAGTGTAGGCCCTACTGTGTTTTCCATGACACTGGGAATGTCCTCTTTCTCGTATCAGCCTCGTAGTAATTTGACATTTTAACACGTTAAAATAACCTGAAGTAACACTAATGGTGTGTTCACACCGAACGCGAATTTAATTATTTGTGCAAGTAGATTACATACAAAGTCAATGCAAAGACGCGAATAGACGCATCATTTGCGCCGGGCGTTGCGAATGACGCGAATTGGGCGACGCGTTTGCCGCGAATGTCTTCCGCGCAAGTTGAACAATTTGAACTCGAGCGAATGTTCAAGCGTCTAACTAGACGCGATAGACGCGTATTTGACGCTCTTGTTCGCGTTCGGTGTGAACACACCATTATACTCTTCGCGCCACTGTGTATGACGTTTGCTGTTTGTTTTGCTGATGGCCAGTCACTGGCCCGCGCGGGCCAGTGACTGGCCAATCAACTTGCCCGACATACTCTTTTACTGGCCCCGGGCCATCGGGCCATTGCTTATGTCGAGCCCTGATTAGGGCCATAAATATTTGAGCCAGTATCAGATTAAAATGAACTGATGCAACCACAAGAATTGCCTCCAAGGACACAATACTTGGCATTGGCGTCGCTTTCAATATAAGATATTTAGAAAAATCGGCAACATGTTGAGAATGATTAAGAAATGAGACGAACAAAAAAAAAAATTCACATTCAATTGCTCAGACACGTCATTAAAAATAAACTTCAGCCATGCGTTTTTAACAGTTCGATCTTTTGGAAGGGTATGCACAGTTTTTGGAGGTGCATATCAAGGACTTTTTTCCATTTCATAATCTCTTTAATAAATTATAACATGTTGAGATGAGTTGAGAAGTTATTTGTCAGAGAGTGTAATAATACAGACTCCTATATAACTCCAATGACAAAATATGAACATTCTGTCACTGTGTTCTCTTACGAGAGGTTCTCTCGTACTGCGTAATATCTTACGCTAGGGGAAAACCTCTTTTCCACGAGATATTGAAGCCAAAAATCATCCTTAAAGGGATACTTCACCTCTGGAAAGATGAATGTGTATTTAAAATGGGTCATTTATGTAGAAGAAATGTGAAATTATTTTTGAATTTGGAGCTTTCTAGACTGAGAAAAGCCAGAAAATGTATTTTTGGCTTATGTGGATGAAAGACAACAACTCCCAGAATGCACTTGCTTTGCTGCCCTAGGAGGCCACGCCTACCCGGTAACAGAGCGCAGTAGTTAAACAACAAGTCTAGGCTACTAGTGAGTCTCCGTGATGAGTCTGCCCGGGATTTCGAGATCGCCCAAAATGTCCGGGATTCGGCTTTTGCGTTCTACAGTCGCCATTCATTATGTTTACTGTGGCGAGCAGGACGAGTGAGGGCCGCAGGAGAACGGCGTGACTACCGATGCGCGACACCTGTGAGACGCACCGGTCTCGTATCTCTCACGGAGGAGCGGGAATTTTCTTTGCAATGTTAAAACACACATCAACCGATCACTTGTTTAGCGTTCATGTAAACACGACATTCAGATTTACCAATCGGAATGAATTCAGTTAGATTGAAACAAAAGGTGTGCATGTAAACAATGAATGGTGACTGCAGAAAGCAAAAGCTGAATCCCAGACATTTTGTATGATCTCGACGGTCGGACATGTCCGGGAAAAAGAGGATGTATGGCAACCCCTACTACTCAGCTTTCTCCTACTAAGTTACTCAGCTTTCTCCACAGAACAAGAGCCTGCTAGCTTAGCTTCCAAAAAAGATGGCTGACACTATGTGTACATTCTGTGAGTGAGATCCCACCCTCTATGGGCGGGTTGAGAACATGCGGAACAGCCCCTATACTACTGGCTGTAGTCTTTAGCCTCTGGCCAAAAAATTTTCCGATGACGCAAAATGATGATTTTTGCGTCATCGGAGGATTTTTTCCAGACAAAAAATACATAAATCTCTCGTCTCAGGGGGATATGAGGGTGGAAAGCACGGTAATTTGAAAATACTACAGGTTTTCTACTAATACAAAGCTTAATGCTAAATCCTGAAGTATCCCTTTAATTTTGTATTAATGTAAAACGCGTTGCGGCAGCATGCAGACATAGGCAAGGCGGCTTGCGTGCCTATTGGCTGTCCTGCGGCAACTGCAGCAGCCTATCGAGAGAGGTCCAATGCTTCGCGCCCACTGTGTCACCTTCCCGCCGAAGTAGGCGTAGCCTAGCCCTATAAATATAGCTCGATGGGCTGATATCACAGATTTTTCATCTCTTCAGCAAAGCTCACGCATCGCTGGATCCGGAGTGAGAAGCCGCGCCGTTGACAAAGCCTTTCTGCTGGACGAGCCTCTGCATCTGAAGTCGCTGGCCTTCATCTCGCCGCCTTCAGTCGCCGTCCTGCTACGCTATCCGGCGTCTACACTCACCTAAAGGATTATTAGGAACACCATACTAATACTGTGTTTGACCCCCTTTTGCCTTCAGAACTGCCTTAATTCTATGTGGCATTGATTCAACAAGGTGCTGAAAGCATTCTTTAGAAATGTTGGCCCATATTGATAGGATTTCTTCTTGCAGTTGATGGAGATTTGTGGGATGCACATCCAGGGCACGAAGCTCCCGTTCCACCACATCCCAAAGATGCTCTATTGGGTTGAGATCTGGTGACTGTGGGGGCCATTTTAGTACAGTGAACTCATGGTCATGTTCAAGAAACCAATTTGAAATGATTCGAGCTTTGTGACATGGTGCATTATCCAGCTGGAAGTAGCCATCAGAGGATGGGTACATGGTGGCCATAAAGGGATGGACATGGTCAGAAACAATGCTCAGGTAGGCTGTGGCATTTAAACGATGCCCAATTGACACTAAGGGGCCTAAAGTGTGCCAAGAAAACATCCCCCACACCATTATAACCACACCACCAGCCTGCACAGTGGTAACAAGGCATGATGGATCCATGTTCTCATTCTGTTTACGCCAAATTCTGACTCTACCATCTGAATGTCTCAACAGAAATCGAGACTCATCAGACCAGGCAACATTTTTCCAGTCTTCAACTGTCCAATTTTGGTGAGCTCTTGCAAATTGTAGCGGAGATGAGTGGTACCCGGTGGGGTCTTCTGCTGTTGTAGCCCATCCGCCTCAAGGTTGTGCGTGTTGTGGCTTAACAAATGCTTTGCTGCATACCTCGGTTGTAACGAGTGGTTATTTCAGTCAAAGTTGCTCTTCTATCAGCTTGAATCAGTCGACCCATTCTCCTCTGACCTCTAGCATCAACAAGGCATTTTCGACCACAGGACTGCCGCATACTGGATGTTTTTCCCTTTTCACACCATTCTTTGTAAACCCTAGAAATGGTTGTGCGTGAAAATCCCAGTAACTGAGCAGATTGTGAAATACACAGACCGGCCCGTCTGGCACCAACAACCATGCCACGCTCAAAATTGCTTAAATCACCTTTCTTTCCCATTCTGACATTCATTTTGGAGTTCAGGAGATTGTCTTGACCAGGACCACACCCCTAAATGCATTGAAGCAACTGCCATGTGATTGGTTGATTAGATAATTGCATTGATGAGAAATTGAACAGGTGTTCCTAATAATCCTTTAGGTGAGTGTATATCCTTTACAATCTGCAAAGTGTGTGCTCGCCGTCGCGACTCACACTCTCTCTCTTTATCTAAAAGAGCAGCGTCTTTTTAAAGATGCTTCATTCCTGTGGCTCGTGTCGAGCCGCACTCAGCGACGGGGACCGCCATTTCATCTGCGTTTCCCGCCTGGGTAAGGATCATGCAGCTCTCGCTGACGGCGGCTGCCATCATTGCGAGCTGTTGCCATGGTGACTCTGAGGACTTGCCTGGCATTTTTCTCTGAGTCTGCACTTCCACCCGCTGTAGTGCCGCGCCGTAAAAGCGCCGTACTCAGCGGGTCCCCGAGCCTTCTCCAGCCCATGAAAGCCCGCCGGTTCGCCCGCCAGCTTCACCAGCTTCACTCGAGTCGCTCACTGACGGACAACGGTCGCCGCGCGCCGCCGCTTCCGCCATTAATGACGACGAGATAGCTGCGTCTGTAGAGAAGCCCAGCTGCTCTATCCTGGCGTCGGACAGTGAGGGTTGGGCGAGCTCTGTGGACCTCCCCCCTTCTGTCCGTGAGTCGTCAGGGAAACGGGCCAGCATCAAAACCGCGGCTAGCTTTCTTTACATTATAAGAAAGCTACCCCGCCCCCGCCCCCGCCCCCCGTGGGCATGAGTCACCGGCGAAATGAGGAAAGAGTGTGTTTTAGTCCCGCCGAGGCCGGACCAATCTCCATTTCTTAAACATTTCTCAGCTCCTCTTAGTTTGAGCGGCTGAAAATGTCAATATTGCAGCAATGAGCCTGTTGTATAACACGCACACTTGCAAACAAACGGCGACACACACAAAACTGTGATGACGCTCTCTAAACCGAGGCTAGCTTTCTTTACGTTATAAGAAAGCTACCCCGCCCCCCGTGGGCATGCGTCACTGGTGAAATGAGGAAAGAGTGTGTTTTAGTCCCGCCGAGGCCGGACCAATCTCCATTTCTCAAACATTTCTCAGCTCCTCTTAGTTTGAGCGGCTGAAAATGTCAACATTGCAGCAATGAGCCTGTTGTATAACACGCACACCTGCAAACAAACGCCGACAGACACAAAACTGTGATGACGCTCTCTTATCTGCTCGAGCTAATGTCGTTTCCCCCTGTGGCTCAGTGGCGGAACCCAAAGCCTTCGCGCGAGGTCACTTCACCCGTGTTCGATCCCGGCTCTCGCAGCAGATAAAATTTAGTCTCGCCGTGGCCAGACTTCCACCAAAACTTTTCGCTCGTTCAGTTCCAGAAAATGCGACTGCAGAAAAATCATATAAGCATTGTATTTTCTGGTATTCCGGCCACAGCCGATGGTGTTATGAGTGTAATAAAATGCCCACAGCCCAGTGTTCATTTCTACACACAAACACAGCCCGCCACGGTACAGGGCTCGCACAAATGAAATCGACGCATGTCAATTGTGCATTAAATGTAGTGAATGTGCCCACAACCCAGTGCCCACAAACACTGCACACTGCATGTACCACGGTTTCTGTAAAACGAAACCAACACAAGTCTTCCTAGCCTCCTAGGAAAACGACGGTGTTTAAGTCTTGCCGCGGCCAGACTTCCACCGAAACTTTTCGCTCGTTCAGTTCCAGAAAATGCGACTGTTCCAGTGTATTTTGCAGTAAGCAAGCCGGTACCACGGCCCGCTTGCCTGCACACAAATGCCGTTTCCACGGTGACCCAGATAAATCACATAAGCAGTGTATTTTCTGGTGTTCCGGCCACAGCCGATGGTGTTATGAGTGTAATAAAAATGCCCACAGCCCAGTGTTCATTTCACATGTCCCACGGTTTCTGTAAAAACGAAACCAACACACATACAGTCAGCTCTGGCCGACGGTGTTTTCAGTGCAGTAAATGTGCCTGCTGTCCCGCGCCCACATTCACTCACAGACATGTTAAGCCCCACTGGGCTCGCCCCGCTCGCTCTCTCTCGATTTGGCATCCTCGCCCGGAGCTGTGGTCCCTGCACGCATGGGCCATCAACAGGTACCCGCAAATCTCCCCGAGGGAGTGTTAAACACGATCACGCAGGCTAGAGCGCCGTCTACTAGACGACTCTATGCCTCAAAATGGTCAGTGTTTGCTGGCTGGTGCAAAGCCCGAGGCTTTTCACCCCCAGACTGCGGGGTTACGGAAGTGCTCTCCTTCCTTCAAGAGTTGAGTTTATGTGCCGGCCATATCTGCGTTTACAAAACCCGCGACTGGCCAGTCACTGGGGAAAAATGATCTGGTCATCCGCTCCCTTAAAGGAGCTAAGAGGTTAAATCCTACCAGACCCCGCTCAATCCCCATGTGGGACCTTTCCACGGTTCTGGAAGCCATGAAAGGTGCCCCGTTTGAGCCGATCCATCTGTCGGACATGAAACACCTGTCGTTCAAGACAGCGTTTCTTATGGCTCTCGCTTCAGTAAAGCGCATAGGGGATTTGCAAGCGCTCTTGGTGAGCGCGACGTGTTTGGAATTTGGGCCAAATGACTCGAAAGTCATACTCAAACCAAGACACGGATATGTGCCTAAATCCCTCAACACAACGTTCAGGGCCCAGGTTATTTCCCTGTCCGCCCTGCCGGTTTATAACGAGGAGATGGACGCGAGCTTCCTTTGCCCAGTCAGGGCATTAAGAGCTTATGTGTCTCGCTCGTCCGTTTTCAGACAGACTGAGCAGCTTTTCGTTACGTTCAGCGGTCGTGCTAAGAGACTAGCCGCGTCGAAACAGAGCCTATCCAGATGGATAGTTGACGCCATAGCGCTGACATACACGTCAAAGGGCCTTAAGTGCCCTTTAGGTGTTAGAGCGCACTCCACAAGAGGCATGGCCTTGTCGTGGGCTTGGTCTAGCGGGATTACCTTGCAAGATCTGTGCAGATGGTGGCAGGCTGGGCCTCCCCATCTACATTTATAAGGTTTTATAACCTAGAGGTTCCCGCCTTACAGGCTAAACTACTATCGGTATAAAATCAAGTACTGTCTGCCCCGCTGCTTCGGCGCAGAATACTACAATCGCTTGAGCACCGCTCGCTGACCGATAAAATTACCCCATGGGCAAAAAGTAAGACCCATACTGTTACACAGTTCAGGCCGAATGTTTTCACCCTGACTGTGTGAAACACTGTGACAGTGATTAGCTCCTTTGGGATGCTAACTTATTGGGAATGACGCTGTTAGCCTCTCTTCTCAGACTCTCTGTGAGTCCTTGGTGATTGTGCACTATATGAGCCCCGGGCACCTTGGGACTTTGGTGTTGGATCCCAGCACGCACGGCGTTTTTACACTGTGTTCCCCTAGCGTAAGATATTACACAGTATGAGAGAACCTCTCGTAAGAGAACGTACTCGGTTACTAACGTAACCCCGGTTCTCTCTAGAAGAGGGAACGAGTACTGCGTATCTTGCCGTGCCTGCAACACGCTCTGGTTCGCTTCGGTGATGAAAAACCAGTGATATCAGCCCATCGAGCTATATTTATAGGGCTAGGCCACGCCTACTTCGGCTGGAAGGTGACGCAGTGGGCGCGAAGCGCCCCCATTGGACCGTCACCAAAGGGCCTCTCTCGATAGGCTGCTGCAGTTGCCGCAGGACAGCCAATAGGCACGCAAGCCGCCTTGCCTATGTCTGCATGCTGCCGCAACGCGTTTTACATTAATACAAAATTAAGGATAATTTTTGGCTTCAATATCTCGTGGAAAAGAGGTTTTCCCCTAGCGTAAGATATTACGCAGTACTCGTTCCCTCTTCTAGAGAGAACCGAGGTTATGTTAGTAACCGAGTACGTTTCTGTATGTACAGGCCTCTGAGACTGTATTATTTAGGGAACTGTCGTAAATATCTTTGTTCCAGACCAGTGTTATGAGAGTCTCTTCAATATCATAGGTATTTAATTCTTAGAACTAGGTCCACATGTTGCACACTTATCTGTCCATCCAAGACCACTGAGGAGTTTTAGCATTTAATGAATACAAATCTGTGTAAATATAAATTTGATGTGAAAATGCCTTTTTTTGTTTCATAATTATGACATAATCGTGATTAGAGGCGCTCAAATCTTTCCCATGATCGACATCATCTCTCACCTCTCCCAGAACGACAATCATCTTGACGCCTGGAGTGTCCTGATATCTGAGCACATGGTCCATGAATGTAGAGCCTGGGAATCTGATTATAAGAGCGACATAGTAGTCATTTTAGTTGCTGATCTGTTTAGCTCAATCAAGTAATAATTAGTACTTTCTGAATCCTGCTTTAATTGAGCTTATCCCAATCTACTGTATGTCCGTCAAACAAAATAACGCCGTGAGTCAGCTTGTTTGCTGATGTACCTGATGATTTTGGAATAAATTACTTTTTTACAGTTTATCATTGGGCAAAATCAGAAAACACAAGCTTTTGTATCAGGATGTTATGCTGAAACACTAAATATAACGGTAGAAGACGAGAAAACAGTAAAAGTACAGGGGGAAATTCACCCAAGTGTCAAGAACAGTCATAAATATTGACATTAACACACAGGAAAAATGTGTAATGGATGCACTAATTATGCAAAAATGAGTAAATAATGCGGGGGTTTTTTGTGTGTATTTTTCTTAAAATAATGTCCTTCGGTTGCATGACATGTTATTTATAACTGAGCACAGAGATGTTGAAATCAGAGATTCACACAGGATTCCATTCAGCATACTTCTGTTTTTCAAATAAAAACAAATAATCCATGTATAAGTAAAAGAAATAAAAATACAGAGTGTCTAAAATGAAGGTTTAAAATAAAGAGGTGTCAGTGTCATAATGAATGACAAGTCTGATCCTTGCTATTTCGATATTACGGCTGGATTTCATAACAACACCTTTAAACCATAGTTAAAGGAATTTGTTAGACAAAGAGTTTTGTATGTGTCTGACAGTTCAGTAAACTCGACGGACAAAATGGCGGATAGCAACAATGCTTCTCAAGCAGCGATCTGATTGGATATTTGAGCTGTCAGTCGTTTATTTATCATAAGGTCGAATCACAAGGACAGGACATGCTCTGTTTGTCACCTGTCTCCTCCAATAGCAACTCCCTCATAAACCCCGTCTGTAGTGTGCGAGATGATGTTGTTGAGTTCATTGGACATCCCTCCTGAGCGGGACACATACGCCACGCTGCCCGGCCTGTACAGCTTTGATGCCAGGATATTGTCAAGCATTCCGCCTGTGTTCCCGATCTTAAAGCAGCCTGGCTTTATACCGCCAACCTAAAACACACATTGAGAGAATCTCATGAAAAAAAAACAAATATTTTGCAGAAAGAAAATTAATGAACATTTTAGGACCATGAAAGACATTACTACACTCCCATGGATGTTTGTATGGACTTTTGAGTTTGTTTGTTATTCTCATTATTGTCAGTGGTGATCTGCCTGCTACTGCAATACAGGTAAAAATGTGCAATGCTACCAGTTTATAAATCAACTAATCAGAGTATTGTCTGATCAACCAGTTGGATGTATAGAGCTATAGGCTATGTCATGTTCAGAACTTTCAGGAGTAAAACACAAATGACAGACAGGCTTTCTGAGATGTATGCTAATGTTGATATTCAGCTATAAATATGTATATTAAACATAATAGCTATACAAATACTCAAACATTTTGAAATACTCACAGTTGCAGGTCCAATGATAGTGACGCCCTTTTCATCGGCTGATTTGATGAGTTTGCGGGTCAGAGCTTCAGGAATGCCTTCAGCTATGATAGCTATAGTGTGTATCTAATAACACAAAATCACTCAAATCAGTGCAAACATTCACAACAACTCGGGCTCAATTGCGCTTTTTACAAAATGTCCTCTTATGATGTTCAATGTTAAAAGGTACCTTTTCCAATTAGAAAAATCATTTGAATGTTTGAAATTTCACAGTAAACTCATGCAAGATTTCAAACATTCTATCAAACAAAGAATATCTTAAATATCTTAATACCTTAAAGTGTTAATAAATTACGTTAAGCTAAATTCTAATGTATGCTAGGATTTAATTACATTCAGAAAAGTAAGGTTGACAGTTTCAGATCTATTTATTAATGTTGGATTAAGGGAATACCAGTGTGTGTGTATATATATATATATATATATATATATATATATATATATAACATAGATGGATACTTTAAAAAGAAGTTACTTTTAAAAGTATCCATCTATGTTACATATATATAGGTAGTGATTTCAGACAGCTTAAGTTGACCTGAGGGCAAACCACTGTAGTGCACACCAGTGTTCTCCAGACACAGGATAGAGCAGAGCGGCCCTCAGGCATGGGCCTTAATGAACATGTAACTGGAGTAAAGTGTCATTTTGTATCGATTTTCCGTCACTTGCAGCAAGACAACACAGAAGAGTAGCGCATCCTAATCTCTTATTAATGAAAGTGAAAGTGAATGTGAAGGTCAAGTATGGTAACCTATACTCAGAATTTATCCTCTGGATTTAACCCATCCAAGTTAGTGCACACACATTAAGGGTAGTGAGTAGTGAACACACACGCACTGTTAAATGAGAATTATATTCCAATGTGAATTATTAAATTAAATTAATATCAAGCATGCAAAGTACACACAACATATCAGTTCTAGCATTGCCAACTTGACATCGCAGCCTATTTATCATCATCAACAACAACGAAATGTCAGTAAATCAAACAAAAAAATTGCACAGCTCAATTTAAATTGTCTGCTGTACAGTACAGGGTTGTTTGTTCTATAGACCTCAGTCAGGGAAGCGCAATATTACATTTTTTGACAGGAATGAAAATGAGGCTGTGAGGGAGAGAATAGTTCAATGACTTGTACGGTTGTTTAACAATCTGATTGTTCAGCTCACAAAATTAAAAATAAATATTCAGTAGACAAAAACTCCATAAAAGAGTTTAAAAATTAAGAAAATTATTTGATCTAGGAGCTTTATACACTGTGCCCCATTGTAAAGACTGCACGTCTTTCCCTCACAGCCTCGTTTTCATCTGCGTTAAATTCTATATGGTGTATAACCTGACTAATGTCTATTAAGAAATTTACACGATTTATACACCGATGCAACTTGTGTTTTTTCCCCTCTCTCAACAATGCATTTTTTACCCAGTGCAATATATATTCAGGACAAGTGCAACTTTCTTATATAAATTACGGTAATTCTTTAACCAGGCAAAAGAAATAACCTCTCATCCTAGTTTAAACCAAAGGGAGAAGGCCAAAAGATGCAACCTGCGACACAAACAAGGTTAATGGCATAACTCACACTAGTCCACAGGACTACCTTAGAAAGTCTAAAAAGACTAAACCGACAAGACCTGTAAATCACCAATGTGCTTTTCAGAGGCCAGAGGCAATAGCAGCACAGTCTCGCAAACATGCTGACTGCAACCTTTGGAATGGAGGGACCGTGAGTGCCTCTAGTACAAGCAATAGGTCCTAAACAGGAACAAGAAAAGGACAAGAGGGCACCAGCCTGTGCGTGCACCCCACTTGGCAATTTATGCACATCACCACTGAAGTCCGTCCTCATGAGGACAATGACTTGAGGACATGTCTGCCTTAAAAGCTTCTCAAGTGTACTACCAAAGGCAAAGTGTACGACCAAAAGCTCCAGGCAATTTATGTTCCATAAGGTCTACCTGGCTGTCTTAAAGACCTTGGACTGGCTTCTTTTGCAAAGGCATCCCTCAACACAGAGTCCGGCAATAGAATGACAAGTTACCCAAATGGGTAATGCCTGCTGTTTCTGCCATTAAGCCCCACATGTGAAGCCCCTGTCGGGACAAAAGCGAGTGTACTAATGCGTGCCAGGACCAGTCGCGTTTCCACTGTCACTTCCGGGGCTTGATCGGGCCTCATCTGGGCTATTCCCCTGGGCCAACGCCAAGGGCCATGGATTTTTGGCCCGCTGAATACCTTGGTCCAAAGCGGGCCAACAGGGGCTTGAGGAGTGGTTATGAACAGAGGTGGATTTAGGAGACAGTCAACACCACTGCTCATTTTTCATGTTATTATATCAGGCTACCAGCTAACTTCAAAATTTAAGACATTTTAAACAATTTTCAGCTCAAAACTCACTTTTAGACACCAGCGAGTGTTTTAAATAACTTCCTTGCGATCCGATGGGGATTCTGATCACAGTATGAGGCAGCAATATATCTATATGCGATGCTGAAGGCTACTTATGCTAACCATTGCGATAATAAATGCATATGTTTCTGGAAAATACCATAGACTGCTTGAAGAACATAGACAAATCATATATGATTATAATCGTGTATTTATTTGGTTTTATGTTTTATCGGTCTCTTCCCTGTGCCTTTGTTGATACCAGACTAATGCATCCGCATGTCATAACATGGACTCAGGTTAACTCGCATAACTAATAACTCCTGCTTTCTTCTCATGAGCTACCTCTCTTGCTCTGGCTGACAGGATAACAATATAGAGAGACGGAGAGATCGCTCAAACCTCCTCAGATCGCAATCATTGCATAATTTCGTGGAAAATTTATAGAAATCCTCAGAAATGTGACGTAACCATGATATTTTATCAATATTTTTCTAAATGTGTAAGCCTTTGAACTTAAAAGACTTAATGGAGTTGCTTTGTGCATTCCTGGAATTGCAAATAAATGGAAGCAGGTGCAACCGAATAGGTATGTGTTCTCTTTTTATATGAAATGGTAAATATCAGTTTGATTGAGCATGTGCACTTCTGACAGAAATGAATAAATTACTGTTACTGTAACATTTTTATTCTAAAGCATTGGTCAAATATTGATGCTGGAATTTTTAAGTCCTCCAGTGGTGAAAATCAAGTTTTTAAATGTTGTTTATATGTCTATGTGGTGTTTTTGATATGCTTTAAGACAAACCATGTGCAAATTCATAAGTCAACACCATTGCCGAGTATTTTCTCCTTAAAACTGCAGTGAACCAAAGACAGTCTCAAAAACATGGTTTGAAATCGCTGGTGTTTCTGACGTCACAAACTACCTTGTAACCAGTCATATCAATGACTGGATCTTTGAGCTGGTGTGAGTGAGTGAGCTGGTTTGCATATTCATAGAACCACATATACTAAATGAGGCAAGGGTGTAGAGTTACATTCAAGCTATTTTAAGGCATGAAGATTTTTTTTCAAGGAAAAAAGTTTAAATATCTAATTTTGGTGATCAAAGATGAGTTTTAAAGGGACAATGTGTACTTTTTTAGGTATTTTATTATCTAAAATCAATATTTTTATTCATAAATATGTCCTCAATGGTGTACAAATACCTCTGCCAATTATCTGACTTATCCTCGTAAACGAAGAATTTATTATCTTTATATACATGGGACGGGTAGGTCCACGGAGGCTTCCATGTAGTTCCGCCATCTTGAAAAACTATAATAGCAGAGAGGGACAAAAAGTACTAGGCCAATGCATTTCCACAACGCGTTTTCGTTCAGAGCCAGCGTGACGTAACTGAAAGCAGCAGAAACGGAGGAGCAGAGCAGTGAGAGGCGCTTGTCACTGCCCCGGCAAGTTTCACAGTCAGTAATTCATACTGTAACATTCGTTTGTTCATTGTGTCAAGTTGCAGTTTGTTTGAAATAACAAACCTGTTCACCCGAAGGAACACTCGACGAAGTGCTATTAGAAGACATCCTGTCATAGCTTTTTGGTACATAACGGCTACCGTAGATACAACATGCATTTGAAAAAGCTAGGCGCTGGAGAGCACAATTCGTTTGAATGCAAAATACAATTTCACCGCTAGATGGGAGAAATTCCTACACATTGTTCCTTTAAAGGCAGGGAAGGCAGAAATCCCCAAAAATACTTTTTTCCAAATTTGTTTAAACTGTCTTTATATATCAATGCATAATTAAAATGTAAGTAATCTGGAAAAGAAATTATAAAAATCGAGTGTCTGTAGTCCTCTCAGGACTGCAATAAACACAGCTCATTATTCCATTCGGGACGAAAGAAAATATTGGCTGGGGCGACTGTCACTCTCCCTCGCTACCATGGATACCACCTCTGCTGATACAGGAGCAGCCCAAATGCGCGCACCCGTTTGAAGAGGCACGGAAGCTTGTAATAACAATTATGGCAGAGAAAGAACAGTCAAAATTCTCAGTACCTGCATATACAGGCAGCGAAGTCAAACAAGTAAAAAAAAGGAAGACAGTATTTGAAAAGGCTATGAACAAAAAGTATTTGGATAAATCAAGAAATCATACGAGAGTCAATATCGGCGTGGCTTTCCAGCGGTGGCGACAACTGAGGGATCTCAAGGGGCTGAAAAGTGACTCCATGATGGCATTATTTCTGCTGGACAGGTAATCTCGCTGTTTTCATTTTGATGGCATTTATTTTTTCATGAAGCATGTATCAGTAGCACACGTAGCTACCTAATATAGCTACCTAACGTTACGTAGCATAACTAACGTTACACTGGCTTAGCTATGACAGTGTAACTTTGGTGTCGACTGTTATAACGTTACTGTTAGTGAGCCAGGGTTGAGACGATAAATAATCAATAGGCCTATCTGCAGTTGAAAGCTGTTTTGTTTAATTTCGCCAAATCTAACTTTAGGTTAAAAAGTTTAGGGGATCTATTTTTATACCTAGCTTTACGCTCTGCCAAAACTTTGTTCCTATGTTCACCGTGAACTCTACCTGCTCCGTTTTTTCACGTTTGGTTTGTTGTTATATGCTCTACATATGTTTACCTATGTCTTTATGTTGTATCTGTATGTGTTACACAATATATGTTGTGTGTGTGTTATATTATCTTGTGTCTGCAATGCAGTTGTGAGAAGGTGTTTGAGTGTATGTTACTCAGTTTATCTGTAAACAATACATCAGAGCCAACAGTGCTTTCATCGTGGAAGCTCTTACATGCAAAACACCTGTATATGTTATGAATCTTACAAATTCACCTTCATCACAGTGTAACTGATAGTAACGGCAAACGTGTATCAATGAAGCCATTTATAGCTTTGCCTTATATTGAGTTTGATTCGGTTACGAGCTAGTAAAATATTTTAAACTTTACCAGTATCGATATGCGAGCTTGATGGTGTGTACTAACAGCCATGTTAATTGTTTATATTCATACTGATAAAGTTAGTTATTTTATTACTTGTGATTCTGACATGATGTCACTACATGCACTGCGCTCCTCTCTGCTCGGCACTGGTAAACGCGTCCGACACTTCCAGCTGAGCGAACATTTGTATCGTGCGTTCATGTATTTTGGGGGCGTGGCTTTGGAAGGAGCCGAGAAGGGAGGGGGTGGGAGTTAATGGAATAATGAGCTGTGAGAGGATTAGAGACACTCGATTTTTATAATTTCTTTTCCAGATTACTTGCATTTTAATTATGCATTGATATATAAAGACAGTTTAAACAAATTTGGAAAAAAGTATTTTTGGGGATTTCTGCCTACCCTGCCTTTAAGGGATAAAATTATTGACTACAGGGGGACTTTAAGTCTTTAAGTAAAAAGCATTCGCTTCTGTTAAGGGCTGGTTTCAGGGTAGCGCTGCGGGGCTACTGACCAGACAGTGGAAGCGCAACTCAATTTAGGCCTCGGTGCTTGAGGTCCGAGGCTATTGGCCCCGCACGGCACGCTGTTAGCCCTGGCTCGCACTGGGCAGACAGTGGAAAAGTGGCTATAGACTCCTCCAAGTGGGCTAGATTCAACCTCCTCATGAATAACAGAGGGTGAATGCTGCTGCCCCTCTTTTTAACCCAAAAGTATCACTTGTAAAGGCCGCAGGTGGCAAAAAAAATGGAGAATAGTGACTTAGATTTGAATATAAATTAAAATAAATTGAAATTTAAAGAAATTCATATAACTAATCTTTTTATGTAGAAAAGCAATCAATATAAACATTGAACGTCGTCAACTAGACAAAGCCTTGTTTGAAAGTTTGGAAAAAGATTTGAAAGGCCTTTAAGTTTGGAGGTTTATATGCCATACGGACAGAGAACAAAAAAAATTTCATTGTGAGTTCATGAACAAAATATATTTACATTTATTTATCTAAACTAATGTTAATTTTCAACTGCTCACTATAAATCCCATTTCATTTATTCATTAATTTTAAATAACATAGACAAGGGAACATCAACAAAGAATGCTTTAAATAATGCTTTAAAAGTGTTAGTCCTTTTTAGTTAATATAATATCCCCAATACCTAATGCATTAACTAATGCTTAACAAATCGAAAATTTCTGTTGGATGTGGCCAACTCAAATTCAAACTCACAAATTGAAAGGAAATCAATTCAGAAACTCTGAACAAAACAACATTGGGCTTGGTTTATATGTGCATCAAGGAGAAATCTGGCATTAAATTGATGTGATTCTGAACAGGCTTCAGAGATGATCACTGCTGCGAGGCGTTCTCATAGCATTAGCTACTCACACAGCATTGAAGTGACCGTAATGAAAAAAACTTTATTAGCTTTATTTACCAGCTAACGGAAACCCAGGGCTGTCAATATGGGATTTTACCTGAGGATACTGCAACGTTTCCATGGTGCTGTCGAAAGCCGAACGAAGGGAGGCAAAATTTATGAGCACATCAACGTCTGGATGTTTCTTCATAGCATCGGCCATATTCTTGTAGACCGGGAGTAAGATCTCCTTATGACCCCAGTAAAACTTCTGCTTGTGGTCACCACTGAAACATACAAACATGCCCTCAAATCCCATTTGACAATCCTCAGTGCCATGATGAGCTGAATAAAGCAAGTATTAGAGATGATACAAGTTATATAACATTGGACAGTTTGATCGTAAACACTCAGCCCAAGATGTTGTTTAAATGTATTTACGTGAAGGGGTAGACCATTGCGACAACAGAGGGTTCATCACGTGAACACACGTAATCAAAGTCCAACATTCCCTGAACTGCCCGCGTCTGCATGCCCCACACAATTGCCTTGGTCTGCCTGCTGAAGAGAGTCGTGGGTTTAGCTAAAGGGGTAGAGAGACAAACATTACACTTAAATTCAACTCCAAGTCATTTATCTACTTAATTTCACAAATCAAAACTATGTAAATAAATAAATGACCATTCAGTTTTGCTAAGCACAAAGAGCTGCAACATTGTTTACAAGTGTCTAGATGAAAATGAAAAACAAATAAAAAACAATTGACTTCAATAAGGGCGTGAAAAGACTCCAAGAAACATGAAAAAAGGACACGGAAAATGAGAATTAGACACATGCGTAAGGGAGCAAACAAAAGAACAAATATATAGTTAAGGAAATAAAGATTAAAAATGCACATATTAATTTGGGATTTGATGTTTAAAAAGGCTTTCAATGTATTTTAATATATTTAAAAAAATATTTTAGGTGAAGTGACCGTATTAAACCCAGCCAGATCTAAGTTCACCATGTTTGTTTTATAGATATGTGTATAGCCTTAAACTGACTAAATGTAAGTACTTTTTCTTAAATTAGTGAATTCTGGAGAGGGCCATTAGGGTACATGTGTACCATTTAAAGTGATACTCAACCCAAAAATGAAAATTCTGTCATCATTTACTCACCTTCAAGTTGTTGCAAACCTGTATGAGTTTCTTTCTTCTGCTGAACACAAAGGAAGATATTTTGAAGAACGATTGGAACCAAACAATCGTAGTATAGTAGTACTTCCATAGTAGAAAAAAAAACTGTTTGGTTCCATTCGTTCTTCAAAATATCTTCCTTTGTGTTCAGCAGAAGAAAGAAACTCATACAGGTTTGCAACAACTTGAGGGTGAGTAAATGATGACAGAATTTTCATTTTTGGGTGGAGTATCCCTTTAAGCCCATCTGTGTACCAAATTAGTCCACTATGTGTGTTTTAATGAAAATGCTTTGTCATAAGCTGCAGTATAACATGTATACTTCACTGTTACAGAGTAGATGAAAAGCAGTATGTAAAAAGATAAGTATATTAAAATTCACAGTATTCATAAACCAATTGGCAAAAAGTACCTACTACTACTAGTACTACTACTACTACTACTACTACTACGGCCTAGGATGTACTCCAGAAAGTTTAATAAAATAGTGGAAAGTTGTGACCAGTCAGGTCTTTATAAGGTAGCCTGACTGATCAAAAAATTGCACTGTTTTATTAATAAAACTTTAATTTGTCAAATCTTTAAATCTTTTTTACAGCTTTGACAAATTCAGCAATTCGTTATTTTCCCTATAGACCTGCACTGAAATTGCTTTAAGACAGCCAATCAAATTACAGACAGCCATTTTAACAAGAGAGACAAGACTGGTCTATGGTCTAGTAGTGTTTTGCCATTGATTTGCTATGTGTTATATTGGTGCTATGATATTATCATAGTATCGTATGCAAGCAGTATGTTAATTCAAATATATAGCCTGTGGTATTTGAGCTGAACAAAAATGTCTTTTTTTCATACAATGAAAGTCATTGGAGTCCAAAGTTGTTTAGACTCCAACTTTCCTCAGAATGTCTTGTGTGTTTGACAGAAGAAAGTTATTCATAGAAGTTTGGAACGAAATGAGTTATACGCATACATTTCAATAAAAACTGTACAAATTGAGGTGTTCTAAAACTGCCCACATGATATCTTTCAAAGATTCACACTGGCAACTTTGTTCGAACAGAGCATGGTTTGCATGAACAATTGATACGGTGAAAGCTGCCATGCAGACCAGGAAATGGACCACAGTATCAACCAGAGACCTGTTCACTACAAGTGCAGGTAATGTACAGATAATGAACAATTTGACAATCGAGTGAGTTTGAAACCAGACCCAACACTGCAAGTGGCGCTGGGAAAAGTCGCAAACAGATTTGGACAGCAGCAAATGTGCCCAGTGGGAAAACCACCTAATTCACACATCAGACAGTTAGTTTTAAGTAGTCAATAATCATCACTTTGCTCCAAGCAATCACACAACTTTGCTCACAGATGTTGGTTTAACAAACACAGTCAAGAGTAGTGACAAACATCCCTGTTCTCTCATTCTGAACATCAGCAATCTTGAACAATCAAATCAGAGGACCAGAACTAGCCTTTATATAATTTACTAATAAGAAACACACTGAACATTCAACCAGCCCTGAGCTCTTACCTTTAACCGCTGCATTAAACATGACCATCACAGACCACGAATGGCAAAGAGTGGAAACTAATTATTATGATGAAGAGAGAAAGAAAACATGACAGCATAAGGAGAGAAAAGAGACGGAATGGAAGTGAAATAAAAATAAACCAATTACTAACAGGACAAAAACAGAGGGGGAAAAAACAAGAAGAGAATGTACAAAGAAAATGGAAAATAATTAAAGGTGCAGTAAGTAACTTTTCACAGTATAAATAAAAATGTTATTATCAGTTTCACAGAGCACTCGTAAACAGTGTGTATTCATTTTTAGCATCTGATTTTAATATCTCCCTGCATTCACACAGACACACAATCACACGCGTGTAAGCATAATGGCACTGTGTAGCAAAAGGACAGGTGCAAGTAGACTTTCAGTCATTTTTGCTACACGCAGCAGAAAATAAATGAAACCGGCACTATGAATCGATTTATCACCAAACTCTAAAGGGTCATTCCGTGTCAACTCAACCAGATGTCCCCGGCTAAAGTAATCATTTTTTTCTGGTGAAAGAAATACAGAAATGAAGAAGAAAGCCAAAATATTAAATGTCATGGATGTACTGTTCAGTAATCCACTATTCTGTAGAGGGGGGTCAAAATGTCAATTTTCACCTGAGATTTGGAGCCAAATTACAGGGGGGTAAAATTACTTAAAGCTGCAGTCCGTAGCTTTTTTAGGTTAAAAATTATCCAAAATATATTTTTTAGCAAATACATAACCAGCCAGTGTTCAAAACTATCTGCTTGCCTTAGCTCGATTCAAAACGGTAAGCTTGTTATAATGTTTTTAATTCCAGTGGTACTGGTGGATTTCGAGCATGTCTTTGCGTCATTACGTCACATCTGTACACATAAAGGAGGAGTCTCGGCTAGTAGGCTATATTGCGTGTGAGGATGTTGGAGGTGGAGATATATAGCCTTTTCTCACAGCACTTGATATAATTAAACGTATCAATTTGATGGCGGATCCAGAAAGTTTCAAACGACAATCACCAGTAACAACTAGAGATTCACCCGTTGTAAAATGCAAACGACTTCGGAGTGGCTACAGCAAAAAGGAGACTGCAACCGGGCCCATGCGAAGACAAGGATAAATAGTGGAAGGACATTAAATGTAGTCACGCAATGCTGATGTTGAACATTAACAATTTGAGAAAAAAGTATAATTTGCATGGTTTGACGTGATATGATAAGCGATTGTTAGATTTAATCAGCGCGATTTACTGCAATGATTTTTTTCCCTTAGTTGGTCAGAACTAGAACAAAAGAAGATCAAAAGTTGTTCAAATGACATTTTCCGGTGAAAATTATTATGTTGGTTATACTTCCAAAAAGAATAATCTGTGATTGTGAATGACAGGACCCACACCGGCACGGCGACTGACATCCGCACACTCTCCTCAAACATTGTGTTCATTCGCGCTGTGCCGTGTCGAGGCACAAGTCACGTAAAGTTGATAATTCCGTGAATAACTGCAATTGCAGATTTCGAACAGAGACGGCGACAAAGAGGAAAAACTGCGGACTGCAGCTTAAGAAAGATGGCAGCATGTAAATTTCTAAATGTAAATCTAAAGCACTACATTGGCCTTTTAAACTAATCACAGTACACTGTAAACAATTGCTGTGAATTTTACAGTAAAAATTGACAATTACGTACTAGTTTTTGCAATTTACAGTATTACTGTATTTTATGCTATGAATTGGGGGAGCATGATAAATAATTGCTGTAAATTTTACAGTAAAATAAGATATTGTACATATTAAAATAAGATTTTGTTTTTGTTATTTACACTGTTATTGTATTTTGCCATTAATTGAATTTTTTTTTATTTCAGTCCCATATTTATAGTAAACAAATGTAAAAAAGAAAGAAAAAAGGCTATATTTACAGTATATGTACACAGCAGTACACTGTTTTTTTGCAGTACAATTGTAGTTAATGATTTACGGTACTCTTGTATATTTACAGTCTTGCTGGCAACCAAAATTGCCAGTAAGTTACTATAAATTTTATAGTAAATTTTTTACAGTGTAACTTTTAAAAGAACATTGATCATTTAAGTAAATAACTGAACTTTTGTATTAATAAACAAAAAATGTACATTAAATAAATATATATTTGAAAATAAATATAAATTCAAATGCTCAGGCCTATGTCTTAGGCAAGTGCAAAAATGTAAAAGAAACCCAGTTGAGCTCAGAGAAAACAAACCTCTAAAGGATAATTTCCTGCTTGATCTTGATTTTCAGAAATGTTACCACAGGGATAACTGGTTTGTGGTGTCCAGCTCAAGTGTTTTTTTGCACTGTGATATGCACTGTACCTTTTTGGAGAACCTGGAAGACGACCTGGAAGATGATATGGCTAATACGTTTTCTTAAACATTTTAAACTTGTTCATGTTAGTTAGAGGTATACCAAATTACAAGATGCTGGCAAATCTTAAATTTCGTGTGAAGCTGCATCCTCACTGATTGGCATCGGTATAAAGTTCAGTTAAACAAAACAAAAAAAGTTACTTAGCGCACCTTTAAATTGAGCTACAGTAAAAGAATTAATGGAAAATTCTGAATCAATGCAAATTAGCTTGTTACGGTTCTACTAAAGTTGTCTTTAAAAGTTGCTGTGACTGATTGTTTTAAACATCAACTGAGCTCCAAATACCTGGTGGAGCACCTGCTGTGGGTGTCATGACATCTGTGACACTATTGCTCAATTTGTGTTCAGAGAACGAAGGATTTCTGGTTCTTGCTGGTGTCTGAAAGAAAGAACAAAAGAAAGAACTTAAGGGTTTATGGGCCACTGCCATCTAGAATTTATTACCATATTCAGGGTTCAAGGAACAAAAACAAAAACTGTATTCGAAGGCGGGTGAAGCTACTGCATGAGGTTTTGCAGAGAGTTTGCGGATCCACGGAGTTACGAGGTTTAGTCACAAGTTCTTAGTATAAAATTCTGTTCAAGCTCTTGTATAAAGTATAGCCAAAATAAACAAACAAAACAAAACAAAAAAAGTTTTTTAAAAATGTTATTAACCAGATTTATTTCTAATCAACTGTTTTTGGAAAGGTAATGTTACAGAAGGAAGGCAAGAACAGAAACGTTAAAGTATTGATTTTGTTCGGAGTGAACCGACTGATTTTTTTTTCTGTTTTCAAGCCCTGCCCATAATGCAATGTTATTACTCATAATAGTTCTAATATGTATGAATTTGAACTGTATTCTAATCCAATGACACAAATTATTATTGTATTACAATATTCAAGCATACATGAATGAAATGAACACTTATCAGTGTATGAATCACAGAACATTTTCTGACGTGTGTCTCACAAAAGACAGACCACATGTGCTCCAACATCTTCTCTCCTTTTGGTAGTCACTGCATCGTGTTGCTGCTCATTTATAAGTTCACCTATGGCCGCTTTCGCTCATGTCACCACAAACTGCCAACTGTAAATTAATTGCTTCGATGCTAAAAAAAAACACGCTGTATGTGTGTGCATCCCTTATATCAACCATTGGGATAAACTACAAAAACACACTTACAGCTGCATTGGGACTGGTGTTCAACAGGAAATTGGCAGTGTGCGCTGCCGCTGGAGGCTGATTGGGAATTGGCCGATGACCCAACGCCATGCCAACAATAGCAGTCATGTGAGTCTCTGTGCCGAAAACGTGGATGGGAATTCCAGTAGTCTTTCCTGTTGCAACGAAAAGGGAACCAGAAGAGAAATAGGAGATTACTCGTGCATGGTGTGTAATGACTTCTATTCACACACATGTGAACACTAAGACATTTTGTCGAGTTCCAATTTGAACTGCGATTACATACAGTATCGTGAAATGACGTTTGACCAAATGAGGATTTAAAGGTCAGATTGACCTCTTGAAAAAGTGACAAAAATAATGAAATTCCACATTACGGGCATTTTGAGATAATTGTGTGTGTATTTGACCATTCAAGCACAAGAATCCACGAAAGTGGACTGAATTCAGGATTGCATGCTGTCTGAGAGAGACAGCTTTCAGTGCGCGTGCTTTGAATGTGTGTATGAGGGGTCGTATAGGCCATAATTATTGAAAAGCCTCTTATTAACACGTTAGTAAAATTCATTCATATGCATAACTGAAAAAATCCTCTTACAAACACTAGTGAAACGAAAAACTAAATGGACTCACAATGGACTTCAACAAGTCCAAATCAATGCAGTTTCAAAGGGCTATGAAGTGCTTCAAGGGGCTCTGCATGATCCCAGCTGAGGAATAGGGTCTTATCTAGCGAAACGATCGGCCATTTTAAAAAAAAAATTAATAATGATATACTTTTTAACCACAATTGTTCGTCTTGTGCTGGTCTGCGACGCGCCAGGCATTACGTAACCACGTTGAAAAGGTCACGCTGGATGTAGGTGGAAGTACCGCCCCATTGTTTTAAACATCCAGGATACACACGAAAGGACCATTTGACACAAAGACATAAATATGTCATTCAACATACAATAAAATTTGAACGATCCTCCTTGTCGACGCTTGTAAACAATGGGGCGGTACGTCCAGCGTGACCTTTCCAACGTGATGACGTAATGCCTGGCAGACCAGCACAAGACGAACAATTGTGGTTAAAAAGTATATACATTTTTATTTATTTTTTAGAAAATGACCGATCGTTTCGCTAGATAAGATCCTATTCCTCAGCTGGGATCGTGCAGAGGTCTTTGAAGCACTTCAAAGCCCTTTGAAACTGCATTGATTTGGACTTCAACAATTTGGTTACCGTTGAAGTCCATTCTGTGGACAAAAACCTTGAAATGTTTTCCTCAAAAAACTTAATTTCTTTTCCACTGAAGAAAGAAAGACATGAACATCTTGGATGGCATTGGGGTAAATTATTAGGAAATTTTCATTTTGAGGTGAACTAATCCTTTAATGTTAATACTAGGTGTGAACAGCACCCTTGATAAGCTTCTCTTCCAAAAACAAAAAACAAAAACACTTACCTACTTCCTCCATCACTCTCAGCCCTTCCTGGTAGTTTGGACCTCCACGTCGGACAAAGATGGTAACTTCATTTTCCTTTAAAGGCCCCTGGTAGTCTTTGATAGCCCTCACAATGCCCTGATGAGTGTCAGGAAATGATGAAACATGATAAAAAGAGCAACATGACATGATCTAATAAAGATGAATACCAAGACAGAGAAGTTGTCATACCTTAAACGTAGCTGCTACATTAGTGAAGTTAGCAATACTGCCACCAATGATCAACACCTTTCCTGTAAGGTAAGATTGGGGTGGGACAAATTGAATTTGAAATCTGAATTTCTTAATTTAATCAAATTCCTATTCCTGAATTCAGGAACAACATTAGTCCGACAGAATGGGCATCAACGGAAAACTTCCTAGATGTTCTGTTTCTGTTTTGCCAAATGCCACTTGATGTTTGGCTCCATTTTGAAGACTTTGGGGTTAGTCAGAGGATTTTGGGAAATTAAGTATGGTGGTGGTTTTTTATTAAAGGTTAGATTTTTGTGATTATTTTGAACGAAAGACCAAGAGTATAAAAACCAAAGATATTTTCCCATGGCCTGTTTTGCTCAAATTTACCAAAGGTGGCTTTTATTTGTGGAGGGCACTGTATATAGATTATTGATCAAGTCAAGTCACCTTTATTTTTATAGAGGGAATGCATTAACGTCACTTTCCCGCCGGAACATGCCCCCCTCAGCCGGACTGAGTGGCAAAAGAGCTGCTGCGTGGCTGGAGTTAATAGGGGAAACTGCGAAAACGCGGGTAAAACAAACTATTATCAGTTTAAACTAAAAGTTGGACTCGATATAGTGTTCCTTACAACTTATCAAAGATCCAGTGATCCATGGATATTGACATGCAGCCAGGAATCGTGTTTCCTGACATTTATATGCCTGATTTCGACGCCGGGGAAATAAATTAAGAAAATTTGCCTGTAAACGTTTTATATATCATCATATCGTCCAGCCCTAAAACTTGTATAGTTTTTTGTCAGTGTTTATTTAAAAACATCCAATTATGCAGAATATAGTCTGTTCTGTAGCTTTTTGCAGTCTGTAAAAATATACAGTACCTCAGATTTCTGGTCAAATCTAGTTGTACAGTCAATCACAAAGCTCTTTCCCGTTTTAGATGTGTTTTGTGTGTTTTTCACGGCATTCACGCTGAAAACAAATGCTGCCGCTCAGTCTTTTTGCCACTTAGTGGGCGTGACCGCATTCACTCCGGCCGACGGTGACGTCATGCGCATACCCTCTATAGCGCTTTATACAATACAGATTGTTTCAAAGCAGCTTTACAGTTGTTATTAACAGGAAAATAATGATTCAATGGCTACGTTTAAATGTGCACCAATAATGTGATTATTTCTAATAATCAGAGTAAGAGCTAAATCGCAGTAAGATGTTTACATGACACAAGCAGAACTCTTCACTCCAGTTTACATGCAATTTTCATTATTCTGATGATTATTCGCTAATAAGTATGGTTATACCACACTCAGATAGGCAGATAGGAGGGATAACTATGAAAGTATATTTGGTGCAAAACGACTGAATGCCTGTGACAGTGAAATTTGTAGTTGTAGAGAATATCCACACGTGTATCAGTAAATTTGAAGTCACAGAGAGACATGTTTTAAGAGTTGCAAACTTTTAGAGTTTTTTTTCTCTTCCACAAACACAACACAATAGTTACACCTTCTCAAATTCTTCATTGCAGGTGGACAAATCCTATTCTAGAAATCACAAATTAAGAAACTCGTATGCTCACATTTTTGCTACAGTTGCTGCAGTGAATATGGTGCAAAACGCATTTACACACCCGCATCAAAAAATGTGAAGTCACGGAGAAATTTTGCTCATCCGCAAATCAGTATGTGAATTCATCCAATGAGAGTTGCACACTTGTAGAATATTTTCTCACAAATATCTTGTATATTTTTCTAGCACAAACACAAGTACAAAGCTACAGCTGCTTGAATCTGCTGCGACGAATCTCAAACACTGTTTTTCGCTTTCAAGTGACAAGTTTCGCACGCTCTACCTTTTGCACCGTGAAATGTGGAGCAAAAGTGAGTTGTGCATCTGTAGAGGCAGTGGGCGGGGCCTACATGAATATTCATGAGTTTCCCAGGCATGCGCTTGGAACTGCTCATTTTAGTTCGCTTCGCTTCTCGTTTCTCAGTCAGCAGGGTTAATGGATTATTTCCAAAAAGGTAAATATAGTTTCAGCGCGATCTTAAACTGCAATTGTGTATCATTTCATAAAGTTCATAATGTTTTTATTAATTTGCACGTTTTGTGCATTCGTCAATGACTGAATGATTGATGGCATTCACTTCGTGTAGGCCGCCGCTAGTTTAGCTTAGCATAATGAATGGAATCCTATGTTGCCAGGAAGCATGTCGTGAGTAAAAGTGATCAAAAAAATAAAAATAATAAAAATAATTACTTCGTGTGGCCTGCTTATTCACAACGAGTACAAATAGCAATGCAGATTAAGACTAGGTGATTTCCTAGGCAGAGATTGATTTGGGACTATATTGGGGGGAAGCACAGGCGAAGCACTGCTACTTGGGCGCAGAGATATCACGCAACACCTGAAATAAAGCTTGCCACAAAGAACCGGCGAAAGTAATGATTATGCATGAGACATTTGAATTGTTGATAAAGTTGATACATTGATAAAGTTGACGATGCAGACTCGCCATCTTCGCAGTAGCCTAGTGAACGCGCCTATAGAGAGAAATGCACACTTCATATGAAGTGTGCACGCGCCGGCGCCTCCATGTCCTGATTATATTGTCCACTATATTTGCTTCTTATTTATTAATCCAGGCAAATTTGTTGATGAAACATTGATTAAAATAAAGATACAATTTATACAAAACGAAATAAAATTTAAAGAAAGGCTTTCTACAAAACAAAACTTAATAAGTGGTCAAAATCTGCCCCATTCCAAATGTTTTCCGATATATTGGTCATCTTATGATCCTATCTTACTCATCTCATGCGGTTCCCTTTTCATATAATCAACATAGATGAAATAAAAAAAAAGAACATTTTATTATTTAAACATAAATATGAAACGTATGTTTAAGTTTTTTAACTTAAGCGTCACACCGCTCCGCTTTGCTCACATGCTCTGGTGTGTAGCCTAGTATACATGCATGTGTGCGTGCATGTGGTGAAGGGGTGCGATTTTCGAATAATAATCAAATAATACCCAGCCATCTTCGAATATTATTTTTGCTTGAAAATTTCGTTTTGTATAAATTGCTGTTGAGCCAGCATTCATGTCGGCGCTTGTCCCCGACTGCATTAACATACATGTTTTAAATTGTACTTATATTTTTAAAAATACCTGCAGGTAATTACAGCTGTAATTAATTTCTGTAATTAAATCTATAATTACACTGTTGAGCCTTCTTTTACACCTTAACCCACCAAACCTGTCCCTAACCTTACCCGTATCCCAACTCAATAGCAGCAAAAGTGTTTTGCAATACAATATGAACACAATAAATACATTGTACTTATTATATAAATACATTGTACTTTTTGATGTAAGTACATAGTAGTTAAGGACATGTAAACCACCTAGACACAACATAAAGTGCCAAACTGAATCAGATTTTTGTCTTAACCAGCTGCGACAGTAACAAGCCACACTATTTTGTGTTCTGTAGATTGCTAGGTTTCTATTTTGAATGAGATCCACACACACTGAAACAACATTGGACCAAAATAACACTTATACAGTACAATACACAGTAGTTGGCAAAAGGGATGTCTTTTGGGTTGTTTGTTCGTGTTGTTTAATTTTGTTTAACTTTACAAGTTTGATTAAACCATCAAAATATATGGAAAATATTTAAAAAAAAAATTAATATTTTAAATATTAGGGAAGAACAAAACACTAATCTTGTTTAAGTTAAATTATGTGGCAAAAAAGGTAAACTACAGCTGCAGATTTTATTTGACTATGCAAAAAAATGCATAGAATTATTAATATTTTGTTGATTCTCTCTTGATTTGGCATGCGTTCATAAATTCTTTGTATGACAGCCTAGCCAAAAAATTATGTACACACTATTTGGCCTGTTTCATTGCATTATCACAAACAAAACAAATTTACTATTATTATTTTTTCTATTATTATTCTATATTTTTCATGCTAGTAATTAGTGTCCTAAAAAGCATGCTATTCTGTCACACACACAAGCTCACCATCTGGGTGTTTCTCGTGGGTCATTAGAGAGAGAATAGTCTTGGCGTAGTCGTACGTCTGCTGCTCACTGGGAGCTCCAGAGTATTCCCCATAGTTGGCCAGCTCATCTACTCCACCCAGATCACAGATGGTGTCACTAAACAAACAAGGGTAACAATTTAGAAGGTCTTAAGGTCTGATCTGTTTAACAATGCATTCGATAACAGGAACTAACAATAAGCAATGTTAGTTTATAAAAAATAGTTAATGTTCACTGTGCATTCAGTAATGTTAACAGATTCAATATTTGACTTAAAATATGTATTATTTAATGTTGAAATGAACATTAAACAAAGATTATTACATACTAAAGAAGTATGTTATTGAATGAAACCTTGAAAAAATGAAACCTTATTGTGAAGCGTTACCCACAATGATCACATATGCAGCCCAGTTTTAATATGTATATTTATATTCAAATATTATAAAACACACAAAGAACATGCAGACCTCTTTTAAAAATGTTGTGAAATGACTGTAAATAACAATAATATTCCATATATATGTACTGCGCTTTAACAAAATTCTTACAGGATGACACATTAAAGTCCCCCTGTAGTCAATCATTGTATCCCTTAAAACTCATCTTTGTTCACCAAAATTACATATTTAAACGTTTGTTCATGTCGTAAACAATGATATAATTTTCATTTTTGTGTGAACTATCCCTTTAAGGGAAAATTAGACAAGGGTTAAGGGTTCACTCTTAAGGGTTTAAATTAGACACTTAAGGGTGCATTATGCAACCGGGCACAGGATTTTGGGAGCACCACCTGTAAACCACTGATGCACCGCCACCAGCCACCATGGTCCAAATGCGTCCTCTGGGGTTCAGCAGGGTGAGTTTCAGACTGGCGCCACTCTTAGCATCGAGATCTGCTATGTACGCTTCCTGTACACACAGAAAATATGAGCCACAGAACATGCGCTCTCTAATAGTTGTGTGCAATGGCATGACCTTTGTCCGCTTTTACCTCAGGATAAGCTTCTCTGCCAAACGGAGGAGGAAACTCCACATCACCCCACTTGGGCTTGCAGATGTAGTCAGCAGCAGCATCAATTTTAGCTGCCATATCCAATACGTACACTCCGTCCTTAGTGACCACTGCATATATGGACACAGAAAATGACATATGATTGGCATTCTGTCATTACCATCCTGTTCATGTATTTTAGTACCAGCTTCTCTTAGGTTTTCTTTTTTATTCAGTATCAGTTTATAAGATTTAGTCCTTTTAGGGAAGGTAAAGACTAACACAACAAAAACACTGGATGGTATAAATAAATACATTTATTGTAATTAAAGGATGGAACAAAATACTGTATATGGCAGTGGTTCTCATTCAAAGGCCAGGGCCCACTTGGGGGCCTCAGGAAACTTCCAAGACATATTTACACAAATACAAAAGACAAAACAAACATTAAAATAAGCTAAAACAACATCTTTTTAATTTTAATAACAAATTGTAATTCAGCTCAGCAACAAATGTTCTTTTTTTCTATTAAAAAAGAATGATAAAAAATAACTAAAATTTCCACTGTATAGAATAGGGGTTGAACGACTTTTTTAAAGTCGACATTTATGTGATTAAAGTTGAGTCCAGTGGACACGCACCGTAAGCCTGAACCTCGAGCCGAGACTCCACGCGGGTTGCCTTGTGTATAGCTATGGCATATGACACAGTGCTGCCCACAAAGCTATTGCTCCTACATAACAGCTTATTTTTAACAGTTCTTTTGTCTTTGGGTTGTTATATTGCTCACAGATGGAGCGCTCTCGGAGTATGCATTTATTTGTCATTTTAACTGTTGGAAACTGAGCGTAAATGTGGACGTCAAATATTTCTTATCCTGTTGCGCCCTCTATAGGACATGATCAGTGACTAGTCGACATCAAGCTTAAAGCGTAATGACAGAGCATTTAAGTCGACTAGTCTGTGCAACCACTAGTATAGAAAAACCTAGATAAGTCCAGACCAGTTATGTACATTCTACTTGAAAAGCAATAGAATGCACAGAGTACCCAAATAATGCCCTGTTTGTGTTTTTTTCCCCTTGTAAACAATTTGCTCCCCCTTCCGATCTCTCCCAGTGTTGAGAACCACTGGCTTAATTAATCAATTTTTTTCAGTTTCATAGTACAATGAAACTTTATTGTTGTTTTTAATGATATTGTAGTTACTTTTAAACACCAACTGACCTTTAAAAACATGAAAAATCTTGAACATTTAAGAAACTAAATGATTATTTAAATTAATCCACAAATAAATTATGATTTATATTTGGCAAATATGCCAAGTAGATTTTATTTCATGTGACAGAACATTTACTGATTAAAACATAAATTAAGTCTATTATTAATAAGGGATCTTTAAATTAAGCATGATAATTAAATCAACAACTAAATGGCGTTTGTTACATGGCTTTCTATAATATGGGATTCTGATTGATCAATCAGAGCATTTAGTAGTCAGATATATTCACTGGTGCCCATGGCAACACTGTATCTTGTTTCATTCATTGACTGCAGTGGCAGTATCAGGGTTGCGTTAGAGCAGGGGTGCCCAATCCTGCTCCTGCCAATCGACTGTCCTGCACAGTTCATCTCCAACCCTAATCAAACATACATGCCTTTAATTTTCAAGTGATCCTGAAGACCTTAATTGGTTGAACTGTGCAGGACAGTCGATCGGCAGGAGCAGGATTGGGCACTCCTGCGTTAGAGCGCTCTGAATCTTGAATTGTTTATGGAAATTAAGCTACTGTAGGTTCAGAGAAATGAAAACAAATTATGCTAATATGTTTTAGAATTATTCACAGTATTTTGTGTGCCCACGGTAACAATATTGTGCATATTAATTGCTGAGATAAACAGTATTACCTAATACCGGTGAAGACTAAAATTGTATATTATTTAATATTATGTATCAGCATTATTATTCTTTTAGTATTCATAATCAGATGTCTTTGTGAAGTTTAAGCACAAGAGTTAGAGTGAACATAATGTGTGTGAGGATCCTGCAGAGACACTGAGAGGAGATCATTTTGGAATGTGTAGCATATGTTTTCCAATTATGCACATGACACAAGTCACAAGTTCTCTGAAGGATTGTGTAGCATGATGTTGTTTTCCACTGATGCAAAGATCTTTGCATATTGTCGACTGTAGTATACTAGGCCTATTCTCTAAAAGAAAAGATGATTGTGCCGCATGCAAGCACGAGGTATATGTTAAAGGTAAACATGTTTTTCTGGTAATGTAATTAATTTCTATAAGCAGCCTATAAAACCCAGCCTTTAGCCCTATTCGGATGGGATTAACTTTACAAGGGTAGATGGAGTAATGTAATTTTACCACAGGACGTCTGTAATATTAATGGCCAATTCGCACGGTATAAGATATCTCAGTAAAACTAGCAGAAGTGGGAGGGGTAACTCGATTTGCGCATCGCCGTCACCCTCCTGTCGTCATGTACGTATTATGCTGAGTTCATACTGAACGATTTTCGGCCCGATTTTCGCTCACCGACGGGTTTTGTGAGATCGCCGACAAATGGCCAAAATCATAGGCAAATCGGTGCTCGTTCACGTGAGTGACAATCACGCAGTGTGAATTATCAAAGATGCGATCTGAGAGAATCGCTGACGAGTCGCCGATGCCTGTGAGATATTTGGCATGCTAAATATCTGGACCTGTTGGCGATTCAAAATCCTGCTGTGTGAACTGTGAATGTGTTCTGACTGAAAACTACATCGGCGATGACCAACAGCCAATGAGAGAGGGCAAGAAACAGGACAGCGGGGATGTTCGGGGAGGAGTTATAGACTTTATAGTTTTTTTAATATCTATTTAAAAATATCTAGATTTTAGATATCTATTTTAATAGATATATTTAAAATGATATCAAACAGAAAAAAGCACAAACATATGCTTGACCAGAAGCAACAGCAGCACATTGGAAAATAATTGATTTACCCCCAACTCTCCTTGCTCTCCTCGTCTTCCCAACCATTTCCTCCTGCATAATCAGTTTTTTTTATCTCCTTTTCGCTGCAAATCAGCGCACAGACAATTTGGATCACAAATCTTCTTGCAGGCTATCATTTTTAATAACAATTTCATGCTCGCACGAGAACTCCGGTCTCACGCAAGCGTGATCTTGCGTTATTTCCTTTTCACTTCTCTCGTGTGTTTGGTTGTGAAACGTAGTTTGCGGACCAGACAGAAGTTGTCGCCAATTCTTTCTTTTGTAAAGTCATGCAGTGTGAAACCCCCTGTCGTCCATCCATCTTGCAGTGTGAACACAGCAGCAACTGAATGTTACCCCAGATAGTCGTGTAGTGTGAAAAGAACAGTGACCTGACTACTTTGAAAATCGTGCAGTGTGAACTCGGCATTATGTTGCTTCCTGATATCACGTGCGCAAACACATATAACCTATATTTATATATATAAAACAGTTATGTCCGGTCAAACGATGTATTAATTAACTTCAGATTGGATTGTGTTGGTAATAGGCACTTACCTAATGCTAAAAGATGTTTCGTGCCTCTAACAAGTGCTTTCAAGTCAAGTCAAGTCAAGTCACCTTTATTTATATAGCGCTTTTTACAATACAGATTGTATCAAAGCGCTTCACAGTGATAACATGAAAACAATATAACAAAAACAATATAACAATATAACAAAGTTTGTTTCTAAAAGAAATTGCGTCAACGTCCACCTTAAGTAAGGCAGATCAATAATATTATTGAATATTAAATGTTAAATGTCCCCAACTAAGCAAGCCAAAAGCCAAGGCAACAGTGGCAAGGAACCAAAACTCCATCAGGTGACAGAATGGAGAAAAAAACCTTGGGAGAAACCAGACTCAGTCGGGGGGCCAGTTCTCCTCTGGCCAACGAAGGAACAGTGCATGATTCGGGCAGCATTACAAGTCAGATTGGATCGGAACATTTAGAGTATTTTTTGGAAGTCCAAGTATGCACGCCGGTCTTAAGACGAGTTGTTGAGGATCAGTGGCGTCCACCATAGAGAGTCCATATCGCCCGTGTTAAGTCGTCACTTCATAGGCTTTGTGATTGGAGCATCTGAAGTCTCCGTGAGAGGCTGGATACAAACTGGAGCATCTTTCGATCTTCTTTCTGATCTGAATGGTACGTGTGAGTTTTGCCACAGACTTGTCCCAGCGTCTACGCAACTGAATGCTTTTTCAAGCGTCTCCATACTTGAAAAACCACGTAAAACTAATTTTAAACAGGAAATGACTAAATATTTACGTGCAAAGCGGGGTCTAGTATTTGCATGGGATTAGTATTACCTGAAGTAATTTTTCCGGACCTTTTTACTGAAGGTCAAAGTCGCCGTAATCTTTGTTGACATTGTCCGTAATGATTACTAAGATGGCACATTCGGACGGGACTAAAATCAAGCTCTGGTAATTATTACTTTACCCCACCTCTCCATGTTAAACTAGTCCCGTCCGAATAGGGCTTTTGTGTCCAGAGCAGCAGAGAAGCTGGCATGAAGACACCATCTCGTCGGTTTCTCTCATTTGTCTGACATAAAATAATAAAAAAGAGATCTCTTGGCAAAATGACTGGTGTTGCTTCCGTGATTCAACCACAACGGGGAAAAAGCTTAATTTTCAAGTCTACACCTGCAGTCTACTTTAACGGCATGTTTTTTTCCTAGCCTATATTTTTCTTCTCATGGCATGGCAGGCCAAATCAAAAGTTATCACTGGCCAACTTTGGCCCGCAGGCCCTGGTTTGGACATCTCTGGTCTATAATACTACATAGACCGCCATCGTTACAATCAACACATCCCTTCCAACGCACAACTCAGCAACTTTTGTATCATTTAGAATTCTAGAGTTTCCCACTTGTAAATATGACTTCACTTGGTGATTCATGTGTTCGAAACACTTAATTATGATATTTCCATCTCCACTTGAAGGGCACCCTAAATTATCAAACACACCTGAAGATCTCTGAGTTTGTTTAAATGTGTTTGATTTGGGCAGGAGGCCTGGAGCTAAACTCTGCACCCCTTGTGCTAGGGCGTTCAGGATGGTGTTACTGGCCAAAAAGTCAAAACAGACTTTTGTCCATAGCACAAATGGTGCTGAGTACTCTCACATTTGACCAAAGGTATGAAGTCTGGTGCACGACAGCTTAAGGCCCCGATATACTCACGGCAAAGTTATTTTTTGTTCTTTATTGAAGGGGAAAACGAAGTTCGAAATACGTGACCAGACCAGCGATATACTGTTATTGAACATCCAACGCCACCCACTCTGCTGAAAGCGAAGTTTAGATAAATATGTGCTGCACACTTTCCTCTCAATAACAAAATAAACACACAACAAAATTAAGAAAACAGCAAGCAATTTTTTTCATAAGCATCACGTTTAGCACTTTATATAAAAGATTGCTTAAAATCAAGCAGCTTTTCCGTATTAAACATGAAAAACAGTTTCAGTGTCTCGTTCTCTACTACTTCTACTATAAAGCAGCTCTCCAGCGTGTACATGTTTTTACCTCCGTACGTCTGACCTCCACAGACTCAACAGAACTAATTAACCAGAAAAGATTTTGATGTGAAAGAAGGCAGAGCCTATGAGCACACCTACCTATTACGTAATCGCCATGGACCAATAGTACAAAGGTGTTTAGCAAAAGGAGCTCCGAACTCGAACTTTCGAACTCCCAAAACGAATTCCGAACAAAGTTTGTTTGGCCTCATTTTATGTGAAATGATGCACATCAGTTCATTCTTCGATTTCGCTTGAAGTATATCAGGGCCTTTACTGTGGACAAGAACCATCAGGAAGGGGCTGACTGACTCATAAAGTGACCGACCATATTTGTCACCTTTACATGCCATTAAGAGATGGGTTACTATGAAAACGATCATGCCAAAAAAACAAAAATAGTGACAAGTAATTGTGTAATATGCATCACATGGTCAGTGAGTAGAATCAAAATCCCACATCACATATTAATTAGAACTTTAAGTATGAGTAAATATTAGCAGTCATGCTTGCCTTAAACATCATTAACTCAAATAACAGGAAATTAAGACAAAAAGAAAGCACATACCAAGTGGATTGATCTCCAGATATGTGAAGTAAAGATCCTCATACAAATTGAAGAGACCCATTATGAAGCTTGCTAGAACTCTGCAAAAACAAACAAACAAAAAAAAAAAAAAAAAATTTAATTTTAAACTTCTGCATCAAAGTAATTTATGTTAAAGATGAGCATTTTTTTCTGTTTTAACATTTTCTATTGAATAAGACTGGGCGATATATATATATATATATATATATAGTTTTCTAAACACCATTGTTAATTAAATCTTTCTCTTTTTCAGTATTTATTTACGGAAAAAAAAAGATTCGTTAGCATACAATACTACTGATTAATGTGAATCCTATTATTACCAGTCTTCTCCTCTAAAGGTCAGTCTCTTAACTACCATGCACACGAAACATTACAAAAAAAACACCTGTAAATCAAACAATCTTCATTGTCTTTGCAGATGCCAGTATTACATTAATTTATGTGCTTATTATTTTGAATGTACTTTTAGAAAAGCATGCCATGTTAGTCACAGAATACAGTGTGATTCATTATTGATCTAATTATCGGTGATATAATAATAGGAGCAATAAAGGAATAATAATAGGATCATTAAAAACAGAGCACAGAAACTCATGGATATTCATTTAATGTATTTTTTTAAGTCCTTTAATATCTACAGCACTGATCACTATATATGACTAGATTGCTCATCGAATTCTAAACTGATCTTGTTAGATATTGTACGTTCACTATATTTGTTTGGTTTTCCAGCCTTCACTTTGCAAATTGTTTGAAATACAGAAAATACCATTTTGATTAATCAAAGAAATAATCAACAGATTAATCAATTATCAGAAAAATCATCAGTTACAGCCCTAGATGAATGACAACATTGCAAACATGGTTTAGAAAGAAAAAAGGACGAGTTATTTAGCTAGAAAATAAATGCGAAGAAAAAGATCATCATCTTAGTGACTTGTGGCTTCTACAAAAGCATATGTATTATCATTGCTTAACCTCAAAGCAGGAATTTCTAGCGTCATCAATATTTTTTCAGTTTTCCAGGAATAAAAGACTTTGAAATGAGTGTCTGCAATAAGTTTAGAAGTACACTAGCATTGATGACCTTAAAACTAAAAAATGTGAAATAAAAGCCATTCATCCCTCATGAATATTCAGAAACTGATACATGAACATTTCAAACTGATCATCATACTTACTCTTTCTTCTCATCTGTAACATGTACAAGTAACTGCTGGGTAACCATTTCCTCCGTGAGCTTATCATCTATTCTCACTGATAGTTTTTGGGCTCTTGTGTCCACGTCTCCAACATCCACCCCACCCTCATGATGGAACAGCACTTGACTCCCTTCCCGGCTTGCATATATACACACATAAAACTCCTCTTCCTGTGAAAGAGAACAATTAAACGCTCAAATAAATAAAGAAACATCAAATCAATCCCGGGTTGAAATGTATGATTTTGTTCATACTTTTTCTAAAGGAAGATATATAAATGAAGATCAAAGCCAAAATATTAAATGCCATTCATTTACATTTACTGAATACATTATTTTGAAAAGCAGAAACAAAACTTTCACATAGGACTTTGTGTAAAAGTCGTATAGAAAAGTCACAGCATCATTATTTTAGACAGAGATATGTATAGGCCATTTCATAATACTATTTATTGTTTTTTTTTGGGATGTGACGTCTTTGTTCCTGGAACATTTCATTCAAGAGAAGCGATTCAATTACAGTGACTTGTAGCAGTAATATGACTGTCCTCAAATGTCATCATTAAAATGTTGGTGTCTGTATGCTCATAGATGGCTCGAACGAACAACATTTAAAGTATTTAAAATTCCAAAAATTAAACAACAAATGGACTCTCACACTGCAGCAGTGAAGAGAGACGTTTGAATGTGCAGTACTGACAACTGTGGGATATATAGCATACAAATGTATCCCTGGTAAGGGATAGTTTTTGCCAAGTAATTGTTGGTTTGATGAGTGTAGAGAATGTAGAGTCTTGTTGGCTAGTTAAGTCAGAATATTTATTTTCACAGGCTCTAAAAGTATGTATAATAAATGAAGCTGCAAAAGTTGCACGCTTGCAGTTTTGACAACCAATTAATTATATCAACCATTAATTATAATGGGAGCGAATAAATATTCCCAACGTTTCTGATACAATAAGCATCTTAACCAGAGGTGGGCAACTCCACTGTCCTGCAGAGTTTAGCTCCAGAGCCAAAAATAAGAGTCAAATCTGTTTTGGCGACTTATTTAATGAGATAATTTACCTCACTTGTGAAGGATTAAAGGATTCTCAATAGCAACCTGTGTGTGTGTAACTTTAAAAGAGCAACCTCATCTGTTTTGTGTTTCATTTTCTTATTTTTTTTATGATTTAATTTTATGATCATTTATAATCATTAGTCATTTATGTAGTTGTTATTTTATTTATCTTTTAGTAATTTATTCATATTATTATTTGATTTATATAATTTATTCATCATTTTTTATTATTATTATTCATTCAGTCATTTTGTTTTTATATTTTATAATATTTATTTTATTTATTTCCTTGCTCTTGCAATGCTTGCTATTGTCGTTTAATCTTATGATTGTGTGGTTTGAAGAGATGTTTGTCTTCTTGACTTCGAGATAAGAGAATATCTCCATTTCTAGGTTTTTAACGTCACAGGACGATGTTGTAAAGCAGTAGTTTTTTCATTGTTTTTGTTGTGGTATAATAACACTTGTTGGATTTGTCCTGGTCAGACAAAGTCTGAGCATTGAGACATTCAGACGAAGTCTGAGTGAGCATTCAAACATACGCAACTAAGATTATTCAATAAACTCTGCTCTTTTTATTATCATCACTTCGTCTCCTGCTTCTGCTCTTTCCTGGCTTTCTCAGCCAAACTCTCAGGCTGATAGAAGACTTATGTCTTCTGGCAGGGTTTTGGCATCTGGGGTCATATCTAATATATTCGATATTTCTGATGATGTGGAGATCCGATTCTAACATTCTGGCATGATCTAACACCTGGGTTGTTTAATTCAGCTTTCCACGATAGTAGTTCTAGTACAGTCTTGTCCGACCATGCTTCACATTCTAAGACACTGCAGTAAAATTTAAAGAAAAAATTTGGTCTGAACCAATGCCTATATTGTGATTTATGCTATTTTTGAGTCTCAACTTTGAAATAGTTAATTTTATTATTCAAAATTCAAATAATAAATGTAATTTTGACACTCTTTAATGTGGTGAGCCATATTGCTGCAGTCCCTCAGTTCAAGTGGCAGCATGGTGCGTGTGAACCGGTCATCTTGTCTTCTTTACTACTAGTTACAGCACATGAAGAATGAACATCAGAAGATATGTTGAAAGATACAGTACACCTTACTGAAATGCATCATCTCCCATGTAATCACCCAATCAGAATTTCAACCATAGAAATGCATTAATAGCAACATGTCACCTGACATCACATTTCCCTCAGGAAAGAGTTGACATGTTGCTGACAGCTAATTGCTTGGTAGTTAACTAGAAAAAAACATAGTAAATATAGATGAATGAGCTGAAATATTTGACTTAATCATCATCATTTATGTAAAAAATAAATAAATAAAATCATTTTAATGAGAGAAACTTTAGCTGAGTCGATGTGGAATGCCCTTATAAAGATATTGATAAAGATAAAATTACACTGAATTTGTAATACCTTACAGTGAGGCACAAACGGCTCAATGAGGAAGTTCTTCAAAATCCCTTTCGCCTTCCCAACCTGAGGAACAGGGAAAAAAAACACTTTCGATCAAATGTCAAATTATTTATGTACTCTTTAAACTTCATGATTATTGGTTTTATGCAGGTTTAATGAAGCTAAATTTAATACCACCTAAATGCAACAAGCCCTTAGAATCATTGTGGTAAGCAGGGCGGGGCCGAGAGCCGTGAGAGAACGGCGCGAGGCCGGTGGCGTGATTGATGATGAGCGCCACCTGCACGTTGCACCGTTCTCGTATCTCTCACGGAGGAGCTTCGGAAGCAAAGAGAAAATCGCTCACTGCTCTTGACCGAATAACGTTTGTAGCTTTAATAATGATTAATCTATATTTCATTTATCATTTATGCAGTGAAGACTGTGAAGTGATTGATAACTTTATTCAATTTTTATTCCTACCAGTTAGACCTACCTGGAAATCTTAAAGCACTGTTAACAAGGTTCCATGGGTCAAAAACAACGTAAAAAAAAAATGTTGTGCATTTTAACAGGGCAGGTAAAAATCTCCATCCCGTCTGTGAAAAAAACCATGTGACATTTATTACAATGGGTTTATGTGAAGATTGTTTTAAAGGTGCCGTAGGTGAATCTCTGCAGAAACATTTTTTGTTATGCTGGTTGAAAGTCTCCTCATATCCTGATAACAATCACTCTGTTAAGCGGTCTAAATGTATTTTTATAAATATATATCTTCTGTGGAAGGCACAGGACCATAGAATGTTCGTTTAATCGTTGTGTTCGGTCCGAACGGTCCTATTAGTCCTTGGGCCAAGACCCAAAATTTCACGTATTGGTACCATCTGGGTGGGCAAATTCTAGTTGTGATTTTTTACATCCTATGCATCCCTAGATAATGTTTTGACATGATAACCCTTGCCAACTGGCAGCTTAGTAGTGGTTATGACCGCTTGAAGTGACTGACCCCTGTAAGCGGAAAAAATGGCAAAAGTACCTTCCATGTAAATAATCTGGTTTATCCAGTTGATAATTCATCAAGTGGTTCATTCATCACAAATAAAGTAGGTTCCAAATTAGTGAACCGTAATACCCCAATATCATGAAATAGTCTAGCCAACTAGGTGAACCCGGAAATGTTGAGTACACCAAAGTTTTATTGCAGAAATGTGAAGTATGGGTCCCCAGCATACAGAAACTGCCGGATGCTAATTAATTTGCAAATGTTGAGCAATTAGCATGATTAGCATTATTAGCTTAATTGTCCATTTTCACCAGATATTTTGCACTGTATGGTCCATTTCTACAATATGTGAGTGGTTTTAGAGGATGCTGATTTCATTTCTGGCATTTTCAGATTTCAAAGAGATAATTTTATGACATATTTTGATTTATTTAGGCAGATTATGATTACTTTCAGGCATAATTTTCGGGTTATTTTTATGGTAAACAAAATAATTGTACATTTCACAATCATGAGTGCTATTGTGAATGTTGATGCATTGTTTTCCGGGTGTAGTGAGGCTGAATCCCATCCCGACACTTTTAAAAATTAAAAATTGCTTTTTGGATAAACGATGAATCTTTGTTAGGCTGAATGTCATGCATTTCTGGAGGAAAAATCAATGCGGGTATTTAACATAACTTGGATCATGAAACTGTACGATACATATTAATGGGGTAGGTCTTTAAGACACCCATTGAGATGACATCACCTAAACCCATCACCATGTGTGATCAACGAACTATGTACAAATATACACTATATACATGCCATACAAGAATGCAAGTCGCTAGGGCAACGCCCGAATGGCAGAAGGGCTGCCCAGGTTGGTCCGCAAGGCACAAGATCCAACGAGGACCCAGTTAAAACTCTGTAGGACGCAAGAGTTAAAACTGAGTCTGGGCAACCCGGGTCAGCCCGCCAGACGCAAGGCTAACCAAGAGGGCCTCACCTCCACACACCACAAAGCACACACTGGCTACCACCTTCAGGCAAACTGCTATGCCTCACAATTAATGAACAAAAGGCAGCCTCATCATATTCACTGTTCGTCTGTTCTGTCATCATCTTCTCCAGACCCTTCATCCCTCTCTTTGTGTTCTTGGTGTTGTGTAAGTATGTTGCAGCATATACCATCATTGCCTTTGCAGGAACAATAACTGGTACAGGCCAGACCTGCAGCTGCACAGCTACACTTTGCTGATGTGCAAGGTTTCAACCCGGCTTTGCAACCAAAGCTGACAACAGCTAAAAAAGCAGGAGGAGGAACTTGACTTGAATCCTGGGTGGGTATAATCAGTTCCTCTCCTTCCTTTAGGCCCATCTTCCTGTTCCATCCAAACAAGGTGATATCCACAGCAGGTGGATCAGGCTGGTCTGCAGCTTTCCATAGCAGCACCTGTAGGCTGGCACGTCTTCCATGAAGGCGCATATTGCGCTCTGTAGCAAGAATCAAGAATCAAGAACTTTATTTGCCATTTGTGTTTACACACATAGGAACTCTTGTGCGGTTGTTACTCAGAGAGTCAAGTCAAGTTTAAAAAGGACACATAGAACATATTCATTATAAATAAGTTGCACAACCCATTAAAAATGAAAAATTCGCATTTATAAATTGCAAAAAATATAATTGCATATTGCCCAGGCCCCCAAAGACAACCCGATATTAATATACTATATTACATTAAAATAAATAAATAAATAAGATGCACAGGTGTATTGCACAGATATATTACTCAGGCCCTAGACACAGTAGTTCATTTTGTTTTGGCCAAGAGTCTCACTGTAGCTGGAAAAAAGCTCTTATAAAACCGTGTTCTTTTTGTAATAATGCTGTCCGCTCGTCTGTGCCTGAGATTATATGTACAATTTTTGTGTATAAGCAGGGAGTGAGCTGGATGTAATGTGTCCCTGATAATTCTCTCTGCTCTTTTCTGACAGCGCTGTGTGTAGATTGTGTCCATGGAGGGGAGGTCTGTTCTAATAATCCTCTCTGCAGTCTTTATGACTCTTTGCAGAGCCTTCTTCTCTGTCTGTGTGGTGTTTCCATACCATACAGTAATGCCCGTGGTGAGGATGCTCTCTATCAGTCCTTTGTAGACCTGGGTGAGAGGGCGACAGTGCAGACCAGCTTTTCTAAGCAGCCTGATGAAATACAATCTCTGCTGGGCTTTTTTCACTGTGGCAGCAGTGTTCATAGTCCAATTCAGATCTGATGTTACTTGTAATCCCAGGAATCTGTAACTGTCAGCCCTCTCCACCTCAGTTCCCTTGATGATAAGGGGCTGCAAGGGAGGTGGATTTTTCCTGAAGTCCATAATTACTTCTCTTGTCTTGTCTGCGTTAAGGCATAGGTTATTCACCTCACCATAGGCACAAATGTCATTTACCACACTCCTATAGCCCGACTCGTCCCCCCCCTTAATGAGACCCAGAATGGTGGTATCATCCGCATACTTAATAATGAGGGTATTATCCTGGTTGGAAACACAATCATGTGTGTACAGGGTGAATAGTTTCGGACTAAGGCAACAACCTTGTGGTGATCCTGTGCTGACGATGAGCTCTGCGGACACCCTCTTTCCCATCCTCACCACCTGTGGTCTTTCAATCAGGAAATCCAGGATCCAGTTGCAGGTGGGGGTCGGGACTCCGAGGTCTGTAAGCTTCTCAGTCAGCCTGCCCGGTTGGATGGTGTTAAAAGCCGAACTATAATCTAGAAACAGCATTCTGACATATGTTTCTCTGCTGTCCAAGTGTTGCAAGATGTGGTGTAAAGCAGTGGCCACTGCATCATCCACTGAACGGAGGGGGTCGATCGTACCCGGGACCATGTGATTAATGTGAGTGAGAACCAGTTTTTCTAAGCACTTCATGGCTACTGACGTGAGTGCCACTGGCCTAAAGTCATTCATGATAGATGGATTTGACTTTTTTTGGAACTGGTACAATAATGGAGGATTTAAAAATACGTGGGACTACTGCTTGATTTAGAGACAGGTTGAAAATGTCTACGTACACGCCAGTAAGTTGTTCTGCACAGGCCTTCAAGACTCTGGGAGGGACGCCATCTGGTCCAGCGGCCTTGTGGGGGTTTACCTGCCTCAGAGCTTTCAGGACCTGTGTGGGTGTCACCTGAAAAACAGTGTCCGTGGGTTTACAGTGGACTTTTGAAGGGGTGTCTGTGTTCATTCTATCAAACCTGGTGTAGAAGGTGTTAAGGCTGTCTGGGAGGGTGACATCCATGGGGTCTGTGGCTGGTACTATTTTCTTATAGTTTGTGACAGCTTGGATTCCTTGCCACATACTGCGCGTGTTGTTACCAAAGTAAAAACCTTCAATTTTTTTGGAATACGCCCTCTTTGCAGCTCTGATGGATTTCTGTAGCTCATACCGGGCTTTCTTGTACTCCCTTTGGTCTCCAGACTTAAAAGCTTCCTGCCTTATCCTGATCTTCTGCTTTATATTTCCATTAAACCAAGGTTTCTGGTTTGGAAACACACGCACAGTTCTGGAAGGTGCGCATGTAGATGTACACCAACTGATGTAATCACTGACAGTCTCTGTGTATTCGTGGATATCATCTGTAGCCTCAAAGATATTCCAGTCTGTGGCCTCTAAACAACCCTGCAGGCTAGCCTGTGCACTGTCAGTCCAGGTGTTAACAGTTTTTATTGTGACTGGCTGTGCCTTAAACCTCTTAATGTATATGGGCTTAAGCCGGATTGCCAGATGGTCAGACTTGCCAAAATGGGGTCTTGGTTCAGCTATAAAGGCATTTCTAATGTTGCTATAGCAGTGATCCAGTATCTTATTTTCTCTAGTTGGAAAGGTCACAAACTGATACAGTTTTGGCAAGTTTTTCTTGAGGTTGCAATGATTAAAATCTCCCAGAATAATGAAAGCAGCATCAGAATAATTGTTTTCATGCTCATTGATCATGTCATGTAGCTCACTAAGTGCAACCTCTTCTTTGGCAGAGGGGGGAATATACACAACACTCACAATAATGCATTGCAGTTCTCTGGGTAAATAAAACGGCCGTAGCTTCAAAGTTAAAAACTCCACATTTTCAGAGCAAGATTTAGAAATAAGCTTACAGTCGGTACACCATGTCTGTTTAACGAGGACGGCCGTTCCTCCGCCGCGAGTCTTGCCGCTATCCACTGCACTCCGGTCCTCCCTGAAGGCCGTGTAGCCATCTGGTGTTAACGCCTCGTCAGGTGTCCTTTCCCCCAGCCATGTTTCACAGAAGCACAGCATGGAGCAGTCCTGTAAGTCCCTTTGCGTTGAGATCCGAACCCGGAGCTCATCCATTTTGTTTAACAGAGACTGGACGTTAGCAAACAATATGACCGGGAGGGCTAGCTTTCCACTGCTAACCAAGCGCCGGAGTCGTCGTTCGGCCCCTCCCCGTCTGCCGCGTCTCCGCCTGGGCCTGTTGTTGTCCGGGTATCGGCCTGACGTCTTATCGCCGCCTCTCGCTAGCTCAGGATCGAGGCTAAGCGTGCTCGTGTCTAGGAGTCCAAAAAGACTGCAATCTCTTAGGCATAACAGAGCCGCCCGGTCGTAAATACCATTTACTGACCCTTCTGTTACCATAGTGTTGCGCAAAATAACAAAAAATAAACAAACAAATAATTTGACTCTGAGTACTCCGCGACGTCGCCCTCTCAGGAGCGCCATCTTGGAATGTGAGTTAGTGTCTTCATTGCTGGGGGACTGTTCCGCTTCCGGTAAATTTCATACCGGGTTGCATCCAAGGTTACAGAGTTCCTCTGATTGTACAGAGCCAGAAAGAAAGCCCTTGTTGCTTTTGTGATCTGTAAATCTGTGGCTTCTGCCTCCCTAATACAGTGGAGAAGCTTATAAGGTACGACTCTCATGGCCTTGAATGCAGACACCTTCCCCTTCCCGACAGGATTTTCTTTAAGCGAAACGGAGCAACTGTGTCTAAAGTACTAGAAAGAAGAGAGTTAAAAGTTTCTGTCGCAGTGTCAAGTTCTTCTAGGCTATCCGGGATGCTGAAATGATGGAACTGATCAGGAAGATTATTAATAAAGCAATCTTTAGTGGCAGAAGTGATAGTTCTAACATATTTGTAACAAGGAGTCGGCTTTGCAGCCTTGGCTAAATGATGTTTACACGAGACTAGATAGTGATCTGAGATGTCATCGCTCTGCTGCAGAATTTCAACGGCATCAACATTTATTCCATGTGATAATATTAGATCTAGAGTATGATTACGACAATGAGTAGGTCCTGACACGTGTTGTCTAACTCCAATAGAGTTAAGAATATATTTAAATGCCAATCCCAATGCATCTTTTTTGTTATCTACATGTATATTAAAATCACCAACAATTACGATTTTATCTGCAGCCAGTACTAACTCTGATAGAAAGTCAGCAAATTCTTTGATAAAGTCTGTATGGTGCCCTGGTGGCCTGTATACAGTAGCCAGCACAAATTCAAACGTGATTTATCATTTACACTCGATGTTGTTACATTAAGCCCCAACACTTCAAAATAATTATATTTGAAACTAGACTTCTTAGTAATTTTGAAAGTATTACCATAAATTACAGCAACACCTCCCCCTTTGCCTTTCAGACGAGGTTCATGTTTATAACAGCACTCATTTAAAGTAATGTAATTGTTTGGTTTTAGCCAGGTTTCTGTCAAACACAGCACATTTAGGTTATAGTCTGTAATCATATCATTAACAATAAGTGCTTTTGAAGTAAGGGATCGAATATTCAGCAACCCAAGCTTTATCATTTGCTCAATTGTATTATATCTGTTTTTTATTTGTTGAACATCAATTAAATTTTTACCCTTAGATGGGTTTGGAAGTTTTTTGTATTGCCTAATTCGGGGAACAGACACAGTCTCTATATGATGATATCTAGGTGAAAGAGGCTCTAAGCAATGGGATTTGTCTGACCTCAGTGACGTGAGACAGCTGGCAGACGGTTGGTTTAGCCAGTCTGTCTGCTTCCTGACCTGAGCCCCAGATTGTCATGTTTGAGCTCTAAGACTATGAGCCAAATTACTAGAGAAAAGAGCAGCACCAGCCCAGGAGGGATGAATACCATCTCTTTTCAACAGGTCAGGCTTGCCCCAAAAACTTTTCCAATTGTCTATGAACTCTATATTATTTTGCGGACACCATTTAGACAGCCACCCATTGAGTGATGACAATCTGCTAACTATCTCATCACTCCTGCGTACAGGAAGAGGGCCAGAGCAAATTACAGTGCCTGACATCGTACTTGCGAGTTCACACACCTCTTTAACATTAATTTTGGCTGAGTCGAACATCATTAGTGCCGACGTGAATAATAATCTTAGATAATTTACGATTAGCATTAGCCAGCACTTTAAAATTTGCTTTGATGTCAGGTGCTCTGGCTCCCAGCAAACATGTGACTATGGTGGCTGGTGTCTCTATTTTCACGTTCCGTGTAATAGATGTCCTTGTACACATCAAAGACAACATCTATACGCTGGCTCTTCCCCCCTTCGTGCAGCTCGTTGTCCAGAGCTGAGACAGCCAACTGCGCAAAGGAATTGTCTTGGCCCTTCAGTTTCTGTAACAGGCTCATTCCATCAATGGCAGTTGTTGATGGCTCTGGGATTTCCTCAGCTGGGGACACGCTCTTCTCCAACTCTCTGGCCAAAACTATCTTGTTGGTCTTGCGTAGAGACCCATCCTTGTTAGCTAGGACCCAAGGCAGAGGTCCCAGAGGATGAGCCAAGACATCACTCATGTGTAGTTGTTGGCTCTGTGCCACCAAGATCATGTGACCAAAGAGGTTTCTGTCGGCCTTCAAGACTACCTGCTTGGCTTGCTCCTGGCTGCGTTGCTTCTTCTTGATCTCTGAGAATGTTTTCAGTTTTTTCTTGGTCATCGTGTCGTAGAAAAGTAGCACTCTTGTTTCCAGATATTCTGTCTTGAAATTTTGGTAAACCTCTTCTCCAATCTTCTTGGCCTCAAGTAGTTAATTTGCCACATCAGGTGGAATGTGATTGCGTCATCAAGTTTTGATCAGCATTGATTAGTCTAAGAAACCCATGCGGTTTGTTCCTCTGAGCCAAACATGAATGATTGTTGATGCTTAGTCCCACCCCCGCATGCCCAGATTGGTTGAAACTACATATATATATATATATATATATATATATATAAAGTCACTTTTGCTTCAGTGTTCTATGACAATGTTTATATTTATTTTACTTCCTGAATTTTTTTGGACACATCTAAAAATAAAAAAACACCAGCTTTTCACTGAAAATCGCCTATAATAATGTTATAATAAATGGCTATAACTTGCTTAGGCATTGTTACATGTAGTCAAAATTTCATCTGGAAATCTAGAATATCCAAGTACAACTTTCTAAAGGAAAAAATCCAAACTTCAGAAGGATTTGTTTGAGTTGAGTAAAAAAATTCAATAAAAATCTGCTGCCGTTTTTTCTTAAATCTGGTATATTCATCCATTCCAAGACAAAATAAATGTAAAATTGGTCATTTAAATTAGCTAGATTGAGACTTCAAGTTCTCCTGTTTAAAATGATATATGACACTTGATGCTGACTGCTATAATGGGTTAGAAAAACAAAGAAAAGAGCAGGCGAGTCATGTGCTCCAAAAATGGTCTAGGTCTTTAAGGGTCAATATCTACCTGAAATTCAACGTTTCTTATTTTCTTGTGTTACAAAGCTGTTACCTAATAAATTCCACATGAACCTGAAAACAAAACTTATTGAAATATATTATACAAAAATTAAGAACAAATCGTACGTACATTTTATGACTTTCCAATGGTAGACAGAGTCGACACTACATGTTATTTTTCTTTTCTTTTATATTTTTTACAACTCAAAACAACAAAATATCAGTGTGAATTCAAAGATATCGACTTTATTATGCCTGTTAATATTTACAAATATTTTAGTTTGCTTGGTATTAATATTAGATCACTGTTATTATGGTATTGGGCGTTTGTGTATTTTTCAAAAATAATTCTAATTCATAAAAGTAGGAAAATGCAATTCTAAAAAAAAAAGTATAAAAAGCTGGGACTGTGGAAAGGTTATCATATTAAAAATAACTTATATTAACCCCATAAACAATTTAGTACAGGTAAGGTTTTGCCCACCCAGATGGTACCAATATCTGGTCTGGCCCATGGACTATATAGCATGTGTTCCCTGTCGGTCAATGTGTGTTTGCATACCACTGCACAGGCTGTTCACGCAGACATAATAAATCATGTCCCAGATGTCCTACTGCACCTTTAAGTTCACTTAAATTAAATGTTGTTATATTTTTTTAAAGCCAATTGTCTATGTAGATTTATGACGTCTAAAACATCCAGGTAATAAAATGTTCAAACAAAGTCTTTATTATTGTATGTAGTCCAGTGACTTTAAATAAAGAATTTGTTTGAACATTTAAAGCCTATTTAATGTTAAAATCAATAGCTTTCAATTATACTGTGATGTTGAATGGCTATAATTAATGGCTAAAGTTGAGAAAAAAATCCATAGAGACATCAGTATTGGTATCAGTGATACTGGCCTTCATTCAGTGCTTAGTAAAAAGATGCCATTTAACATATATTTAAAATATACTGTCTTTATGTTGTTTCTACATTATTTTAGAGATTAAATGTGAAATTATTACAACATAAAAATATATCAAAAACTTTAATGTTAGGTGCGATTAATCACGATTAATTACAGAAAACTGTGCGATTAATTAGTTAATTTTTTTAAAGATTGAGAGCACTAAATATAATATAATATAATATGAAAAAAATTAAGCAGTTACACTGAGATGGTTTGGGACAACCATAATGTGTTTTTGCATGGTCAATTATTGACAGACAGCATAAAACCATCCAAATTAAATGTTTACTTATTGCTCATGAATTCCCCTTTGTGAGATAAATTATTTACCAGGTTTTATAATATAATATAATATAAAACAAACTGAAACATCTGAGATGTATAAGCTAAATACATTTTTTTTTGAAATAGTGAACATTCTTATATTCTTATATATCTAAACATCCTTGAACCCAAACACCCCATCCCCCACATACAAAATCTATTTAAACTGAGGTATGTAACAGAGGTATTTTGAGTTTGCACAGTGCACTCTACACCTGTGGTGGGTGTGTAATTGTAAATGTCTCAGAGTTTTGTTACCGTTCTGTATCCATCATCTATTATTTCCATCATTTAATCAAGTTGCTCTCCTTTAAAACATGATGATGTTTTATTTCATCTGTTTGCGTTTGCGTTGCCTCTTGTGTTGAGCTACTTGGTCTGCCACCATTAAAATATCCCTACAGCAGAGGTGGGTAGAGTATCCAAAAACTGTACTCAAGTAAAAGTACAAGTACTTATAGAAATATTTACTCAAAGTAAAAGTAAAAGTAATAATCTTAAAAGTTACTTGAGTAAGAGTAAAAAAGTATCCAATGAAAAAACTACTCAAGTAGTTAGTTACTAGTTACTTTGGATCACATAGGCCTATATATATATATATATATATATATATATATAACATGATATTATTTAGATATTTTTTCATTTTAATGACTAAAATTATCATAATTAGATAAGCTATCTTTGCAACAAAAACAGAAGAGACAAACATTATTTCTGTATATTATATCTATAGCCCGAAAACCATTGCCTGTCCTTTGGTTTGTATAATAGTATAATAACTTATACAACTACATTTGGATTATTAGACAATGTCGGAATAAAGTGACTCTATGGAGTTTTGCATTCATATGTAAAGGGGTGGGAACCATTGACACAGATTAGAAAACTCTGCACATGTGCTCGCAGTCATGTCATGCCCAACACAAACAACGATCAAATGCAAGGATCTTCTTCTGTCTGTTCTCCAAAATGTATTTAAATGTAGGCTATATTTATGAAAGCATCTTTAAACTGGTTAACTGAGTCTAATAAGGCAGGCAAAGGCATTCGTTTTCAAGTCGAGTTCGCACGCCACTGCGCAATACACACATTGGGTCTCATTCATGAAACACGAGCAGAACGAATTTTTGTGTAAATCGTGTGTAAAGTGGTTCTGGCGTAAATTTTCGGATTCATTAAAATGTTCGTATTTTCCAAATGTTAGTTGGTACACAAGAAATCTACACCTGCTCCCAGCCACGCGTAAATAGTGCGCTTAACACCCGAACGTTTTGCTCATTAATAAGGCTGCATTTTAATTCACCTTAATCGGGTATATATTTGCACAGCATTTTGAAAAAATATAGTAATTACATACGGTTTTTCTTATTATGAGAGCCAGTAATAGCATCTGCGATGGTGGTCCTTCTCTAGTTTGAATACTATTTTTCCGAAGTGAACTAATTCGTTTTTTGCTCTCAAGCTTTATGTCGAACCATTTTCTTCTCACTTCTGGGAATGTTCGATTAACAGATGAAACTCCATTAACTGCATCTGTAATATGCTGCCAAGCTTCCTCTTTTTTTAGGACCCGATACGCCACTATGTACGCTTGAAAATAAAATGTGGCGTTTTGAATGAACTTCTGATAATAAAACTTCAATTTCTGCATCTGAGAAATTTTTTTTTCATTCGCATTCATGTCATAATATGATGCCCATATATAGTTGTCAGTCGGATTTAATGGGCGGGATTTATGGTAATTGAGAATGAACGTGCACGCGCATCCCATTTACGACTGATTGGAATTCATTAACACACACACACATTTCACTATCACATCTGACGTTTACGAAGTATTTGTGAATCAGGAGAAGAGTTTTCGGGAAGGTCTCTTTACGCGCAAATCACTCGCATATTTACTCGTATATTTACGAATGTTTCATGAATGAGACCCATTGTGTGTGTACACACATTCATAAACTGGACGATGATAGCTTATTTAATGTATAAATATGTCCCAAAAAAAAGGGTAATGTCATACTTTGTAGTAGTGCTATATTACCTGAATGAAATGAAATCGAATGTATCGTCGTGTGGAATAATTCATTCACAGACAGCTTACGAAGTAACATACGAAGATGTTCAACTAATAAAGATCTTCATCGCTGGCAAAAAATATGATGCATTTGCAGATTTACTTTCTAGACTGTACTGTAGTAGACTGTGGACCGCCACTTCATACAACGCTCCTGATGTTCTTAAATCTTCCTGTTACGACTCCGAGACGATTCAGTGCGTGCAAGAAACTGAACAGATCATTCAAACTGATTCGCGAACCGATTTAGACAGATCTGCCCAACTTGTTTGATGAAGTCTTTGAACAGAATCGACTCAAAAGAGTGATTCATTTGTGAATTGAGCATCGCTCATGCCCAGAAAAAAGAGAGAGCGCGCGCTTAGAATAAACTACGCTTTTTGCGACATATTGCATTAAAATAAAGTAACGAGAGGAACGTCGCCCAACGTAACGAAGTAAAAGTACAGTTTTTTCATTAGAAATGTACTCGAGTTAAAGTAAAAGTACCCACAATTAAATCTACTCTTAAAAGTAAAAAAAATCCAAAAAAATACTCAAGTAAATGTAACGAAGTAAATGTACTTCGTTACTACCCACCTCTGCCCTACAGCAACTGATTTGCGCACATCATTCTCTTTCTATGAAACCTGTAAACTAGGGGTGAAACGGTTTAAATTGCACATGGTTCGGTTTGTATCACAGTTTTGGGTTCACAGTTTCGGTACGGTTCGGTATGTGTTATGTTCAGGGAAAAAAGGACTACTTTCAAATAAAAATAAAGAAAATACAAACAAATAATCTAACTGCAAGCAACAGAACAAATAAGAAATAAATACAATAGAAAAGATACTAATAAAATGAACAGTGCTTTTCAGGTTTTTCAGGTAGGTCTTACATAAGTTTTAGGTACAGAAATGTAATAAAGTAATCAAATGTAAAATAGCATTGCACATTTTACTGTATAAATTAAAGATTAATCCTTATTAAAGTAACAAAAGCTATTCAATCAAGAGCAGTGAGTGATTTCCTTGTCTTTTGTTGTTATATTAACATTAAAAACACAGACAGCAGGAATATTAGGCTGCTGTCCCTTTAAGACATAATGCACAGATACAAAATAATGATACTGTTACATATGCGTTGTCTTTCTCGACTGTATAAGTTCACTTAAGGCATTACAACAGACTATGTCTGCAAGGATACTCATCAAGACGGACATGTTGACATTATTTGAGTGAATTTGTCCATTCAAGCGCAAGACTTGAAAGAGAACTCGATATTTGCGCGCTGTCTGAGACGTGTGCGCACTTCGGATGAGTGCACACACACACACAAATCTTCTCACAGCATGCACAAGTTCTCTTACCTGTCTTGCTCTTGAATGTTTAAATTGGCAAGGTTTAAATGAGTTTAGTTTAAACACAGATAGCAACGTGTGCTGTTTAGTTCTCGCCTGCGCTCACGCGCTATCGACACCCGGGTGATGACTGCGTAAATGACTGGTCATGTTCGAGCAAATGGGACTCTCAGATTGAACAAAGTTTACAAAGAGTGACTGTTTTGTCCACGTTTTTTGATTATAGCTGTTGTAATTTATTATTGGGGAGCCAGCATGTGCATCAATTGACAGAAACATACATTAGAGGAACTGACTGGTTTACACGTTGTTATTTTCAACAAACCATATTATAGATGCGTCATCAGATTTGAGATCAACCGCGGTGCAAGTGAGTCCCGAACCGTGGGTGGAGAACAGTATGGTTCGATTTTTTACCGAGAACTGTTACATCCCTACTGTAAACGTACTCCGTTACTAACGGAACCTAGAATCCCTGAGATAATGGGAACGAGTATTGCGTTGCTAGACCCATTGGGAAAACTAATTTTTCTTCGATTACTGAAGCCTTATTGAATCACACATTGAAACTGCACGAGCCAATAGTTGTGCCGCAGAGTTGCAGGAATCAATAGCTGCGCAGCAGAGCTGCACAAACCTATGGGGCTAAAGGCTTCTGAAATGGGCGGGGCTATCCCTCCATAGAAGCGAGCATTCCGCTGTAGGATCTCAGATCAATTCGACTGAAGCGACAAACGCAGAGTCATGCAGCATAACAGCACTGCCAGCTATGCAATACTCGCTACCGTTATCTCAGGGAACCAAGGTTACATTAGTAACCGAGTACTTTCCCTATCGATATAGATCACTCGTATTGGGAACTCAGTCCAATCGCGCCATGCTATGACTGTGGAACGACAATCGTTCTATGGCCTTGGCCTAAGACACTTGAGAATAAGGGCCCTAACGGGAAACAATGCAAAGGTAGGGCGAGGCAATTGTCCGAGACTAAGAGACTCTGACCATTATATCGGAGCCATAAGGAAGGGTTCTAGTGGGTTCAGCTCGCATAGAGGTCAAACAATGGACACTCCGCTGAACCAACCCCAGGAAGAGGCCATGCCTCTGATGGAAGGGCGCCGATGGGGCACTGAAGGCCCATCGAAGCATAAGCTAGCGCAATCGCGTCCACTATCCAGTGGGATAGTCTTTGCTCCGTGACCGGATGCCTTTTGGTGCGTCCTCTGAAGCACACGAAGAGCTGCTATGACTGCCTGAACTTGGCTTGATACTCTTAAGGCCCGGACAGGGCAGTGTAAGGGCAACTCTAGCTCATCCTCTGAGGCTGGAAGAGCAGAGAGAGTAATGACCTGTGCTCTGAATGGAGTAGAGAGCACCTTAGCTACATAGCTGTGTTTTGGTTTAAGGACGACTTTACAGTCATTAGGCCCAAATTCCAGGCAAGAAGCCCTCGCAGAGACCGCTTGTAAGTCACCCACTCATTTGACCAATGCTAGGGCTAGCAGGAGGGAGGTCTTTAGTGAAAGGGGCCGCAGCTCGGCCAACTGGAGCGGCTCGAAGGGAGGGCCCCTAAGGGCCCTGAGGACCGTAGACAGGGTCCCATGTTGCAACAGTAAGGGGACGAGGTGGGTTCAGCCTTTTTGCCCCCTTCAGAAAAACGAACAACCAGGTTGTTCCTGCCTACAGACTGGCCAGTGTGGTATGCTGCTATGTCCGCCACATAGACTTTGCGGTGGAAGGAAAGGCAGTACCAGTGAAACCTCACAGGACGTCGGGTCTTCACTCCGGACTGCGCACCAGTTGGAAAAGACAGACCATTTAAGGGAGTAGAGGCGTATAGTGGACGGGGCTGTAGCCTCAGAAATAGTGTTTAGGATTCTCGCAGGGAGGTTCATAGGCTCCCGCTGAGGGGCCAGACATGAAGTGCCCACAACTCTGGTTGGGGGTGCCAGATCATTCCCTTCACCTGGGAAAGGAGGTCCTTCCTCGGGGGAATTGGCCACGGGGCAGCTGTGAGCAGCGGAATCAACTCTAGGGGCCATGAATGGTTCCTCCAAAAAGGTATGAAAGTAGGCATCGGAGAAAAAACAATCTTGTGTTCACTGAAACCTTTCCAGATGTATCAGTGCTTGAAACCATAATCAGCAATGCAACGATTGGCTGGCAGCATGACGTAATAGTATCATCAAAAATGTTTTCAATGACTGTTTTATAAGACCTTTATAAGTTCAAGGTTGTTGCATGTTTCCTATTTTTTTATTTAATGATCTCAAATTTTTCATCAGGCTTTTTTTCAATGTCATAAGTTTTATGTAAGAAGCAATTCATTTAATTTTACCTGCAAATCGGCTTTTTAAAATGTGGCATGGATTAAAAATATATAAATGTCTGCCAGAAAAAGTATTCTGTATTTTGTAGATACAGTTTAGTGTAATAAGTAGGGGAGTCAGAATACACGTGAATATCACAATATTATGTTTGGCGATGCTGTATCGATTCTCAAAAACACTGTATTCGATATTTACTTCAGCTCAGTGTATAGATAGATTAGATGGTGCATAGCATATGGTTGTGTATTCTTTAAGACAGTTTTTTTATTAGATCTTCCTAAAAAAACAAACTAGAAATATCCCAATCAATCGCCTTTCTTGCAATTGCAATAAATCTCAATATGTCGTATAGTAACCCCTGTATCATGATACGTATCGTATCACCAGATTCTTGGTGACACACAGCCCTAGTAATAAGTATAGTGAAATTACAACATTAATAAACTTGAGTGAAAAGCAGTTACTCCAGTTGGATACAAATACAAACATTTTAAAAGGCCTACTGTGATTTCTGTCATCATATGTGATTTCAGCCATTCCTGGACACCCTCGAGGTTCAGGTCAACTGCCACCAATCCCAGCTTCCCCCTGCGTTTGATCAGCTGATCTGGTTTCACAACCAGCCTCTGCACGGAGGGACAGACAAATATATTACACTGAAAACTGTACAATATATTACGGACCCGAAAACCAAGAAATATACTCACTTCTGTTAGCAGCCATGGGTGGTCCTGTGCAAGGCGGTCCCACGCGGTGTCTGCAGTGAAGGTGGCGCAGCGGAAACGATTTTGCACAGCTGCCGTGGTGCAGATGTATTTATACAGGAACTCTTTTCCCGTCTGCTCAGAAATGGCCTTGGCAGACATCACAGCCGAGAACACTGACTACAGAAAGACAGAAAAAAATCAGGGCTTTTACAAACTCAAGCTTAAATTGAAAATCCACTCATTTTAATTAGGATTGCACTGCCAAAAATGGCACATTTGATGTGGTTTTGTTAACTAAACATTTTTGTGAAGTCCACAATACTGTTGGGTATGCAATTTGTCATCTTAATGCATCTTAAGCATTCTTATTCATCAAATGTTTTGTCGTCTCTAGTGAAAATTTTAACAACTCATTTTGCCAAAGCACTCAGACACAGTCATTTATCTCGTTATCAGAATACGTGACTCTGAGTCAACTAGCTTGGGGAGGAAATAAATTTTTTTAAAAGAGTGCATCTTTATTATTTATTATCTAAATCATAAACAAATTACAAGCATAGATAAATACAACACAACCGGCTGTGTTCACGAGGATACTCGCCGAGACAGGCACACAATGCAATATCGATAATAAAACTATACATCGTGCGGCACAAGCTGTATATCACTTCACTATATATAAAAAGCAAATGAAATTACGGGCATTCAGCATCGTACTTATGTTGACTTAAGTCATGAAATTACCAAAAAGTACAATTACAGAGGCTAACTGGTAGGCTACATTGTGTGTTAGCTGGGAAGGATTTGCATGCAGTTATGATGCTCATTCTATTCATCAGGACCAGTATCCATGTTTTTTTATTAATAGTTTATGTTAGTATTGTGTATTTACCATGGTAAATGTAGTTTCCGTAACCTCAACCCAAAATATCACTTTATTTCATGAAAATGTACAAAAAAATGTAATTGTGTTTTTTTCTGATACAAGTTCAGATTGCGAGTTAAAATGTGATTAAACAAAAAAACATTCCAGGTTTGCTGTACTTGTTTGTAGGGCTGCACAATTTGGCCAACATTTTAATAATAATAATAACCGTGCAACTCTAGAGGAAACAAAACATCTGTTTTGGGGACAATGGTATAGAAGTGGAATACATACTCTAAAGGACTTTTTTTTTGTAGTGATGGCCTTTTTCTTTTATTTTCAGTTATAAGGCTGGGATCATTTTGGAGATATCTACAGGCATCAGTTTGTATTGGGCAGGAAAAGAGTGTTTTTAGAAGAGTTATGCCAACTACCAAGGCCTTTTAAGAAGGTACCTAAGGTGTGTAAGGATTGATATTCGCTCTGCAGTGTGGGCGGCGTCGGGATGTTCTCTAACAGTGCTGAGAGCGGCGTTTAGATGAATATGTTAATAATGTGGTCACAAACTTCTTTTTACCCCCAAGCGAAAAACGAATAAGAACTTAGCCGTGAGTATATCAGGGCCTTTAGTGTAAATGTAAGTATAAATGTTTAATTATTTTAAATATTACTTTTATAAATAAAATTAGAGGTCAACCAATATGGATTTTTTTTTGGATAGCCGATGCCAATATCTAGCAGGGTGGCCGTCTGGCCGATGGCAGATACAGTACAAAGCTGATATAGGCCTATATGATATTGCAATATTTAATATTAAAGATAGTAAATAACACATGCATAATTTCAGCAATGAAATTTATATTTATTTTAAATAATATTTAATAAAATAATCCTTCGACAGACCATCACACACGGAGTACATGCTATCAGTTTATGATTAAATATTTATTAGATATTCAAAGACTTGTTAAAAATGTGTTTGCTAAATGCCGATAATATGGAAAAGTATTAAAGCATTTTACTTTCAATTATTAGACAGAACTGTTACACAAAGAAAGTAAACTAATGAAGATGGAGAAAAGGAGATGCTGTGCATCTGCACTCAGGCGCTGGGTCCTCAACACTGTAAAAATAAAAGTCCCGCTTCTGCTACTAATGGGCCAAACAGAAAAACTCATCTGCCAATGGCAATAATTACAAAATACAAAATGTTGTCAGACAATATCGGCCTTGGTGATATATCGGTCGACCACTAATTAAAACTGTATAAATTAATAAGTAATCAAACAGTTACAGAGTGGGTTCACTTTTTTTTTTATCTTTGGTGCAAGGCTATACATCTGTTTTATTTTAGAAGCACTTGTGCTCCTGATTAAAAAAATTGGGAGCACAGTGAAAAATTTAGGACCACATTCTGATTAAAGGGATAGTTCACTTTGAAATACATTTTTGATATGTTTTAGCTTACCTCAAGGGCATCCAAGATGTAGGTGTCTTTGTTTCCGCAGTAATTTCAATTTTGATATTTTTAGGTCAAACCGTTCTTGTCTGTCAGTCATATAATGCAGGTCTATGGTCACCACCTCAAAGAGCATGCACAGAGAAGTCCAAATTACCGGTAAACATGATTTAATGACTCGTAAATGTAAGTACACATTGATGGCCTAAGACACGAAACGAGCGGTTTGTGTGAGAAAACGAACAGTATTTATATCGTTTTTACCTCTTGTAACGCACAGACCGAAGCGCCCGTGCCCTCAGATCACTTGGACGTGGCTGTGGTTACAAGAGGTAAAAACGATATAAATACTGTTCCTTTTCTCACACAAACCGCTCGTTTCGTGTCTTAGGCCATCAATGTGTACTTACATTTACGAGTCATTAAATCATGTTTAATTTGGACTTCTCTGTGCATGCTCTTTGAGGTGGTGACCATAGACCTGCATTATATGACTGACAGACAAGAACGGTTTGACCTAAAAATATCAAAATTGAAACTACTGCGGAAACAAAGACACCTACATCTTGGATGCCCTTGAGGTAAGCTAAAACATATCAAAAATTAATTTCAAAGTGAACTATCCCTTTAATGACAGACATTAACTTTTCCATTACGGGGCGATACTTGCCAGCTTTAACTGATTTCCAAGGGCATCTTTTACCAATCTTTATAAATGTACACATCATCTTTTAATTTGTGAAATTCTTACATTTAAATGTATAAGTGTTTAAAAAATAATAATTTAAACTGATATTCCATAAAATATAAGAATTTTCCATTTTGAACAGAGCAACATCTAGAATATAAAGTATTGCCCCTCAAGGCCCTGCTTTTGAAGTACTGAATACCATAACACATGAACATGGTAGGCAACAGTACCAAGGTACGTGAGTGATAAAGAATAACAAAGTGATATCTGTAATATAGGCTTTAAAAAATAGCCTTTACACTATATGTATACTGTATGTACTTATTGGGAAATGTTTGATAAACACAGCTGCATTATGTAAAGCCCAAAATAAACCTGTTTAGGGTAGGCTACTTCCTGAATCTGATCTTTTATATTCTCAGCCCTGCCATAGGTTTGGTGCTTGTTTATGGTGATCATGGGTCAGAAGAATTAAGGCAAAACACTGTCAATTTCAGCTGTATTCTGGAATAAAAGTTTATATATATATATATATATGTAATATCTCCTTCTCCATATATATAAAAGATCTCCTTCTCCTAATGGACACAGAATGGCCCGTCACACATTAAAAATTAGGAAACCTAACAGCGAGCCACGGGACAAACACTCCCATTATATTCAATGACGCGGTCTACACTATAGACACGCGTCGAGTATAGAGTTTGTCGCGCGTCCAGGAACAACATATATGCCCGGCAAAAAAAAGCCAAACCTTACCGGGCAAAACACAAAGTCTGACGCTCTTGAAGTTCGCAACTGTCAAACGCGATTACAGTCCTGCTGCTGGATGGTGATGTGTTCTTCTTCTTCTGTAGTTTCCTGGCGGGTTACAGACGTAAAAGATGCATACTGCCACCTACATTGGAGCGTGTCAAAACATGGCTACTTGTTATCATAACTAAGACCAGTTTCATGTAAAAGTGTTCTTTTAAGTGTTCTAACTTTAATTGATTTTGGAATATGTTATTGTAATAGCCTATTCTCTACCTGTATTATCTGCAGGCTATCCCAAGTCTTTTGTCAGTGTTTTTATGTTGCTTAATGATTAGGCTACCTTAATTTTTCCTTATAGGGGAATCGTTTCTGATGCTAATGCTGTTCTAATGCTGTTTTTGCTAATTTGTGAGTTATTTCATTTCAAGATAATTCAAAGAATTGATCATTTAGCCTAGTTTGTCTAAATTTAGAACTAAATTAAATTTCTATAAAAGTCATCTCTACCCAGACAGCAACATGGTGTCGGCCGGCCCAGATCAGGGCCACAACGCGTAACAGATGTGGGCCGGATCTGGGCCAACACTTTGTTGCTGTCTGGGTAGTTAGTTACTGTAGTTAGTTAGTTAGTTAGTTGAATGAATGAATGATGTATTTATAGCGTATTTCCTATGTAAACCCAAAGCGCTTTGCAATGTCAGGTTTCTCTCCTCAACCACCAGCAGTGTGCAGCATCCACTTGAATGATGTGACGGCAGCCACAGTACAACAGCGCCAGTGCGCTCACCACACCAGCTGGAGAGGAGAGAGTGTGATCAAGCCAATTCAGTTGATGAGGATTATTAGGAGGCCATGATTGATACGGGAATTTGGCCAGGACAATACTCTTTAATTTAGAAGTGCCATGGGATTTTTAATGATCACAGAGATTCAGGACCTCGGTTTAACGTCTCATCCGAAGGACAGTGCTTGTTTCAGTATAATGTCCTCGTCACTATACCTGGGTGTTAGGATCCACACAGACCACAGGATGAGCACACCCTACTGGCCTCACTAACACCTCTTCCAGCAGCAACCAGGAGGTCTCCCATCCAGGTATACTAACCAGGCTCAGCCCTGCTTAGCTTCACTGGGCAACCAGTCTTGGGCTGCAGGGTGATATGGCTGTTGTTTTACTTGTATTAATGCTAAAATGTAATGTTGTTGCTGAATCACTCTGACTGGTTTAACTTCCTCCACCCACTGTAAACCCAGTGATAGGCTAATGCAACTATTTCTGCTGTGTATATATATAGCTACATTATTATATATTAGTGATGTTTATGAATTCTGGGATAAATATGCCATACCCACATGTCCATTTCCTGTGTCAGAGCCATATGTTTACTCATTTAGTATAGGCCTATTATTGGGTCTCATTCACTAACCGTGCATGAAATCTGCATGTGAACGTTTTCAATAGCAAATCATGATTCATCAAGGAACAACTGAAACCACTAGTACTCAATAATCACATATAGGCTACTTTTGGTAACCTTATAACATGTCATAAAACATGAATATGTAATTAGGCCTATGTATAACAGATATGTAAAACCTTCAATTCCTGGGAGAAACTTTAAAAAAATATATTATCGTAGGAAAGCTTTTCTTTCCACTCCCCATTCAGTGATACATTAGATTTAGTACATTTTTACAATTCGGTTTCCATGTATATTTTTCTTCCAACTATAATCCCAAATGTTATGTCCAAGGACGTATTCATTTATTTATTTATTTAGTGTTACGTCCAAGGACGTATTCATTTATTTATTATTTATATCCTCTCTCTCTCTCTCTCTCTCTCTCTCTCTCTCCTCGCTCTCAGGCCTAATTATCACCTGTCACTCGTTTGTGAGTGTGCCTGTGCCTTTTTGTTTTAATCTTTCTTAGGTTAGTTAGGACTCCTCCCAAAATTAGTAAGTGGGCTGTTTTGTTTGTTATTTTAGGCCTTGCTCTCCCCTGAGCCATTGCTCCCTAGTAACGTAGTTCTGTCCTTTTATTTCTTTTTTTGTAAATAAAATCCTTTCTTTGATATATCATCTGGTGTCGTCTTCACTCTGGGACAGAGGATTGAAATGTGTTCTCGCCTTTCTTTTTTCCCCCCTTTGTTACCTCCCCTCCCGACCCCTAGAGGGTTAGGGGAACGTAACACAAATATTTGAATTCTTTCTATATTTTCATTAGCACTGACAATCTCATTTAACTTGAATTCGCTTATTTTCAATAGTCCAGACATTCTACTAACTATAAGTAGGCCTAACTTTGCAACATGTCAACTAACTCTCATTAATTGGCAACCCACATAGCAAACAGACTTGGCCCAAATGTGGCCTCAAAATGGCACTGCTGGCGTGTTGCCGGCACTGGCATGCATCATGTCAGCCTCTGGGCCATGCGTGGCAATGATGGCACTGCATGCATGACGGCAGACAACATTTGGGCCGATTGTGGATGGGAGGTGTGTGGCCCAGATCAGTTTAGCGATTATGGCCCAGATCAGTGTAGCGATTATGGGCCTTTGTGTACTGGACAGTTATAAGTATTTAGGGCTGCTAGGCCTATTAGTTTTCAGCAATGTTCACAAAATTCAATAATCATTAAACAATTCCCAAATCCATTTGACCTGAACAAAATATACATTTTCCTAACATGATAATTGATTTTTTTTTATTATTATAAATTTATAGTTTAAAGAAAAAATAATTAACATACAAAATAGTCAACATTTTCCATACTTTTTAGTTTAAGCACCACAAAATCATGTTAAAAACGTACTATATATATATATATATATATTTTTCAAACGTTTTTTAATAAACTGCTATATATATATATAGCAGATATATATATATATATATATATATATATATATAGCAGTTTATTAAAAAACGTTTGAAAAAAAATATCATTTAAAAAATGTTTATTTTGGCGCGATCTCCACGGTAACAGCAGCTTTTCTGGTTGGTGAATGAGGTTCACGTGATGTATGCGTCGTTTGAAATTTCTCCCGCTGAAGGGTGAAGAAGTCTGTCACTGTCAGACAACTGCTGTTCAGGTAAGTGAAGTTCGTCGCTCTCTTTCTTTGTGCTTTTTTAAATACCAGAAATCAAACTCGGATGTCACTTTGTTCTTTATTGAAGTGAACTTTTGCTTATATGGTAGCGGATCCACTGCCCCTTGAGAATGCGAGTAGACTGACGCGACCGGTGCGATAGACCGGCCTGCGGGATGTAATGTAAGTTAATGCTGTTAAAATGATAGGAAAAATGACAGCGAAATCAGCAACAAACAACAGTAATTGACTTTTAAAGCTCAAAGTGATTCAATGGTTGTATAATCAGATTTAATTATATCTAAATCTAATCTGTGACTTTGATAATCAGGATATGTCTGCTATTTTATGTGTGTGTGTATGTCTGTTCTTTTTTTTTTAAAAGGAAGTTCAAACAAAACTGAAAATTTACTCATCATTTTCTCTTAAGATTGGATGAGTTGGTTTCTTTTGATGAACACAAAGAACACATTTTGAGGAATGTTGGTGACCAGACAGGTAACTGGAATGTAACATTAAATTGGAAAGTGGTTCTCTACTACTGATTAAACATTTATTTTTTTAATTTCTGCTGTGTTCAACAGAAGGAAGAAACTCATACAGGCATCGTACAAGTGGAGGTGAGGAAATGTTGACAGAATTTAAATTTTTGGTTGAACTATTCCTTTAGTGGATAATTGCCGTTTTATTTTAACAGTTAATAAATTAAAAGTTAATTCACAGATAAGCATGTGTTTACACCACAGTTTTCATATCTAAACATTTTTAAGGTTTTTGTTTGCTAAAAAGGTTTTTTTTGTCAAAATACTGTTGTCATACTGTTGTGAGTTTGACAACAGTATTTTGACAGTCATTCAATAGTGCCACATTATAAGCAACCATTTCCTGTATAAAATGTAACCAAAGCAACCTTATTTTATTTTGTTACCTACATTTATTTACAGGTGGATTAATGTTTGTATATGTATTTATTAATTTTGTATTAATTTAATATTTTGTCTTTTAGCTGCTGTGAGAAAAAAAATCGTCTGACACAACATGCTCCCGATCAGGAGATAGAAGCAACTATACAAGATGGCTTCAGCTTGCTCCTGATAGAGATGGAGGAAGGAGAGAGCGCTTGGGGAGAAAAGAGGGGCTGCAGAGCTGGACTTCACTTCCTGAGAACTATTTTTTTCTCCCTCACACATACAAAAATTCTGATGTGTAAATTTGTTTTAAGTAATTGTTTTAATTTGCTCTATGTTTGTTGAGAGTAAAATTACATTATAATATGGTTACATTTCAGTGCTAGATTCATTCATAGATTAATTTAGTTAGAATTGGAAAATGTTGTATACTTGGCTGTTCAGGCAACTAAAATAGTGTTCACACAACTCTAGCTGTATTACTACAATATTAATACAATAAGTAAGCTACTGTTTAAAGGAACACTCCACCGTTTTTTCATATTAAACTTTTTTTATTTTTTTTATTAAACACCATTAATATATTAAACAGACCATTAAACTATGTAATTGCCTTATAACATAATGGATAACTATAATGTATGGCAGAATAGCACTTGATAGCACTTCAACTCGGTGCAGTAATATCATCACTCATAATCCTCTCCCGATGATATAGTTATATTACTGCGCCGAGTCCAAGTGCTATTCCGCCATACATTATTATCCATTTTACCCGCTTAGAAAAGCGCCATGTTTTATTTTGTTTCACCATACTTGGTCGTGTAACTGTATTTAAATAGGGAAAACGTGGAGGTGTTTGGTCGCTTCTAACTTCATCTCTGTTTGGATCCTAATGAATGAACTGGGCTAAGCTAAGTGCTATCAAAGTGTTGCCGCGCGCCAGAGCGATTGAGTGCCACACTGAGACGAGAGAGGTATGTATCAACTCGTCTTAGTTAAGGGAATAACATAGTTTAATATGAAAAAACAGTGGAGTGTTCCTTTAAGACAGACCAGAACATTTTGAAATTAAATGCACTTTGAGGTAATAGGATGTTGCGCTTTGAATGTACAAAAAAAAAAATAGCCTTCACACAGTTACACAATTCTAGATGTGAATTTTCATTATTATTAAATGTTTTGGCTTGTGCATTACTACAATAAGTAACTGTTAAAGACAGACAAGAATATTTTGTGCACTATATGCACTTTTTTGAGGTGCTAATAAGATGATATGCTTTGAATGTACTAAAATAGCCTTCACACAGTTACACAATTCTAGATGTAATTTAAAAATGTATTTTTGGCGTGTACATTATTGTTAAATAAAGCAATTTTCAGAATTGAATTTTCCTGTGACTTATTTGTTCATATGGTTTGGTAAGATTAGGCTGGGTTATGGCTCAGTTTTGGGGTTTCTGGTGTTGATAAGGTTAACTTATGGCTGAGACTTGGTACCAAAAATAAAACCTGTTTTGGTCCTATTCAGGGCCAGTTATGGCCCATGTGTGACTCTTGTCCTTAATCCAGTTCTGGGCCACTTCAGGGCCAGTTAAGGGTTAACTGGCTGAGATTCGGGCCAGTTATGGCCCATGTGTGACCCTTGTCTTTAATCCAGTTCTGGGCCACTTCAGGGCCAGTTAAGGGTGATTAACTGGCTGAGATTCGGGCCAGTTATGGCCCATGTGTGACCCTTGTCTTTAATCCAGTTCTGGGCCACTTCAGGGCCAGTTAAGGGTGATTAACTGGCTGAGATTCGGGCCAGTTATGGCCCATGTGTGACCCTTGTCTTTAATCCAGTTCTGGGCCACTTCAGGGCCAGTTAAGGGTGATTAACTGGCTGAGATTCGGGCCAGTTATGGCCCATGTGTGACCCTTGTCTTTAATCCAGTTCTGGGCCACTTCAGGGCCAGTTAAGGGTGATTAACTGGCTGAGATTCGGGCCAGTTATGGCCCATGTGTGACCCTTGTCTTTAATCCAGTTCTGGGCCACTTCAGTACCGTCATTCTTTGCGGTACTTGGGCCGAGGGAAAAGTGATTGTGTGGCCCGGAGCTGGGCCAGAAAACATTTGCTATGTGGGAACTACATGGCAAAGTTACATCAGTAAAATTGGGGAGCATCAAAATAAAGTGTTAGCAGATATTAAGCAGACAGTCTTCTAATACTATAATGACTGGTAGTTGACATAGTTGCAAAGTTACTTATAGTTAGTAGAATGTCTAAAGTAGCATTGTTTTCTTTTTAGTAAATATCATATAACATGATTTTGTTTGTGATATTTTAAAACCCCATTCATAGGACCAATTTCAGCATTTTAGCTTGCTGAATTTTGTTATATGCTTAATAAACTCCATCATCAGCATATAGGGCTGGCTGAATTGCAGTCATCTCAGTAACAGTGAGATGACTCTTACTATCCCAGCAAAAACTTTGCAAAAGTTAGATTTTTTCTTTTTCTGTAATAGCAATTTCATTTTCACTGATATTTTGTTTTTATCGGATGTTTTTTTATTATTATTATGTATTGTTATTAGGCTATGTATTGTTATATTTATTGTTTATGGATCCAACTTATTGCTAATATAAATGCACCTTGAGTCCAACACAAAAATCCCCTAAAGTATTTATTTCCATATCTCCAATTTCACGCGTCTATAAAATGTATTCCCTTTTTTGAAAAGAAAAATTCACCAAATTGTACACACAGCAAAAACGAGTATGTACCAATTTTTAAATAAGGTGACATTCCTGCAAACTATTATAACGAACTTTCAGGGAATTTTTTTCTTTTTTTAAATAAAGACTGAAAGAGTTGTCGGAAGCTTAGTGATGGTGACTTTGAGGTCATGAGTTTAGCTTTTACATCTGCCAATTGTATTTAGGGTTCAAAATTCATAAAAGTTGTGTTAATTTGTGAAGATTATCATGATGAACAAAACATGCAAGAATCATAAACTTTTGATAGTCACAGAGCTTATTTTCTGCAATAACCCACTGATCCTATTGGGTTTTTGTCAAGGGAACCAGGGTGATGCTAACATTGAAAAAACAAAAACATTTAAAAGCGTACTTATTTTGAAGAGATGCACAGTCAACTTGCTCTCGTGGTCATGGACCGGATTTGACTGTTCCAGTATGGTGGACGGCTTACGTATAGCATCCCACAGAAATAGACACTATATTTGTGTGTGTCTGTGTGTAGCTATATATAAATCTTTTTTTTAAATCAAATTGTGCTTAAATATGTTAAGCAAAACATTCATTTTAGCATTTAATTCAGACAACAACAACAAAAAACATTTTATACACACTAAAATGCAGACACTGAATGAGACACTACAGTACAAATAGTTTAAGTGTTCCTTACTGTCCCTTAATTTCCTTTAAAGAACCAAGAACGTACCTTATTTTGGCAAACCTATGTGTCTTTTTTGCAGCCTCTAGTTTACTAGACAAACTAGACAAACTAGCTAAACTAGTTTGTCTAGTTTAGCCTCTTCCTTGTTGTTTGTGAAATAGATTGTACCCAAAAAATCCTCTGTATTTTCAAATTTTTTCCAATTAATTTCATATAGTGATAATTTCTGACCACACACAATACAAGTGTTAGGCTCCCAATTTTTTAGGACATTTTTTAATCATGTCCAAGATTGTTTTGTGTTTACATGGCAAGTGCCACAAAAACCACCAAGATTCATACCATTCTGATGAAGTAAAAATAATAATCATAATAATAAATCAAAAAATTCAAAAAGCTATTTTTTACGAATAGTACCAGAGGGTTAATAAACAAAGTATACATCCTTGACTCAACACTCTCTTCTTCCATGTCCAACACATGACCATCAAGTGTGTGGAGCAAATGTTGGTTGCTGTGTGTTATCTTTAGAAAGTGGTCCCTGTGTTTTAATGGCTCATGTTTGAGCAACAGCTGTTGAAAAAAACTGTGTAATGGTGTATGGGACAGTATATGTTTATGCTGATGGACTGCAGCATTTGTACATTTTGTCAGAGTGCAGCACGTTCTTTCAACCAAATGTCATCTGGGTAAACACCACATGTCTACAAAGATCGAATGTCACTAACCCATGAGAAGGTACAATCCAAAGAGTCAAATGTTCACTCGGAAATGTCTTGGAAACTTTCCTTGAATAGAACGGAATGAGAGGGGTGGGCAGAAAAAAAGATCTGATGTCATATATGAAAGCAAGGTCTTCACATTGTGGAGCTGTCATTCAAACTTTGCACAAGAAGAGAGGGAACAAGAGTGGATTAAATAACTGGAAGACAGAGATTAAGGAGCAAAGGATAGCAAATAAGGTACTGTGCAATGTGCTTCAACCATGAATTGTTTGCACCTCAGTTTTCAGGGCTAATGTCATTATACAGAAGTGATATGGGGGATATATTTGTTTTTAATGACCCTATACAAGTTCAATTAAACCAACTAATTATATATTAAATATTTTAAATGTGAGGGAACAGAAAACTAAACCTGGTTAAGGTATTTATCTGACAAAATTATTTCGCAAAAAAGGCAAACTACAGAAACAGGTTTTATTTTACTTTGAAAAAACAAATGTTAATGTTATTAATATTTTGTTGGTTTCTCTCTTGTTTGACAGCCTGGCCAAAAATTATATAGGCCTACACATGATTTGGCATGATTCACTGCGTTATCACAAATAAAACAATTGACTGAATGAAGGGGGTGAAAACTTTTTGAATTTGAAGATTAGGGTAAATTGTATTTATTTTGTCTGCTGGGAAACAATATCTTCTGTATCTCCGGAAGGGCAGTACAAAATATTATCTTTAAGAAAAATGTACTCATCATTATCCTTTTCAAAAGTTTTCGCTCCCCGGCTCTTAATGCATTGTGTTTCCTTCTAGCATCAGTGAATGTTTGAACCTTTTGTAATAGTTGTTCATGAGTCCCTCAATTGTCCTCAGTGTGAAAAGATGGATCTCAAAATCATACAGTCACTGCTGGAAAGGGTTCAAATATTCAAAAGATGCTGGAAAACCAAAGAATTCGCAGGACCTGGAGGATTTTTTTTGAAGAACGTTGGAAAAAACAAGACAAACAAGGGACTCATGAACAACCATCAAAAAAACAAACAAAAAAAAAAACACAAAAAAAACAGCCGTAGATAATCCAGGAAAAGGCACAGTATTAAGAATCACTTGTACGTACATTTTGAACGGGGTCATTTTTATAAATTCAACTTTTATTTTGTGTTGTTATATGTGTTAACATCTTTTATGTAAAATATCTTATTCAGGACAGTAATAAACAAAAAAATAACATGAATTTTGTATGATCCCTCTTATTTTGTTAAAATAATTAACATTTTGACATTATATATACACTCACCTAAAGGATTATTAGGAACACCATACTAATATTGTGTTTGACCCCCTTTCGCCTTCAAAACTGCCTTAATTCTACGTGGCATTGATTCAACAAGGTGCTGAAAGCATTCTTTAGAAATGTTGGCCCATATTGATAGGATAGCATCTTGCAGTTGATGGAGATTTGTGGGATGCACATCCAGGGCACGAAGCTCCTGTTCCACCACATCCCAAAGATGCTCTATTGGGTTGAGATCTGGTGACTGTGGGGGCCATTTTAGTACAGTGAACTCATTGTCATGTTCAAGAAACCAATTTGAAATGATTCGAGCTTTGTGACATGGTGCATTATCCTGCTGCAAGTAGCCATCAGAGGATGGGTATGGTGGCCATAAAGGGATGGACATGGTCAGAAACAATGCTCAGGTAGGCCGTGGCATTTAAACGATGCCTAATTGGCACTAAGGGACCTAAAGTGTGCCAAGAAAACATCCCCCACACCATTACACCACCACCACCAGCCTGCACAGTGGTAACAAGGCATGATGGATCCATGTTCTCATTCTGTTTACGCCAAATTCTGACTCTACCATCTGAATGTCTCAACAGAAATCGAGACTCATCAGACCAGGCAACATTTTTCCAGTCTTCAACTGTCCAATTTTGGTGAGCTCTTGCAAATTGTAGCCTCTTTTTCCTATTTGTAGTGGAGATGAGTGGTACCCGGTGGGGTCTTCTGCTGTTGTAGCCCATCCGCCTCAAGGTTGTGCGTGTTGTGGCTTCACAAATGCTTTGCTGCATACCTCGGTTGTAACGAGTGGTTATTTCAGTCAAAGTTGCTCTTCTATCAGCTTGAATCAGTCGGCCCATTCTCCTCTGACCTCTAGCACCAACAAGGCATTTTCGCCCACAGGACTGCCGCATACTGGATGTTTTTCCCTTTTCACACCATTCTTTGTAAACCCTAGAAATGGTTGTGCGTGAAAATCCCAGTAATTGAGCAGATTGTGAAATACTCAGACCGGCCCGTCTGGCACCAACAACCATGCCACGCTCAAAATTGCTTAAATCACCTTTCTTTCCCATTCTGACATTCAGTTTGGAGTTCAGGAGATTGTCTTGACCAGGACCACACCCCTAAATGCATTGAAGCAACTGCCATGTGATTGGTTGATTAGATAATTGCATTAATGAGAAATTGAACAGGTGTTAATAATCCTTTAGGTGAGTGTATATTGTAACATTTGTGTTTGCTAGACGTTAGTGGAACATCCAAATAGTTCATGTGAGGATGTGGTTCCTGTGTCACCTTGAGGGGAACTGACTTCATATACATCCATTAAAGTCATTTTACTCCAACTGTTTAAAAGTTATTAAGCAGAAATGGCTTGAAAAAGAGAATTTAATTCTTGCATGTTTCTAGCGTGTCATGGATTGAATGGCAGATAATTCTTCCAATAATGAAAACATACTCTAAGAGAACACAACATCAACAGTTAAAGGTTGTAGCAACAAAGATTTTACTGTATAACAGAATCTAATGAGAAACACCACTTACTCACTACTCTTAGTAGTACTGTACAGTAAGAAAGACATTTCTCTCCCCCGGAAATGAACATTTCTTAGAATTGATAAACAATTAACACAGAGTGTTCACGGGACAACAGGTGGATTGATTGTAATATTAATTTTACTACATTAAGTTAATTCTATTAACTGATCCAAATATTCATAATCAATTATAACAAGTTATGATTGATTATTAATATTTCTTTAATTTAAAGAATTTGGAGCTAATTTGCTACATACATGCAAGTACTTTATAGGTACACTATAATTACCGAAAGTTATGCTGTAAATTCGTCTTAATTAAGCAGTACTTTCCGGGCTGTAATCTAAAGCATTACCGAAATTACTATTGGGTAGATTGGCAGTGGGCGGGATAACACAGACCAAAACAAAAACAGACATTCGGACACTGAACGCACATTTCAAAGTAAAATAACTGGCTGTAGCATTGTTTTTCTGACAAAACTATGTGAGCATTTTTCCTAAATATGCAAACGTATTATGGTAGCCCATTTTAGTACAGTCAAAAAAATGACATACAGCACCTTTAAAGCTAGGACAGGCAATGTTTTTCAAAAACACTTTTTGTTGAAAAAATCTTCACATCCTGATAGCAATTAATAATAGAAGTGGTTTAAATATTTAATTTTTTTATATATTCTGTGGAAGTCTCAGAAACATAAAATGTGTGTCCAATCAATGCGATCGATCCAGGATTTTAACTAAAGTCTTCTTGCATAATAAATGGCATAGGCTATTTTTTTTTTTTTTTATCATTAAGTGCATTATACGTCCCTGATTATTGCAGTCTTGTTTTATTGCACGTCTGTTATCTGCAGGTCACACCAGAAAGTATCTGAAGCATAATACACGGAGATAATATGACTGAAAACGGCTGTGAGCACCGTGAGAGGGTGCTGACGATGGACACGATGAACCCGAACATTAAACGCGTGGAATACGCTGTTCGGGGTCCCATAGTCCAGAGAGCAGTTCAGATCGAAAGAGAACTCAAGATGGTGAGTGTCAGTTCATCTACTCATAAAATCATTGAAATTGTATAGGATATTCAAACAAAGAGTAGCCTAGCCTATGTTCTCTTCTTACGGTCACAATCAGCCATGCAATACAATCAGATCGAAATTGTATATATTGTAAAGTCGCTTTTAAAAGTGGACGCGCCGTCTAAATACAGCATATGCACACCATATTCTACTGTTTATTTTCCAAATGGTATGAAAATACCATGATGGCATAGTCTACAAGCGATTCACTCAGTAGCTGACCTCATTGTTGCAGTTAACACACACAAATAATAGTTAGCCTATTATTTATTAAACCAATTTTGGATTAGTGTTAACAATAAGCATCCTGAAAGAATAAAATGCACAACATGCCTGAATGAGCATATGAAATAAATAAATACATTTCTAAGGACAATTGAGAAATAAGATTTGTAGTCACTAAATAAAATAGTTGAATATGAATGATATTAATTTAAAATATACATAGCTTACTATAGCTATAATGCGTACGAAAACACATTAGTGCATAATAAAACCAATTGAACGTAATTTCTTACACTTGATGGTCGATTATGATTTCACTTTTTAAACTTTAGATAGTGTGTAATGTTGATGTTTGAGCTTAAACAACATCTGCAAAGTTATGACACTCAAAGTTCAAAGCAAAGGGAGATATTTTTTTTTACAGAAATCACTTTTTAAGGACCACAACAAACGGCTAGTAGGGACTACAATGAGCTTCTTCACGGATTAGTGACATCACTAACCCTAAAATTTACATAAACCCCGCCCCCGGGAACACGATTTATAGATTATCATGACATAATATCAATGACTAGAAGATTTATCAGCTACATAAATTCATCAACTAACCATTCAGAAATATCCTGTTGCATTCTACATGTTGTCACTTCTTCTTGAGTCTCTCCATCTTTGTCCGACTCCGGTTTGAATATAAAAGTCTAAAAGTTTTTGAAATTTTCAGTGCATGTCTGTGTGAGGTAATTGGAGCTACTAACACACATGCTCTTGAAGCTCCACCCCTGTGCCAGGGCAGGAGCTCATTTGCATTTAAAGGTGCTATCAGCGATTGTGGGTGACGCCACTTTGAAGCGAGATCCTAAACAAACCTGTTCAGCATAATGTCGCCTACGTTAGCTAGAGCTACCCAAGTTTAGTCGAGCTTCACTCATTTTTTTTAAGAAGGATATTTTCAACACAAAAAATTCAGCATTAGCAGCTTCTCACCTGTCAAGAAGAAACCTCGGCGTCCGATTTTAAATTTTTCAATTCTTTTAGTTCTCTCCACCTTTCAAAAGCCTTCCCGATCACTATTCATGTCTTTGAATAAACACGATGGTATTCCCTAATCCTCCTCCTCCTTTTGGGGTTTGACTCAGACATGTTCACATTCGGTCGTTGATAGACGATGGCCTCTTCTTCAGATCCGCCTCCGACTTCGCGTGCAGCCGTGGACGAGCGCAAAACCTCACAACACTCACGACCTGTCGGTGATTGGTTGGAACACTGTTTATTTTGGTTTTGAGTGTTGGTGAAATTGTTTTTGTGTGCAGATTTTAGAGCCTAGGCTGCCTACAGAGACGCGGTTTTTGGACGGCATGCTTATGGGGCGGGCAGCTAGCGGATCGTTAGGAAAGATTAGATGAATGTGAACATTTATTTTTGGGCCTGAAATCGCTAATAGCACCTTTAAGGGACAAACACTGTGCGTTTTTTCTCACCCACAAAAAGTGACAAGTTTAACATGTTATAAAAAAATATCTGTGGGGTATTTTGAGCTAAAACTTCACACACACACTCTGGGGACATCAGAGACTTATTTTACATCTTGTGAAAATTGCATTATATGACCCCTTTAAGTAATAAATAAAAATATTAATAGCCTATCAAGTGAATAACTGAACATCATTATTTTTTTTATTAATTTTTGGACATTTAACACTTAATTTAACTCATAATTACATTAAAGATGATTGAGAATATAGGGCAAGTGAAAATGTGTGTAAGAACAAAGCAATTAGGCTAATCGCTTATCTGTTTGCTAGCCTAGTATATAAGCTAACTAATACAGACATAAATAGTCGTTATAATGTAGTTGAAACAGCATTTATCATAACATGATTTGGAAGATTTGTAATCAGGCGCTAAAGAGAGTACCTATTAAAAGCAATTTGAACCAATTTAATTTGAACCAATTAGGACTTGGGGTCCTAAAGGAGAGACGATATCGGGGGGGACCCAATTTGTCACTACACCGGACGCGAGTGTCGTGATGCAACACACAATAAACTGATGCCTTGTTCTGTTTCTGACATACTCCAAAGCGCCTGCGCTTCTTTTTACATGAAGAACAAATGGATTTGCAATGCAACTTTGCATCCAGTGTAGACATCCTTTAGCTTTTGCGGCAAGGTGCGACGCGATAATGGTTGCGTCCGGTTTAGACACGGTTTTGCATGCTATATGCAGCATATTAAGTAATATTGCAATGATGTTCGAATGCATCAAGTAATATATTAATGATGTTCGCATTGGTTGGGGGGTGGGGGGTGCGAGTGAAATTAGATAAATGTAAATAAATAAAAATAAATAAACCCCGGCTAAAGTGGCATAATCTAATTATGAGATTAAGAGAGTCAAAGTAGTCATAGCAAAATAGTCAAAAAACTGGTAATTTGTGTTTATTGCTGTAAATGATAGATTATACCAGGGGCTTTGAGATCAAATTTTCATTTATAACATAATAAATACAGAAATTGAGAATTTTATTGACTACGTTTTTATTATTTTGAAAAAAATACCATAGTAATATTTAAATTGCCAAAGCTTAAACTTTTGTGAAGATGCAGCGCTTGCCTGTAAACTGTCCCGAGCATCGTTTATGTTTGTTCAAGTTCATGCATTGTTAGAATAAATAAAAATGTTACCGGCCAACTGGCGAGTGATAACAGTTCATATACTCGCCAACTAGGGTTGGGTATCGGTTGGGTTTTATCCGATACCAGTACCTACTCGGTATTTTTTAAACGGTTCTGGTGCTTAAACGGTTCTTGAAACGGTACTTAAGAAAACGAAACCGCACACACTTTATCAAAAAATAATTCCCTTTTATTTACAGGGCCAAACAATATTAACTTAAATCTTTAAACAATATAAATACAAGTAACATATGGTAATAATAAAACCAATATAAAATAAAACATTTTACATTACATTTTACACATATACATAATATCAAATAAAACAATATTGTATCAAACAATGTAATAATACCATAGACGAATAATACTGGAGATTAATAGAGATTACTAGCACTAGCAGGCAGAGCTGCCAACTCTCACGCATTGACCGTGAGACTCACGCAATTGACCCTTTTCACACGCTCTCACGCCACACATCCATTTTCTCACGCAGAGAAAAATCGCGGACAAAGAGGACACCGATAGACAAGACAGAGAAGGTTACTTTTGATATGGAACAAATCCACAGCTGTCAGATTCTGTCAATATTTTTACGAGATTCACACAATAAATAACGTTTTGGCTCTTTGAAATGTGACAGATCGCTGTAGCGCGTCAGTTCAAACGGCACGTGATACAGCAGCCTACAAATCCACTGCTTCTTAGCTACGCAGCGTTGAGTGAACCTATGAAAGAGAACATCTCTGGTTACTGGTGTAACCTATGTTCTCTCAATAGGGAACGAGACGCTGCCAAGCTCCTCGCGCTGCCGACCAGCTTCCTTTTTCGGCAGAGAAATCTGAGGAGCAGATGGCGCGCGCGCGCCAACATTATATGACAACGTAAGCAAGGGGGTAATCCATCAGCCGGAAGTTGAAGCTGCCTCCGGGGGCCGCCATTGTAGCTGGCTATCACCTGCTGTTAGCATCCCATTGACTCCCATTCATTTTGGCGTCACTTTGACAGCGAATAACTTTACATCTGAGGCGTCCAAAGACTCCATTTGTCCATTATTTATTTCTAAAGAAATACGACAATGTATAAAAGGCTCCATTACTTTGTATCTTACGTTATGGCCCCGTAGAAGCCATTCTTGTAAAAATAGGCTAACGATTGCGTCATAACCACGGGACGCTCTGTCACACAGTAGAGAAGTTACCGTATAGACAGAAGTAGAAGCTCGTAGGCAATCGTTTACTGTCTATGAGGCAATCGGGTGGACATGGAGGCATAAAGTCAAGGGAGAAGCCCATAGATAGAGAGTCCATAAAAGCAACGGGACAAAATATTTCAACAACAGATTTGTTTCAGATTTCAATTCAGATTTGTCCCGGCACAGCTACTAGAAGGTCAGAACGGTTGCTCACGTGACAACTACGTCGTCAAGCTCAGTTTGAGCCTGCGCAGAACGCTTGGCTATCAGGAAGTGAGTGCCCATGTTGGGCTTCAACTCTCTCCGTTGAAATCAACGGGGTCGCTGTGTCCATTTCTTTTACTGTCTATGGACGTAAGTGCGTCGAGGCGGCGCCCGCGCCATCTACCAATTGGCTTGATTCTATATGGAATTCAGACTATCGGCACACCCAGAGGGCGTTCTGACGCGTAATTTTACACGTGAAATGCAGCCAAACCTTGCGAGCAAGAGCGCGCATGCGAGACAGAAGAGACTGTGCGTGTGTGTGTGCTTGTGTGCCTAATTAAGTCAGGCACCGAAATCAGGCACCGAAATTGTCGTTCTTATTCGGTCTGGTTACTACCGTTTACGTCGGAACCGGTTCCCTATTGGCACCGAGTTTCTGTACCCAACCCTATCGCCAACGTTAATTTTTACTCGAATTTGGCACTTTGCAAGTGTTAATTTTAAGCCCTGCATACAAGTATTAAATATGCAGCAGTACTAGAAGTGTCACAAACTGCTCTGACATGGTTGAGGATCCACATGCAGCTTTACTAGTGTAGTCTAGAATCGTAATCGTAAAACCGGCAAATGGTCAAAACATAGGGCACTGGGCAGATAATCCAAATAAACAACCAGTCAGAAAACACAGTCAAACAGAGAAATCCAGGAAACAGGTAGAAGACATCATAAAGAAAGAGTGAAAAGACAGGGCTTATATAGTCAGGGCTTCACAAGCTAATGACACACAACTGAACCTAATAACAACATAATGAATCCAGGCAATGGGTTATGGGAAATTAAATTCATGATGATTTAAAATGGTAATGGCAGCATACCTTCTATGTGTTTTATGTTTACGTTAAAGGATTATTAGGAACACAATACTAATACTGTGTTTGACCCCCTTTCGCCTTCAGAACTGCCTTAATTCTACGTGGCATTGATTCAACAAGGTGCTGAAAGCATTCTTTAGAAATGTTGGCCCATATTGATAGGATAGCATCTTGCAGTTGATGGAGATTTGTGGGATGCACATCCAGGGCATGAAGCACCCGTTCCACCACATCCCAAAGATGCTCTATTGGGTTGAGATCTGGTGACTGTGGGGGCTATTTTAGTACAGTGAACTCATTGTTATGTTCAAGAAACCAATTTGAAATGATTCGAGCTTTGTGACATGGTGCATTATCCTGCTAGAAGTAGCCATCAGAGGACATGGTACATGGTGGCCATAAAGGGATGGACATGGTCAGAAACAATGCTCAGGTAGGCCGTGGCATTTAAACGATGCCCAATTGGCACTAAGGGGCCTAAAGTGTGCCAAGAAAACATCCCCCCACACCATTACACCACCACCACCAGCCTGCACAGTGGTAACAAGGCATGATGGATCCATGTTCTCATTCGGTTTACGCCAAATTCTGACTCTACCATCTGAATGTCTCAACAGAAATCGAGACTCATCAGACCAGGCAACATTTTTCCAGTCTTCAACTGTCCAATTTTGGTGAGCTCTTGCAAATTGTAGCCTCTTTTCCTATTTGTAGTGGAGATGAGTGGTACCCGGGGTCTTCTGCTGTTGTAGCCCATCCGCCTCAAGGTTGTGCGTGTTGTGGCTTCACAAATACTTTGCTGCATACCTCGGTTGTAACGAGTGGTTATTTCAGTCAAAGTTGCTCTTCTATCAGCTTGAATCAGTCGGCCCATTCTCCTCTGACCTCTAGCATCAACAAGGCATTTTTGAACAGGTGTTCCTAATAATCCTTTAGGTGAGTGTATATTTGATCTCATTGCTCTTCCACTCAGATCGCCCGTGGGCGGGGCATAGAGCTACGTCATTATATTTAAACTTATTTTTTTATGTTTCTGGAGAGACTATAACCCCATATATAGTATCATTTTAAATCTTAAAATCTCATCTTTACATAGAATATAATTATATGTGTGTATATGGAACACAAATAATTAATATAAAGCTTTAAAAAACAATCGTCACAAAATCGCTCCTCCCCCAAAATGGCGATGCAGATATGTAAATATGAATATGTATTTTTTTATGTATCTCACAAAACAGAAAAATCATATCAAAAGAAAGCTCTCATTCTCAGAAATGTGACTATGTAGTTTGTTTTATTGTTTTAACATCATAGTTCACATTATCTCCACAAGAATCGGGCAGTAAAATATGATTTCTGTGAAAAAACAAAGACAAACGTCTCATTTCTACTTCGATTACAGGTGCTCTAAGCTAAAATCAGCCACAAACTCTATATCATCTTTTACCTTAGGATGTTATCTTTCAAATGAGCCCATTTGTACTTTTCTGAGCTCCTCTTGGTAAATAATCCACTGTTATGTCGCGGATGTCCAGAACACAAAACGCGCTCGACGGGAGAAACACGCGATCTACACATCATCATCAAACCGTGCAAGCGTCCTCTAATCATGACGATAATATACATATCAGGCAGTGGTGGAGGAAGTACTGAATCTCAGTACTTAAGTAAAAGTACAAATAACCAGAGACATATTTACTTTAGTAAAAGTAGAAGTACCAAAATGACAACCCTAAGTAAAAAGTAAAAAGTACCTGATTTTAAATGTACTTTAAGTATTAAAAGTAAAAGTACTTGCATAACAATTTATTCTCTTAATGTCTATATTCTAATGATTAATAAAACAGTTAATTCTAACTCATTCAACCTAATACTCATATAATGATGTTCAATATGATGGAAAAGCAGTTATATTTTAAGTTTTTGTCACCATTTCTGAACAAGCTTGCAATTAGGCAATATACACATCAAGCTTACTATATACCCTTACTATATACGGTATATATATATATATATATATATATAAACACACATATTATGTTAAAACGCCGTATATGACGGCGTTTGGCTGTAAACGCGATTCATTTATGGCGTAATTCTGAACCTCTTGGCTTGCCATACTAAATACACACGCACCCCACATCACTACTAAACCTACCAATGCGTTTCCTATGCATGTAAAAACTAATTTTCGCGTATAAATTGCACGATAAACACACTGCGTGCTATAGAGACGCATTTAGTGTGACCGGGTTGATATATCTATGGCAACCAAACTTCACTGGTGAGACAGAAACGTGCGACGAACGGACGGCCAGGATGACGTTTTGGCAGGGGAAAAACTGATCAGAAAATTTAACGAAAATGTAACAGAACGTTGTAGAAATGTAGTGGAGTAGAAGGTATAATAATTGCTGCAAAATGTAACGAAGTAAAAGTAAAAAGTATGCACTATTGATTCTACTTAAGTAAAGTACAGATACGTGAAAAATTTACTTAAGTAAAGTAACGAAGTATTTGTACTTCGTTACATTCCACCACTGATATCAGGCACGTGTTCAAAGCTGAGGCTGTCAGCTTTCCAATCACATGTCAATCATTTATCTAGTCCAGTCCCATGCTGAATCAGCCAACGAATCAGTGGAGTAGGTGGGCGGGATCACGACCGGCTTTTGTACATCACGACGTGATGATAGGCGCGACTCGCGCGCGAGTAGATAGTAACAAGTGAATGACAAGTGACGAAGACGACTGACAGAAAATTATTGGATATATATTTGTATTTTTCGAGCGTTTTGATAAAAAAATGGCATCTGGAGAGGGAAAAGTAGCTAAAAAGGTGTTCTCTTGCGTTGAAGCAATAGAAGAGCTTGAAAGAGAAAGTGACGGTGCATCGTGTAGCGTGCATCTTAGGCCTAACGTTATCTAGGCCTACTTTCATATTTCTATAGTCTCTCATTTTTATTTATGTTTCAATTTGTACAAGTGGTGTGTTTTAGACCACATAAATTCTACAAGACAGTTTTTTAAGTGATTAGTGTCTCCTGAAAGGAGAATAGCCTACATTTGTTGTGCTTTTATTTACAAAACACAAATGTTACTTGGTCTCATTCCTTTATACCATTTTGCATTAAACCTGAATGAAAATGAAGAAAATCAATCGATAATTAAGTAAAGTGCTTTAGTATGTATTAAAAGTAGATTTTTTGGGGTAGTATTAGTAAAAAAAAAAAAAATTGCATTTGAGTATTAGAAAAATCCAAAGGACACATATATGCACTAAAAATGATACTTTACCTCCCTTCGGTTATATTTGAATAACTCTTGCTCAGAATGTCATAGAGAAAAAATCTTTTTTTTCTGGTGGATACTGCCACCTAGTATAGTCAAACAATATAATCAGCAGGTCCCCAGAGCAAACAATACCTGAATCACAGATTTTCAAAGACAGGATTCTATAAAAAAATAAAATAAAAGTCCTATTTTTTTAATGTTTATCGTAATATTTTAAAAGCATACAATGCTATTTATGAAGTTTTGCAATCTGATTTAATAAATCTGAAGGGTTTTCTGTACAATGACACTAGCTTTTTAAATTTCCTACACTGTATGTGTCTAGGGTGAATATTTAAACTTGGGTGTGTTAAATTCAGGCGGAATTCCAAAATATGCCTTAGAGTGGAAGAAGTTAAGGCAGCATACCTACTATATGTTTTTATGTTTACATTATATATTTTATCTTGTTTCATTACATTGCTTAGAAAGCTAGACATTTGTGTGATGTTCCTGCAGTGTTCTAGAAAGCAAATGGTAGTTTATCTTTGTTTGTTGGCTGTCTGCTGTCAGACAGTTTCTCACAAATGACAATATCTTATCTGCTGCAAGCACATGTTCTATGCATGACTCCTCCTTCTTCTTACATATTATATTTAAAAAAAATAACTTATCTGTGCTTAATATTAAGTTAATATTTTAATAATATATTTTATGAAAGATATGGAACAATCATAATGCCTTGAAACACATAACATGTTATGGTTAAAGTATTTGGTTGAACAAGAACAGAAATATAAATTTACTGTGAATTTATATTTTATTGCAAAAAAAATGTTGGGGGGGGGGGGGGGGGGGTGCGACTTGGTAATAGTAATTACGTTCGACGTAGTTGAAGTGTCGACTGATTGGGATCACGCTTAGGGAGCCTGTCATCTTCGAGTACTGTTAAAACGAGCCAATGCACATTGGCGTGCGAGATCTGCATCTCACACTCCGCCCCGCGGCGCGGGTATAAATACGGAAGTGGATGCACGGACCAGTTGTCTTTCGCTTCGGAGCCGATCGGTGTCGATGTCTCTAAAGAGTGTTGAAGTGTTTCAACGAGCGAGTGTGTCGGTGTTCTTCTGGAAGACTCCAGGGCTGGTGGTTCTACAGTGTGAGTGCAGCGGTGATCGCAAGCTTCTGAACTCTCAACTGCTGTTTTAACAGCATCATCTCTGTGTGTTTGTTGACGGTTAGTTAGAGGGCAAAGAAGTGAGTGCCTCACTGTTTCAGTTCACTTTTCAGTGTTGTCGCGGACCCATGGTCATTCCCCTGTGTGCTCCTGCACTGGTGACGGGTCCCATTTCCTGAAAGAGCAAGACGGGTGCGTTTGCGTCTTTTTCGAGATGTCATTCCATCCTTGCGTTTCTGGATGTGGCCGTTCCCTGTCCCCCTCTGACAGTCACAATGGTTGCATCACATGTTTAAAAAAAAAAAAATATATATATATATATATTTATATTCAGCACGCTGAAGCAGCTTTTGTGGATAGTTCATGTTCTCATTGTGAGAACATGACTATCGCGGTGTTGAGATCGAGACTCACCTCCATTCGTGAAGGTGGAATCCCCATTACCACGCCTCGTTACGGCGCCACGTGGGATAGGTGATCAGAGGTTCATAGTGAGGGTTCCCCGCCCGGTAACCAATCCTTACTCCTCTATCACACCGCAGCCGGTGGAGCATCGGAGGGTGAGCTGGCCTCTGGAAATGATGACTCGGCTGCGTTATCTCCCACCGGGAGTGTAACGATGCCCGAGCCCAGGGCCGGCGCTAGCCATTTGGGTGCCCTAAGCACAAATGCTTGGTGGTGCCCCCCCACTCCCCCCCCCCCCCCCCCCCCCCCCCCCCCCCCCCCACTTACCCAAGGAATAACAAGCATTCAGAATTTCTTAGTTAGGTTCTCTTTACTTCCAAAATAACTGCTGCAAATAAATCATTTTACATTAACAATGGCACCAAATATGAAAAGAAATAAATAATATAAAGGTTAAAATTATAAATACCAAAAACCACCACAATTACTAAAAACACAGATTTGGAACATGAATGATATATGTGTGTGTACTGTGTATAATTATTTTGTATATATATAAATACACAATTGCATGTATGTATTTAAGAAATATTTGTTATTTCTATATAAAATATTTAAATTTATATATAATATAAATTATATATAATTATATACAGTATATACATGCAAATATTTCTTAAATATATACATGCATATGTGTGTATTTATATATACAAAATAATTATACACAGTACACACACATATATCATGTAGACACAAACTTTTATTTTGGATGCGATTAATCTTTTCCCAGCCCTAATAATTTGACAACTCTGTGAATATGAAAATATACAAACACTGAGATTGTGTTTTTTTTTTTTTTCTAATTGCAGTTTCACCAACAGATGTCGCCCTTGGGCCTTGGCCTATGAACCTCTTGAAAATTATCCGCATAGAACAACAACGAAAAAACGTATCTAAGCGGTCTTCCTTTTCTTCTCAAACAAACTAACTGCATCTTAAACAGCCCAAGTTTCAAAATTCGAGAAACCCCCGGACCCCCGTTAAAATAAAAGATTCAACATGCAGGGCTAAAAAAGGGAGGATCATTTGCCGGATCATTTGCACTACTAGCGACGCACCCCTGGACATGCATACACGACGCAAGGGCGCCCGCGCTACAAAACTAACATTTTTATTTAAAACATTGTCTTACCTGCAAGTGACGCGCGAGTATCATCCCGCTGTCTCTTCTTTTTCCTTTTTTCCGCCCCCGACTCTTGGTGCCTTTTCGAGGCCATGTCTGAGGTCGGTGTCTGCCAAATTTGACATTGATTGAGGCATAATCGAACAGACCACTGGGAGGTGGGGAAGGGGGGGCACCAGAGGGAGACTGGCACAGGAGATTCACCTTTTTCTCGACCAATTTGGTCTAGGCCTACATTACTTTTGTATTGCTTTTGTATATTAACATGCTTTAGACATATTTTATTTGTTATTTATACTAGTAGCCTATTGTGATGATTTTTCACAACCCAGATTTTTTGGTGCCCCCCCAAGCACTTGGTGCCCTACGCGCAGTGCGTGATGTGCGTGTGCGGAGCGCCGGCCCTGCCCGAGCCAGATCCATAAAATGTCAGCTATGCTGAAACGGGCCGCCGAAGCTGTTGGGCTCGAGTGAAATCCTCCACCGTGTCCCGAACAGTCTCGGTTGGATGATTGGTATCTCGGAGCGGGCTGCGCTGGTTCTCAGCTCGCCGCCCCAGTGCCTTTCTTTCCCAGAGTGCATGTAGAGCTTACCAGGTCATGGACGCCACCTTTCTCTGCCAGAAACTGCATGAGTAGCTCCTCCCCCTCACTATCCTTGAAGGAGAGGCGGTGGTGGGTTACAAGACTATCCCTCCAGTGGAGCGGTCTGTCGCGACACAGGTGCATCTCCACCCAGCCTCCACCCAGGGCTTAGCGTGGAGCCAGCCGCAGGCAGGCCGCCCAGCCTGTGTCAGACACTGCCAATCCAGGTGGCAAGCGTAAGGCCAAGTATATTTAATATTCCTAATATTTAAATGCAAAATTTTTATTCCTTTAGCATCATTCATTCAGAAAGCAAATACTGGTAGTGTTACTACTGTCACTGCTCAAACATATGTTTAAAAGTAGTTGGATCCAAAAAGGTAATACACAATTGTAGAGATTGCAAGATTCATTTGATACAATAAAACAAAAACACACATCACATAAACCCACATACACAAATAAACACAAAAAAACAACACCCTTCAAGAAAGACCCAGCAACCCCAGACACCATGTTCCGGAGTATTTCTGTGTGTAAACAAAACTATGCGGGTAAATAACATCTATTAAGCTCAAGGCTCAGTCTGCATTAGAGTGAAAATAATGAAGAGTGTAGCTCAAAGAGAGAAGAAAAAGTAAAAAAACAAAACAAAAAAAACAAAGGTACTTCACAGGCAGCATTTAAAGTAAGTCAGTAGGGGGGCAGTAGTAATCATAAGCTAGGAGGCTCTGCCACACACACAGAGAAAAAAAAAAGAAAAAAAAGGAAAAGCGTGACGCAGTCAGCTTGTGACAGCAGGATGTAAACAAACAACAACGAAGAGCGATCACCTGTTGCATCTAACTATAACACAAGAAGAGTGTCAACAACACCTCAAGAAACTTTACAGCCACGTTATCACATATTATAAAGAAAAAGCTCATTTGCTGTTCTGCAGTAACTAACGTTAGCTCATTGGCCTCACCTCATCGGGTAACTTATTACATTGAAGTTGAAGTTGACATGAAGACAGCTTCAGCGTCTTTGTGGCAGCTGAAACGCTGCTGTTTGCCATCAACAATAACACACAGCGTACAAGGATACAGAAGAAAGTACTTCATATTGAGTTCACAGAGCTTACGTTTGACAGGATCAAAGTTCCGGCGTCTCCTCGTCAGATCGGCACTGAAGTCTGGATAAATGAAGATGCGACTCTCGCTGTATTCCAGCTTCTCTTTCTCCCTAGCAAGGCGAAGGATTTTTACCTTATCCTGGAAGTTAAGCAGTGTGATCATGATGGACCTGGGACTGGCTCTGTCACTCTGTCGGACAGACGGAGAGCAGTGGGCCCTCTCAATGATTGGTGTAGTGGGAAAGTTGCTTCGTCCCAGGAGTTGTGTAATCAGCCGAGACATGAAACCGACGATATCACCACCTTCAGCGGACTCATGCACTCCAACGAAACGGAGGTTACAGCGTCGGCTCCGATTCTCCAAGTCATCAACCTTGTCCAGCAGGTAAGAATTGCTTTTCTCGAGTTGCTGAACCCGAGCCACAAACTCCTGTACATTGTCCTCATTAGCTCCTACACAAGCTGCTCTAGTAAATTAACTTGTTCTCCCAAAGTTGTTAAAGAATTCTGAATGCTGCTCAGACTACTTTGTATGGGATCCACTTTTGCATCAAATCGTGTCAGCATGTCAGTCTTGATCTGTTGAATGGCTTCCCACAAGGTTTGTAATGAAATGTGCTGCTCCTCCATTGTGGCAAAGACGCATACGTCTCAAAATAAATCTCTTGACTGTGTAGAGCAACTTAGTTAAATGCTTGACTTATTTAGATGCAAATCAGGTCACAATCATGTGGATCAGCATAAAGGATCACTTAAGAAGCTACTATACCATGGACAAACAGACTTGAGCTTGAGCTACGTTCACTCACTCGGCAGCCATCTTGACCTGGACTTCTGCAAGAACACCCTCTAACGAGGCATGCTTACGCACTGGAGTGGAACCTGTTCATGAGTTGAGTCTTCTCTCCGAGAGGAGACCCCGAAGGTGTTCGATCTCTTCTGTGCATCCTTTCCTGCAAGATTGGCTGGAGTGAGGGCTGTCTCCCTCCACCCTCAAAATGTGTTGCCTCTATGAATTGACACACACATGATGCAGTGGACACAGCTCCATGGGGAAGCACGATTGATCGTCAGGTTCCTGAGGGGAGCAAGGAGACTGGTGCTACTGCACTTCAGAGACCTCCCTTGAGCCTCTGCAGGCAGTGAGTTAAAAAATCCTGTTTTTAACGAAACAGTTCTCCTGCTTGCTGGGTCTCTATCTAGAGGGTAGGGGACCTTCACGCATATTCAGTTGACGAGGGGAGCAAGGAGACTGGTGCTACTGCACTTCAGAGACCTCCCTTGAGCCTCTGCAGGCAGTGAGTTAAAAAATCCTGTTTTTAACGAAACAGTTCTCCTGCTTGCTGGGTCTCTATCTAGAGGGTAGGGGACCTGCACGCATATTCGGTTGACGAGGGGAGCAAAGCGACTGTTGCTACTGCACTTCAGAGACCTCCCTTGAGCCTCTGCAGGCAGTGAGTTAAAAAATCCTGTTTTTAACGAAACAGTTCTCCTGCTTGCTGGGTCTCTATCTAGAGGGTAGGGGACCTGCACGCATATTCGGTTGACGAGGGGAGCAAAGCGACTGTTGCTACTGCACTTCAGAGACCTCCCTTGAGCCTCTGCAGGCAGTGAGTTAAAAAATCCTGTTTTTAACGAAACAGTTCTCCTGCTTGCTGGGTCTCTATCTAGAGGGTAGGGGACCTGCACGCATATTCGGTTGACGAATCGTCTCACACTCTCACGCTATCCTGAGACCCCTGCCTGGATATGTGCCCAAGGTTCCTACCTCTCCCTTAAACAGGACCAGGTGGTGAGCCTGAAAGCGCTGGCCCGGAGGAGGCAGACCCAGCCCTGCATGGCTTTTCTCTGTCCCGTCCGCTCCTTGCAGTTATATGTGGACAGAACTCAAAGCCTTAGTACCTCCGACCAGCTCTTGTCTGTTACGGAGACCAGCAGAAAGGGAAGGCTGTTTCCAAGCAGAGGTTGGCCCACTGCACAGTGGTTGCCATCATCTTGGTGTGTTATCCCAAGGTGCACGTGCCCCCCTGGGTAGTGAGCTCCTCCAAAGAGAGAGTATAGCTCCTGCCTAGGTGTTGACACAGAGTGCCTCGCTGACAGATGCTTTAGAGCGTATTTTATTCTTTGATCTGAAGTCTGTGTGGTGCCCTGGTGGCCTGTATACAGAAGCCTGTACAAATGTCTAAAAAAATAATTTACACTAATGTTACATTTACACTAATGTATCATTTACACTATAATGCTTCCTGACCTGGACCCCAGTTAGTGAAGTATTAACACCAAGACTATGTACCAGATTTCTAGAAAAAAGTGATGCACCACCCCAGGATGGAGACCTTCTATTTTTAAAGGGTCAAGTCTGCCCCAAAATCTTGTCCAATTACCTACAAAACCTATATTATTCTGTGGACATCACTTAGACATCCAGACATTTAGTGTATGTTGTGTTTAATAGTTATTAAATTGACACTGTATCTTTACTTTGGGCATTCTGAAAAAACACAATAATAACAATAATACAATAACATGTGCAATGTATACCACATAGCTTTGTTTTGAGAGAACACAATTAATTGGATGCAAATTCTCTAATTATTTAAGAAACCCAGTTGTAAATCTTCTGTACTTTTTCCTGTCTCTCTCTCTTTTATTCTCTTTGTTTTCCTACCTTTCCCATTAACTACTCCATCAATGTAGGGTGTAAATAAGCCATTCACAGAGGTCATTAAAGCCAACATCGGTGACTGCCACGCTATGGGCCAGAAACCCATCACCTTCTTCAGACAGGTGGGTTTACGAGATATTGTGCTTGTCATACTGTATTCTGAGCAGTAGTTTTTGTACATACTGTACGTATGCTCCATTTATTTGTCAGGTCTTGGCAATGTGCTCTTATCCAGATCTTCTTGAAGACAGCAAATTTCCAGAAGATGCCAAAAGTAGAGCACGCCGCATTCTCCAAGCTTGTGGTGGAGGAAGTCTCGGTACTGGAAAAACCTTTTTAATTAGATATTACATACTTTAAATAAACATGAAACCAAATTTAACAAACTATTTACCTATTGTCAAAACATAGTATCTTGCTAAGCCTCTGATTTTCCTTTTTGACTGACATTACATGGACGGGTTATTGCTAAATGTTCTTCCTTTTATTCCTCTTCGCCATAGTGCTTACACATAATGATATTTTATAAAGTTCAAGAGCAGTACGTTCAGATAATCTACCCAATCAGCACGAGAGGATGCATGTTTATATAGCCGACTTATTTCTGTTCCACAACAGTTTTCCAGCATCCCTCCTCCACCCAAACTCTTAATTATTCCTATCCCAGCCAGGGATGGTGTGATGGTAGGCGGGGTGCTCTGGGATCAAACCAAATTCCGAGCTCGGAGCTCTCCCCTCAGACAGCACTCCATAGGAATCCATTGCTTATATTTAAACTGTTTCTGGTACAGGACATTTGTGCTGAATATTTGTGTTTGGTGTGAAGGGTCTACAGAGTACTTTAGCAATAATCAAAAAAGTGAAAACAAAAGTAAAAAGAGGGAGAGAGATGTGCATGTGTGAATTACCAGTGTCTGTGCAGTGTCTCTACTAACCATGACGCTGTGAGTTTAATAACTTTTTTTTAAAAAGCAATGTGACACGCAAGCATTCGAATGTTTACTTCAGTATATGCGCATTGTAAATCTGTTGTTATTCATATTAAGTCATCATGTCTCGTCAGAAGGCTTGGAGTTGGATTAGACCACTCTATTGATAATTTTACAATGCCTTTATGACATTTTTTGGATCTTTTAAATTTGTGAGGAATGGACTTTAAATGGAGGGACAGCAATCTCTTAGGTTTCATAAAAAATTTCTTCATGTTTGGAAGTTGAACGAAAATCTTATAGGTTTGAAACAATATGAGGGTTTTTGCATTTTTTTTATGCATTTTTGGGTGAATTATACTTTACATACAATAAGCTGAGCTTCAGATAAAACTAAATTGATATATTGCGAATCACATCGTTTATATCAACGATACATGTCGTCACATTTTTTTTATGACGATATCTCGATATAACGATGTATCATTACACCCCTATAAGTGCTTTTGTTCAGTCAAGTGCTTGAGGAAGAGGTGTGTCTTCAGTAGTGTTCATCTCAGTGTCTGAGACCATCATGACACCAGCATTGTTTACCAAGCATTTGATCAATAATGACTGGTAAGGAACAAATAAATGCCATAAATGAGAAAGAAACCTTTGGAGAAGCCATGCTCCTCTGGCTAGTGAGAACAGGATAGTAGATCAAGGACAGAAAACAAGGACAGTTCACAAAGGTTAGTATACAGAATATAATATATAGTATACATACAGTATGTTATTAACTTGGAATAGTATTGGTAGGAATCATGTACAACAGACAGATATTAATCAAACTGATTGAATACGTCCTTCAAAGGTCCATCCTTCATTGTCTGCTAAGGTGCATGTAGATGGAGTGTAACTTCAGAACAGAAACTTCTGGCCTGATTCATATAATAATAAAGATTTATGTTATTTGATGCATGTTTTCAGTTCCATTCGACCTAACTGTTTAGGTGATGAATTAGGTGCATGCTTGGTTAAAGAGATGACTCTTCAGTCTAGACTTAAACAAAGTGTGTATGATTCATAAACAATGCTGGGAAGTCCAACATTTTAGTCTGTTAACTTTAATATCATGTTTACATGTGTGTGCATGATGTGTGAACCTCTTATTCAAATAAAATGGATGACAAAATACAGATTTTGGTATAATTAAATAATAGATAAACTAGATTACGTTTTCCATCATTTACATTTACATTTATTCATTTAGCAGACGCTTTTATCCAAAGCGACTTACAAATGAGAACAATAGAAGCAGTTAAACTAACAGAAGGACAACAATACGTAAGTGCTATAACCCCTCTCAGTTTAATTTTAGTGCAGTTTTTTTTTTTTTTTTTTTTAAGAATAGAAGAGAAGAGAAAGTGTTAATTCTACTGAATCAAGTGCTGCCGAAAAAGATATGTCTTCAGCAGTTTCTTGAAAGTCATACTCATCTTCTTCTAAAAGCAGCAATATTTTAAATGCACCCACATAAATGCAATATTTGCATTTGCTTATATTTTGACTAAATAAATAATAATTTTACAATAATTTGATGGTGCCTAAAGGAAAGGAAGTTTTTTTTTGTTGCAGTGCAAGTATCTAGGCAGTCTATCTATACTGAGGAATTTGAACATCAGTTACTGTAACTGTGAACTACTCCAAAGTACTGAAAAGAAGAAGAGCACCTTTCTAGAGATTAACATGCTTTAAATAAAGATTTTGAGACATTGCAAATTATTGCATTGCATTTGAAACTGTCACTGTTCCATGGCACTACCACAATACTCTGGTATGGTTGAAACACATGAATACTTAAATAGAATGGTAACACTTTACAATAATGTGGCATTTGTTAACATTACACTTGTAAACATAAACTAACAATGAAAAATACTTCTAAAGTATATATGAATGTTAGTTCATGTTAATTTCAACATTTACTGATACATAATTAAAATCAAAAGTTGTTCATATTTTCTAATGGACCTGAGCTAACATGAACTAACAATGAACAGCTGCATTTATTTAACTAACTTTAACAAAGATCAATAAATACTGTAACACATTTTTTTGCTAATGTTAGATAAACATAGTAACTAAAGTTAACTATTACCAAGATACTTTTAATAGGCACTGTGTTTGATGCAATTGATCAAGTGTTTGTAATTTGGCTTTTTGGATCTTTCAGGGGCTTACAGTACTAGTCAGGGAATTGAAATGATTCGGCAGGACGTCGCTCGCTATATTGAACGGCGAGATGAAGGAATCGCATGTGACCCTGACAACATTTACCTATCAACAGGAGCCAGTGATGCGATCGTGGTAAGCAGATTCTACAAACAGACAACAGGAAAAGACAAAACAAAGCTAAATGTAACATTCATAAAAAATAAAAATAAAAAAAATAGACACAGATAACATATCTTGTTTAAATATCTCCATGGCAATATACATAGTTATATGCAAATTAGGCCATGGATATTAAAAAAGGCATTGTCAGCTCCGTATGTATGGTTATTTCGTAGTGTAACCAGACAGTGTGGCTAATGTGTAGGCTATACGCATGTTCAGGAACACTGATTTATAAAGGGAATTTGCATAAATTCTGGTGTACAAATAACTTTATGAAAACTTTTTTGTTTGGGCATAACCTACCTTTATGCTGAAATCTACGTAAAGTTTTATTCATATTTATTCACTTTTCATATCATTCATATTTTTGATTGTCATTGCATTAGAGAATTCAATATCAGAATTGGTTTTAAATATCTGTGTTTGTCTGTGTCAGACCATGCTAAAGTTACTAGTGTCAGGGGAAGGAATGTCTCGTACGGGAGTGATGATATCAATCCCTCAGTACCCACTGTACTCCGCTGCTCTGGCTGAGTTGGGTGCTGTGCAAATCAGTTACTATTTGGATGAAGACAACTGCTGGAGTTTGGACATCAATGAATTACGGCGCGCCCTGCAGGAAGCAAAAAAGCACTGCAGCCCTCGAGCACTGTGCATTATCAATCCTGGCAACCCCACAGGTGTGACGACAAATCTATCAGCTTTTATTGTGGTGGCCAGTTTGGGTTTAAAATATAAGTTACTTGATATATATTTTACCTCATCTTATAGGATCATTAAAAACAAATATCCCATCCGGACATCACTTTTGGCCACTACTGTATATTCCTTTATTACTGTGGGTGCTTCTCATTCCCTTCAAATTGTCCATCCTCTTTCCTCACTTCTTCATCTTCAAGTCCACGACCCGGAAACAGATCACCACCATGATGAAGGATGTATCAGTTGTCTAAATGCACCATGCAAAGATGAGAAGTGAGGAAATAGTCTCTTTTTGTCAAAACACAAATGCCTGAAATCGGAGGCAAATTCAGAAAAAAATCTAAATAACAAATACACCTTTCACTGATTCCTTGTTTCTTTTCCTTGCATCCCTCCCTCGCATTTTTGGAGCAAGGAAAGGAAATGATGCACGATTTAAGAAATGAGAAGCACCCTGGCTGAGTATGTAAATAAGAAGAATTGCTTAAAAATTGTTGTTGCAGTGGTGAAGGCTATGAACAACCATTGGGCTGGAAAACAAAAAAATAATCTGGCAACGCTGCTTACCTTTACTCGACAGGTCAAGTGCAAAGTCGGCAGTGCATTGAAGATGTGATCCGATTTGCTGCGACAGAAAACCTTTTCCTCATGTCTGACGAGGTGATTTGTATGATAGGCCTATACATATGGTTTTTAAATATATAAAAAACACAATGATAATGTTTTCAACATGCCCTGCTTTATCCAGGTCTATCAGGACAATGTTTATGCAGACGGGTGTAAGTTTCACTCCTTTAAGAAGGTACTGTTTGAAATGGGTCCAGAATACTCTGAGAAAGTGGAACTAGCTTCGTTTCACTCAACGTCAAAGTGCTACATGGGAGAGTGAGTGTCCAAAACAAGAGAAGTGCAAATGATCTGCAGGTTTTTTGGAAGAAGTATTCCGTTGATAATATTGTAGAATTTAATGAATCTGACTCCTCCTAATAACTATTTGTTCTTAAAGGTTTAGCTCACCTAAAAATAAAAATGCTGTCATTATTTACTCACCCTCATGTCGTTCCAAATCTATAAGTCTTTCATTTTTCTTTGATACACAAATGAAGATATTTTGAAACCTGAGATTTCTGTCTTTCCATTGAAAGCTAAAGCCATCACACCAAAAGGTGACACTTCAAAAGGTTCAAGATGTCTGAAGAGACTTGATCGCTTAATATGTTGAACAGATTAATTTAGACTTTTAATCACATTTAACTCTTTCCCCACCAGAATAAAAAAAAAAGTATATTGTGTATGTTGTATATTGTCTATTTGGTTTGACCAAATAGTAGTGCCCTAAAATAGGTCAGGTAAATAGTTAAGCTCTCCAAGACTGGTTCCCCACTGAAGCTAAGCAGGGCTGAGCCTGGTTAGTACCTGGATGGGAGACCTTCTGAGAAAACCAGGTTGCTGCTGGAAGAGGTGTTAGTGTGGCCAGCAGGGGGTGCTCACCCTGTGGTCTGTGTGGGTCCTAACGCCCCAGTATGGTAATGGGGACACTATACTGTCAAAGAGCACTGTCCTTCGGATGAGACGTTAAACCGAGGCCCTGACTCTCTGTGGTCACAAAAAAATCCCAGGATGTCTTTCGAAAGAGTAGGGGTGTAACCCCGGCATCCAGGCCAAATTTGCCCAGTGGCTTCTATCCATCATGGCCTCCTAATAATCCCCATATATATATACCAATTGGCTTCATCACTCTGTCTCCTCTCCACCAGTAAGCTGGTGTGTGGTGGGCGTTCTGGCGCAATATGGCTGCCGTCGCATCATCCAGGTGGATGCTGCACACTGGTGGTGGTTGAGGAGATCCCCCCTTCTGTGTAAAGCGCTTTGAGTGCCGAGAAAAGCGCTATATAAATGTAATGAATTATTATTATTATTATTATTAATAAACCTGTCTGTCTTTCTTCTTGAAGGTGTGGTTTTCGTGGTGGTTATATGGAGGTGGTAAATCTAGACCCGGAGGTGAAAGTTCAACTCACTAAGCTGGTGTCTGTGCGGCTGTGTCCTCCGGTGCCTGGTCAGGCTCTTCTAGATGTGGTGGTCAATCCACCTCAACCAGATGAACCCTCATATGACACATTCATCAAGGTATATAATGTCCCGTTCATTGTTTCCTTGTTGAGCTGTACCAGTTAAGAAGAAAGTAATCAAACATTTTCTCCATTGTCTTCAGGAACGCACAGAAACTTTGGCCACACTAGCAGAGAAAGCCAACATGACGCAAGAGATCTTGAATCAAGTCCCAGGAATAAAGTGTAACCCAGTGCAGGGTGCAATGTACACTTTCCCACGGATCCACCTCCCACCAAAAGCCATCCTGGAGGCCAAGGTAGAATCGGCCTGTACTCAGTTAAATCTAATATCTGTTCTTTTTATGGGCATCTCTAAAGGTGTGGTTACATTTACCGCTGTTCTGCAAATTTTCATGGAAAAAATCCAAATATTTCAAAAGATTTCCCCATGAAGATTTTTCATTAAGTCTGTTGGCAATGTGAATTTGCCATGTTGACTAACAAACAGCTGCCTGGTTTGAAAATGATTGTGTGAGCTGTGCTTCATACATCGCTACACCATTGACAATGGGCCTTTTTTGCTAAAGTGCTAATGTGACTGCACCGTAACTAACCTTTGTAGTGACTTGTTTGGGATTCATGGTGCGTATTCCACTTTTAAGTTACCATGACTCACTTTAAGTTACCATGGCTCATTAACTCAACACTATCCCTAAAGGCCAATTCACACCGCACCGACAGATGGCAAAGAAACTTCGTCGGGTATTGATTCCAAGCACAACTACGCAATATGCTTACAAAATCTTTAGCAAATTTTTAATCATATTTGAATAATTTCCTAGGCCGGACATCACTTTTGGCCACTAATGTACATGGTTAGGATTGTGTGGATGTTTATTATTTATAAATACCAATGTGTGTGTGAGAAATGGCCTACGCACCTTTTGCTGCCTGTAGCACTGCACAAATCCATTTTTAGGCTTTATCAGTATGATACATGCAAAGGATTCTACTCAAGAAGAACATTATTCTCATGTCAGTATAATGTTAGAATCAGGTTCTGAAAGTGAGAAATATATTGATATATATTGAGAATTTGAGAAGATGGTTTGCATTAAGACCTACACATGACCTTCACAATGATAGACAGATAGATGACAATAAGTTAAAGTAAACGTTTTTTAAAACATTACTTTTTTTTTTACTTTTTTTTTACCTGGTTGAATTAAACTTTATTATAAAACGCTAACTGAAATCCTTCATCCCCTCAAATTTAGGAGAAGGGACAATCTCCAGATATGTTCTACTGTATGAAGCTTTTGGAAGAAACAGGCATCTGTTTGGTTCCTGGCAGCGGCTTTGGACAGCGAGATGACACCTACCATTTCAGGTTACTCTCCCTTTAAACAATCCATATGAATAAAATCAACCATTGATATGTTTGTGTTTGGTTATATTTAACAACGAATTAACATCGGAAATAAAAGGCCATACAAAGTTACAATGCCCAGCAACACAAGAGGAAAGGAACAACAATATATACCGTATTTTCCGCACTATAAGGCGCACCGGATTATAAGGCGCACCTTCAATGAATGACCTATTTTAGAACATTTTTCATATATAGGGCGCACCGGATTATAAGGCGCATAAGATACTGCAGTCAAACGTTTGACTGGGTTTGCGTTATGCATCCACTAGATGTGCTAAAGGGAATGTCAACAAAACAGTCAGATAAAGTCTAACTTTATTAAGCGTTCTGACAACTCCGTTCACTCCCATGGTAACGTTGTTCAAACGTTAAAGGAGAACTCAGGTCAATTTTAACAATGAGCTCATTTTTTGTAAATTTGGAGTGCTGTCAGTACAGATAACAACGACAAAAACCGGTGTTGCCTACACCGTGTTATCCTCTTTTTAAAATTTGCACCCTGTTGACTTAAACGGGACAAGTTTTAAACCTGCTTTTAGCCTCTTAACAACCTTAATATGTCATTACAAGTGCACAGCCATGTGAGTAAACACGGTGAATCTGACTGCAGTAAATGTGAAAGATATGAACAAAAATGATGTTTATTCAGCCAGCTCACATACCCGTATTTTCTTCCTGTTTTCGGTCGAAGTCCACAGTAGGCGATTGTTGAGTGCGCGCGCGATCATTGGTAACTAAGCAACAGTGGAGACTCAGACTGTCAGCCGATGACGGTGCTGTGTGGTGTTCTGAGAATATCAGCTCAAATGAATAGTTCATCCGAATCAGATGTTGAACACACGGAGGAGGTTTGATCGCGCTCGCGCGAACTCAACAATCAACTACTGTGGACTTCGGCCGAAAACAGGAAGTAAATACGGGTATGTGAGCTGGCTGAATAAAGAGATTATTCCTGCCTTCGTGAAAGCTCGGATCACAGTTGAGACTGATATATCAGCCCAGGCATCCACGATCCATTGGCAGATAGTGGCGTAAATCGCCCGGCGCTGTCTCCCCGTCTTGGTGAATGTGTGTTCACCATCCATATATAAGGCGCTGCGGATTATAAGGCGCACTGTCGTTTTTTGAGAAAATTAAAGGCTTTTAAGTGCGCCTTATAGTGCGGAAAATACGGTAGGTGTAACGATCCACACACGGGGAAACAAGGGTAAGTTCCAAAAGCAGTAGTTTTATTAGGGATAATCCAAAATCATAAACCAGTCCAAAGCAAGGGTCAAAATCCAAAAGGCAATCAAACATGAACAGGAACAAAACAAGAAGCAAGGAAACTGGATGACAGAAGTAGCATGATACATACAAGGACTCCGTGACACATACTGAAACAGACAGGGTTATATACACAGGGAATCGACCATGATAATGGGGAATTGGCTGAGTGCAATGATGAGACAGAGGATCGTGGGAAATGTAGTTCATAAGTGAAGGACACCGTGGGAAAGGAGGACATCTAGTGGACATCAGGGGAACACAAACCCAACACTGTGACATAACCCCCCCTCTACGGAGCGGCTACCAGACACTCCACGACAACAATAAAAAAAAAAACTAAAAAAAACCCACAGAAAACACAACACAATACAAGAGGTTCAGGAGGGAGGTGGAACGGTGGAGGATCAGGGGGAGGGAAGGTGGGCCAGGTCCATGAAGGGAGATAGGAACAAGGGGTGAGGGTTTAATCGGGGACAAGGGCAAAACAAAAAGTTTACCGGGCATCCAGGGGGAAACACAAAGTCCATCGGGAGGCCAGGGCGAGACGCAAAGTCCATCGGGCGGCCAGGGCGAAGAAGACTCCTCGGGCGGCCAGGGCGGTGACCACCCCTCGGGCGGCCAGGGCGGTGACGACCCCTCGGGCGGCCAGGGCGGTGACGACCCCTCGGGCGGCCAGGGCGAGACGCAAAGTCCATCGGGTGGCCAGGGCGAAGAAGACCCCTCGGGCGGCCAGGGCGGTGACGACCCCTCGGGCGGCCAGGGCGGTGAAGTCCCCTCGGGCGGCCAGGGCGGTGAAGTCCCCTCGGGCGGCCAGGGCGGTGAAGACCCCTCGGGCGGCCAGGGCGGTGAAGACCCCTCGGGCGGCCAGGGCGGTGACGACCCCTCGGGCGGCCAGGGCGGTGACGACCCCTCGGGCGGCCAGGGCGGTGACGACCCCTCGGGCGGCCAGGGCGGTGACGACCCCTCGGGCGGCCAGGGCGGTGAAGAACCCTCGGGTGGCCAGGGCGGTGAAGAACCCTCGGGTGGCCCCGGCTCTGGAACAGGCGACGCCGGCTCCGGCTCTGGAACAGGCGACGCCGGCTCCGGCTCTGCAACAGGCGACGCCGGCTCCGGCTCTGCAACAGGCGACGCCGGCTCCGGCTCTGCAACAGGCGACGCCGGCTCCGGCTCTGCAACAGGCGACGCCGGCTCCGGCTCTGCAACAGGCGACGCCGGCTCCGGCTCTGCAACAGGCGACGCTGGCTCCGGCTCAGGAACAGCAGAGGCTGGCTCCGGCTCAGGAACAGCAGACGCTGGCTCCGGCTCAGGAACAGCAGACGCTGGCTCCGGCTCAGGAACAGCAGACGCTGGCTCCGGCTCAGGAACAGCAGACGCTGGCTCCGGCTCAGGAACAGCAGACGCTGGCTCCGGCTCAGGAACAGCAGACGCTGGCTCCGGCTCAGGAACAGCAGACGCTGGCTCCGGCTCAGGAACAGCAGACGCTGGCTCCGGCTCAGGAACAGCAGACACTGGCTCCGGCTCAGGAACAGCAGACACTGGCTCCGGCTCAGGAACAGCAGACACTGGCTCCGGCTCAGGAACAGCAGACACTGCATCATCAGCACGGCGATGTGCTGATTCCGTGCTGGACGAGATCAACGGCGGATGGAGTTCTGGACTGGACATCACCAGCGGTGGCTGGGGAAGAGGACCAGAACCCCCTACTGCTGGAACTATTCATGACTAGGGTTGGGTATCGTTTGGGTTTTATCCGATTCCAGTACCTACTCGGTATTTTTTAAACGGTTCCGGTGCTTAAACGGTTCTTAAATCGGTACTTAAGAAAATGAAACCGCAAACACTTTATCAAAAAATAATACCCTTTAATTTACAGGGCCAAACTGGACACAGTATTAACTTAAATCTTTAAACAATATAAATACAAGTAACATATGGTAATAATAAAACCAATATAAAATAAAAATTCATATTTACATAATATCAAATGAAACAATATTGTATCAAACAATGTAATAATACTGGAGATTAATAGAGATTACTAGCAGGCAGAGCTGCCAACTCTCACGCATTGACCGTGAGACTCACGCAAATGACCCTTTTCACACCGAAAAATCGCGGACAAAGAGGACACTGACAGACAAGACAGAGAAGGTTACTTTTGATATGGAACAAATCCACAGCTGTCAGATTCTGTCAATATTTTTACGAGATTCACACAATAAATAACGTTTTGGCTCTTTGAAATGTAACAGATCGCTGTAGCGCGTCAGTTCAAACGGCACGTGATACAGCAGCCTACAAATCCACTGCTTCTTAGCTACGCAGCGTTGAGTGAAACTATGAAAGAGAACATCTCTGGTTGGTGTAACATATCTCTCAATAGGGAACGGGACGCTGCCAAGCTCCTCGCGCTGCCGACCAGCTTCCTTTTTTCGGCAGAGAAATCAAGGAGCAGATGGCGGCGCGCGCGCGCCAACATAGTATTACGACGTAAGTGCGTCGATGCGGCGCCCGCGCCATCAGCCAATGAATTGGCTTGATTCTATATGGGATTCAGACTATCGGCACACCCAGAGGGCGTTCTGACACGTAATTTTACACGTGAAATGCAGCCAAACCTTGCGAGAAAGAGCGCGCATGCGAGACAGAAGAAACTGTGCTCCAAACTGTGTAGCACACGCACGGCGGAGAGAGAGAGAGCGAGAGACCTTGTGTGTGTGTGTGTGTGTGTGTGCGCGTGTGTTCCTAATGAAGTTAGGCACCGAAATCAGGCACCGAAATTTTCGTTCTTATTCGGTCTGGTTACTACCGTTTACGTCGGAACCGGTTCCCTATTGGCACCGAGTTTCGGTACCCAACCCTATTCATGACAGAGTCCTTCTGTAACGATCCACACACGGGGAAACAAGGGTAAGTTCCAAAAGCAGTAGTTTTATTAGGGATAATCCAAAATCATAAACCAGTCCAAAGCAAGGGTCAAAATCCAAAAGGCAATCCAACATGAACAGGAACAAAACAAGAAGCAAGGAAACTGGATGACAGAAGTAGCATGATACATACAAGGACTCCGTGACACATACTGAAACAGACAGGGTTATATACACAGGGAATCGACCATGATAATGGGGAATTGGCTGAGTGCAATGATCAGTGATAAGGAACAGCTGAGTGCAATGATGAGACAGAGGATCGTGGGAAATGTAGTTCATAAGTGAAGGACACCGTGGGAACGGAGGACATCTAGTGGACATCAGGGGAACACAAACCCAACACTGTGACAATAGGAAAGGCAAGCGGAACACATGTCCAACACAAACAAAGACAAAGCTATACACAACACAAACAACACTCAAGCACAACACAAACATTGCCACATGAAACTGATTTCAATAGTTCAGGTCAGGGAAGTGGAAGGAAGTTGGACTGCTTCTAGATCAATCTTTGAGGTTGGTTCTTCTGCAAGGAGGTAATCCAGGATAATCCAGGAAGAATGCAATCCAAACGAAACTGCAAATGCAACAGCTCAGTAAAACACAAGACAGTAACAGACGAAGAACAGATGAGACGGAGGGATATGTAATAAAGCAAGGAGCTAAAAAAAGAAACAGGTGAAGACCAGTGTTGCCAGATTGTGCGGGTAAAAAAGGGTTTGGGCGGGTGGACAAAATTTGGGCTGGTTTGGGGTTAGTTTGGCGGTTTTCAAACATTTGCATTTTAAAGTCTAATTGGTTAATAAACCAAACTAAAGTGTGCATGTAGTCCATTAAATCAGTCATCATGACATTAAACACACGCCCATGCAGAGTCAGCTGGCGTTGGTGTTGACGTCGCTGACGAGCAAGCAGCCAATCAGCGATCAGCAGGCGGGCGCAATTTAGTGCGATGATAACTTATAGCTGTATTTTCAAGTCATCACTAATGCCAAAGTGGCATAAATATACAGTAAGTTGTATCTACAGTAAAGAGTGAGATGGTGAGCAACTCTACAAACGTGGATTACACATGTGGTGGGAGCACAGTTGAATGACTTGAATTGAAATCGAATATGGGTCGACTCCTGTCCATGGTCATGTGCACACTGGCCTAACCAGACATCTGCAACCTTTACAGACTGCACTCTACTCCTCCCTGACAGCTGCTGAAAAAGGTTTGAATCAATGATGAATCAGTTTTGACTGCTAAATTCTGCGTTATGTTCTGCAATGTGTACATCCGAGGATTAAAGTCATCGGTTCATTTCTTGATTGCCGTTTTAAAAGTGTCCACCTGGACATTTTAGTCATATTTGCTAATTCTCCTTAATTATTGCCCTGTTTTAGGTCAGTTTTCCTGGAAAATTTATTTATTTTTATCATCGTTATTTTGTTTTAAGGAGACAAAAATGGTACTTTTCAACCTTGAATGACATGGCAATAAAATTACATCATATTATTTTCGCAGTAAAATTTTGGTCGGGTTTTTCTTGGAGTGGGTGGGTTTTGGTGAGCTTTTGGGCTGGAAATCACTGTCCCAATCTGGCAACACTGGTGGAGACAATGAATAAACAAGGAAACCAAATGGCAACAGGAAGAAACACAGGAAGTGAGGATAACTACACCAGAACTAAATACAACTTCATGTAAAATATTAACATAAGGACAGGTGACACCTATTGCTTTCGAAGTACAAACATACCATTGGTGGCATCCCAGCTAACACACAATGTAACATAAGTCTGTTTGTTGCCTTCCATTGTGTTCAGTCTTGAGCCCATTCATCCTGTGTATCCCGTTGCCTGGCTTCAAGTTAAGTGTATCTCTTGTATATATTGGACCCTTGTGTCTGTTTTTGTTTTCACTGTTTTATGGAAGCTTGGCTCTCTTAGATTATTTGTACTTTATATCTTTTGCTTCACTAATAAAGATTACTGATATTTTTGGAAGACTCAAGTCTCCTGGTTCTTTTGCTCTTCTGCTATTGGGTTTAACTGTTGGGGAGTTAGGTCAGTGAGTAATTTCACACACTTAGAGCACCAGAGACTAGGGTTCAATTCTCACCAAAGGCAGCCCCTTACAGCAAGACTGAACCATGGAAGAAAGCCCAGTAGTAGAGTTTAAACCACCCTCTAACGTTGAACGTATCCTGACTGCACTCTCTGAGCAAGCCACAACCATTCAGCGACATGATCAGGCTTTGTAGGAGATTCTCCATCTTCTGAACCTCCAGTCCTAAACCTCTTCACTTAGAGAACCCCAACAGTCTCTTGACTTGGTCCTATATCCAGATCCACACTGACACTCCCTTCTGAGCCCAAATAACCAGCCACAGAGCAGTTTGACGGTGGACTTGAGAGACGCAGATTCATTACCCAGTGTACTCTGGCCTTCCAATTCAACCCAGCATTTTTCCCACTGAGAGCAGTAAGGTGGCCTACATTATTACCCTCCTCATGGGGAAGGCGCTCGACGGGGCCTTGTGGGACCAGATGTCTCCTCTGTCCACGAACAGTCAAGATTTCATTGGAAAGATGAAAAAGTGTTTCAACATCCAGCCAGTAGGGGAGACGTGGATCATCGCCTGCTGAATCTCTCTCAAGGGACCCGGAGCGCCCCTGAGTTTGCCATCGAGTTTCATACTCTTACGACCAAGGGTGGATGGGATCAATGAGCCCTAAGAGCGACCTTTCACCATGTTTTGTCCCCCGAGCTCAAGGACAATTTAGCATTTCGAGACCCTGCTCCTGATCTCGAGTCCCTCATTGACGTGGCCATCCAGGTCGACCATTGTCTCAGAGAATGACAGCTGGAGCGACAGTGGGATACCAGCTTACTTGAGGTTACCAGTCCTCAAGTAAGTCCTGTTAAACTGTCTCCTCCCCCTGGTGACCCAGAGTAGGAAGGCCGGGGTGAGACTAGGAACCATCCCCTGCTCTGTGACCTTGGGCCCAGGGCCAGCAACACCATCAAATATGTGCCTTTGTTGACTAAGGGGCCTCCGGGAGTTTTATGGACTTTAAGATGGCCCAGAGTCTCGCTATTCCCCCTGTGATTCTCCCAAACCCCCCTTACGTACATTACAGAAGTCGACGGCAGCCCGCTGGGGTCAGGTCTGGTCACTCAGTTCACTCCGCCTCAGCTACAGGTGGGGGAACACTAGGAATGGATACAGTTTTTCTTAATTCATTTTCTATAATCCTTGGTTTCCCATGGTTGACTGCTCACAACCCACATATTGACGGGTCCCGAAAAGTCATTAGAGAGTGGGGAACCAACTGCCAGATCTTGAATACTGCTTTCTGCTGTTCCTCTGAGCTAATTAAGACTTTCCAAGAACTCTTGCCAGACAACTCCAAGAACAACTCCATCTTAATGCTCAAAGCCCCGTTCACGGAGATCATGGCCATTCCCAGGATGGAACCTGTCACTACCAAGTCCCCACCTCACCCTCCCGAGCCAACCCAGAATACACGGCCCTCATCGAATTCTTCAGTAAAGTCCTAGCTGCCACACTGGTCGGTCTGGATCTGGTCCTCCATCAGCATGTTCCACCCCCAGTCCAATGGCCACACTGAGAAGGTAAATCAGGAGATTGAGAAGACACTGAGGTATCTGGTCCAATCCACTTGGAGCTCTCGACTTATCTAGGTTGAGTTTGCTCATAATACCCTGTACCATTCCTCTTTTTAGGCGTGTCCCCCTTTGAGTGTCCGTATTGTTGTTCCCCCCCCCCCCCCCCCCCCCCCATTTCCTGGACAGGGGCCAGAGGTTAAAGTCCCAGCCACCATACAGCTCGTCTGCCGGTGTCAAAAGGTCTCATTTGGCCAAACAAACGAACGTGGTGTGATTATGGTTCCAGGCTCCAAGTCAGGTGGTGGCTTGATCATTCAGATCATTTCATCCAGTTTTTTCTGCTTGAAGATCAGGATACATCATACCATAGGTTCTGTGCAGGGGACTTGACTGTTTCTCATTGTCTTTGCTGAGGATCTTTGCCAAGGGTTGTCTAGTCAATGAGGTCTTCGCTGGTGATCTGTCTCTAAGGCTTGTCTGTCTAGTTGTCATGGCATCCTCTGACATTCAGGGCTGCGTTGTGGTCATCTCAGGGTGCAGGTCCACCATCTGGTCTGGATACACAGACGATTTTGATATTCTAGGTGTTATCAACTGGCCAGAATTTTGAGACTGTAATTGATGTTAAGAACTGTAATCCAATAGGAGCTCGCTCAAGCACTGAGGAGCTAAACTATTTAGAGTTTTATAAGTAATCAGAAAGATTTTAAAATGTATGGCATGTTTAAGGAAACCATGCAATGTTGATAAAACTGGGCTAATACGGCCATATTTCCTGGTTCTAGTAAGAACTCTAGATGCTGCATTTTGGACCAGCTGTTGTTTGAGTCTGCAGGTCAACCACCCAGTGAGGCATTACAATATGCTTTACAGTATGTGGCTTTTGGTGGAACTACGTGTGTGAATGATAGTTCAAGTTAATAAAGTCTGTGTAAAGTTTATCGTATTCCCATTACAGAAATTACGTCCAAATTATACTCTGCAAGACCGGGAAAATCATGTGACTGAGAACAAGGCATGTTGATTAATGTGAAGGGAGGGGGAAATAATTATGCCCCTGAGCTAAAGACAATAGTTATGCCCTGAGCTGGCCCTGTTGGGCCAAACTGTTGCTTAAAGGTAGGTTAGGCAATTTTCGGAGAGGCTAGCATTAGCGGGCTAGCTTTGAAAGCACAAGATCCCACCCTCCCTTCAGTGCACTCCCGAAGCCATGCCTCCTCCAAAGCACATGAACGCGTACAGCAGGATGCAAATAAAAGCGCCACAAGAGACGGCATTAAACTACTTCGCCTCAAAGCACATAACATTACAATAATAATGCACATAAACAACTTATAGAGCACTGACCTGTACCACCCGACTGCTGCATATTACTTTCGGCGTTGATAGTGTTGCCATTGAAATGGATATATTCGAGTCATAAACGTCAGAGGTTTCCATCTCTTCAAAATTACAGTAGTTATGGTGTGAATTCAGCATAATCTCGTTGTTTTGGTTCCGGAGGTCTGTCTAACTCTGCATAACTTGAAATGGATTTATGACATTAACATATGCGCTAAAAAAAATTCTGGTTAACGTGGTAAAAATATTTAACGTAATTAAGTACCATCCGTTTTTTTTCCTGGCATCCTCAGTCTTTCAATCCATTTGTTGATTAATACCTGCTTTTTGTATTCTTCTCCTACAGAATGACCATCCTTCCTTCAAAAGAGAAACTGAAGATAGTGTTGGCCAAGATTAAGGAGTTTCACCAGCATTTCACGGACCAATACTCTTAAAGGGATACTTCACCTCTGGGAAGATGAATGTGTATTTAATATTGGTCATTTATATAGTAGAAATGTGAAATTATTTTTGAAATTGAAGCATTCTAGACTGAGAAAAGGCAGAAAATTTATTTTTTACTCATGTGGCTGAAAGACAACAACTCCCAGAATGCACTTGCTTTGCTGCCCTTACGAGTCCACTCCCAAACCACGCCTACCGGTTACAGGCGGCAGAATCTGAAAAATGGATACAACTAGGCTTGCTTTGATACATCGTGAGTTATTTGATAAATTTCCGTCGAAATGGTGCTAAATTGCGTTGTACCGGGATGTACTAGCCTAATGTATATAACACAACTTAGACTTTCACATTAAAAATATGATGCAAGGCAGGACCATGTCAACAGAGTAGCTTAGTAGCTCTGCATATGAACTGTTTTCCTCCAATTGAAATCACTATTTCTCTAAGCTAATACATTATCTAGGCTAATCCATACTCTAGTGACACTAAAGGTTTATAAAAAGAACCACAACCAATGTGAGTTATAACTTTTAATTAAAAAAATAATTAATATTAACACTTTTACACTCAAAGCTCTGCGGATTCAGCGATCTCGTCCAGAAGAAAATGGCATCGCTGAGATTCGCGACAGCAATAGGACTCTGTATCTGTTTCCATAGGCGCACAGCGAGAGCACTGACACCGCCAGTCCGCCCCAGCTCGAGTCTGGCCGGGCTCAGGTCTCGCTCCGGCCGCCTCTTGTTCCTCCATCTCCCGCAACTGTTTATCGCTGTATTGCGGCTCGTACAGGTAGCCGCGAGCATCAGATTCTCGCAACAGATCTTCGAAATCCCCTTCTGCCATTTCAACTTCAAAACTACTTTCCGCCATCGTGATTAGCCTACAAACTTTCTACACAGACCAAGAGGCAAGAGCCTATTAGCTTAGCTTCTACAAAAAGATGGCTGACACTGTCTTTACATTCTGTGAGTGAGATCCCGCCCCATATGGGTGTGGTGAAAACATGCAGAACACTGGCTGTAGTCTTTAGCCTCTGGCACAAAAATCCTCCGATGATGCAAAATGACGATTTTTGCGTCATCGGAGGATTTTTTCCAGACTAAAAATTTATTTTTCTCTCATATCTACTACTGGTTTTCAAAATACTACTGGTTTTCTACTGATACAAAGCTTAATGCTAAATCCTGAAGTATCCCTTTAACCCTTGCCATCTCATTTTCTGACAGACTTAACCAAATCCTCAATTTCTCACATAAAGCTACTGCACTTTTGGGATGTGTTCTATAGGTAAATACCTGCAATGCAAATTAAGTCCTATCTCACAGCATGGACAATGTGAGGTGAACACGAGCCATGCTGAGAGGACAGTATTTTATCCACCCCGGCTTCTATAAATGGCAATGTCAAATGTTTTTGGGGGACAAAAAACGAACTTACATTTGTGGTGAGCAATTAAAATATTAATGCTTTTTTACTAGTAATATTTTAACACAGAATTATTCATTTCTATTAAGATTGGTTCTATTTGTTTATTGAATGTTTGTTTGTTTGTTTACTGTATACTGTAGTTCATTCTTGCTGTGCTAAAATAAATTACATTGTGAACTTGGAAAGGACAGCTGTTAACATCATTTATTTACAAAATATGATTGTGCAGTTGGTTAATATATATGAGTAAAATTTTTATTAAATATGAGGAATGAATTAAATACTTTTAAAATAAGATTATTGAGCTTGTGAACAGTGGTACGATAACATCATGCATTGTCATTGCCAGCAGTTCTGCCACACTCTTAGGCCAAAAAGTTCAGTGGGGTTTATTTATAGACCCTTGGGCCAAAAAGTTTCTATAAGGAGAAATGACTTTAAATGATTGCATAATACTTTCATGTTTAACAGGTAAAAAAATGTTCTAGTTTTAAAGTATGTTACTTAATAGTTAATTAATAAAATGTGATCAAAATTTATTTTTATATAATCCATAAAATGATCCCATGATGGGAATAGGATCCCTTATTCCCTCTGTCAGGTTCTATATAGAACCTTTTCTTCTAAGAGTGTAGTAAAATGTGCTGGGATTGGCAGTTGAGCAACAGAAGATCACAGCACATCTCAATTCTTGTACAGATGCATTCTGTGTCCTCATGTCCTTCCAAGTTAAATATTTTAAGGTATCCTGCAAGTCTGTTTTGTTTTTTTGCATTCTTAGAATTGAGATTCAGCCGCAATCTGGAAAAATGAGAGGAAATGGAAACATGACAGAACTTCAAACTAAAAATCATAACAAGAGCAGTCAAGGGCTGTTATACAATATCCGCTAAGAAACAAAACTGTGGTTCCATCAACAGTCAGAGAAACAAACATTCACACCAATTCCACAGGTAACAACAGTATTAAGAATCAAGTGCATCTAAACCGTAAAGTGCATGTAGTCTTTTTTGTCAATTCAGCTAATATTTTGTCTTTTGAACTATATGTAGCCCATATAACATGGAGGGCAAAGAAGGCTGGCAGAAGTGTGGATCTAAGTGCAGGCATATTTAATAACAAAAGCAAAACAGAAACCAATGAACACAAGGGGCAGGAGAACAAGAAAACAAGAATACAAGAACACAATAAAATACAAAAGTAAGTTTTGGGAGTTCATTTTTAGTCCATCTCTGCAAAATGGACTTCAGGGTATGAGATGGACTAAAAATTAACTCCCAAAACTTACTGCCAGATTCTGGAAGATAAATTCTTCAAACAGTTGTTGTTCAAGAGGATGTGGTGCTGGTCCTTCAAGAGTCACTCTCAAACTGTGTGTCTATAAAGCCAAAAAAAAAATTTGTTTTATTTTACTGCACTTCAGCTTGTGATTCTTATTAAGTCGGGGTAATTTTTTAGGATTCTTTACCTAACCTAAGTCTCTGAGATCCTGACTCCTTGCACTTCTGGAGACTCCAGGTAGGTTGCAGTTCTGGAAAATGGTGGCGCTGGAGACTAAAGGGTTCCTGATGGTTTCACACTTTTCACAATTCTTCACCTTAATTCTTAATTATTTTGCAGTTAACATGTGTCTTTTATTATCCACCTGCATGGTTTTGAATGACCCTGCTGACCCAATGAGCATTTCACTGTCCAATGGTCATGCCTTAGCTGCAATTTCTAGTATTGCATCATTCTCATGGGCATTTAACAATTTTTTAAGACTTTTCAGTCTGAGTTAAATCTCTTTTTTGGCTTATTTTATCTGTAAAAGAAAACGTGCCTATAATTATGCACACCTGAATATAAGGCATTTTTATTTCCATCGTTCATGAATAATTACATATCACTTATAAATGATTAAATACAAAATGAATAGTAGTTATTAAGATTAATGTGGTTTGGAATTGGTAAAATGTGCCTGGAAAAAAAATATGATCAGAAAATCAACGTGTCTAATAATTCTGCACGCATGCAGTGTAGAGAGCGTGCGCTTTTTTCCTCTGGGTTCCCCCCACACAACAGGATTTCTGATCGTAAATTTTCAACGTATACTTGTACTTTTGTACTTGTACTCCATTACATTTACAATGAAAAAAATAATAGGCCTACTTTTTACACCAATACAATACAGTACACGTCAAATGTCACCATGACAAATCTTTCCTCAATGATTTAAAAATAAAACGTTTTTTTTTTTTTTCTTAATTTTATGTTACAAGCAAATTAATCATGCTCACATAAGCTTTTATTTAAACAGCCAATGAAATTTATTAATGTAAATACTGGCAACATTTTTTTAGAAGAATAGTTCACCAAAAAATAAAATCCTTTTCATTACAAATGTGCATGACTTTGCAAAAGAAGAAGTTCTGAAGAATAAACATGCTTTTCAACGACCCCATGGATGGGGACCAGGGGCTTTAAAAAAACATCATTAAAATTATCCATACAAGTATTCCAAGTCTTCCGTCATCGTGGCCGATTTTTTAGATTGCACACTAAAAAATTCAGTTTTTTCGCATATTTCCCCATTCACTTCCTATGACATTTGACTGCGAACATATAACTTTAAAAAAAGATTTATTTTTGGCTTTTTTGCCTTATGACAGGACAGTGAGCTCATAGGAAGTGAAGTTGGAGAAAAAGAGGGGGACAGGATCAGTGAAGGTCAACTAGTCGAGACTCGGCCTTGGGACGCCTGAAACGCAACTGAGCTATATGCACTCCCCGCGAGGCAATTTGCGCCGACGTGTGACCATTGTTTAACGACCATTAAGATTATAAATAGCAACTGCCACAAATGTCACCAAGTTTTGTACCATTCCGATAAAGCATCATTTTATAAAATTTTCGAAAATGACCAAACACCAGAGAGTTAAGTCACTCTAGAGTCTAGACAGCACCACTATGTCAGACTGTCTTGTTGGTGAGATGATCAGATCTGTGTGGATCATACCTTCTGTTGTAGGACTCATTACAACATTTGAAGAAAAAAAAAAAGAAAAGAAAAAAAGGATGATTTAAACTCTAAATTTCAGATTTCCTCCTGGCACATCTATTCTGCACAAGCGTTTGCACAGTACTGTGTATTACATACATAGTTATTCACACAACGTATTACAATATGATTTAGTGACATTTCATTTCAAATGGAACTTTGGAAGATTCAGGCAATATGCAGTATGTTAGCAGTCATAAGTACTTTATTAAATCACTGCATAAAAATGTAAAAACAAGTATTTGAGTGTTGAAAGGATTTGAACATTTGTGACAGTGTGTCTTCACTCTCTCCATGGGGTGTGCATTGTGTCTCCCTGTTGTGTGAGCTCTGGAGAGAGAAAGAAAGGGGGATTAACAAAATAACAGCAAAAGATTAAGTGATTAAATAAAAGGAATTTTAAATGTGCATTAAATACATAAACAGATAGGGTATAATAGGGACACAATTCTTTCAAGACACAAAATGAAGTTCAAAACGTAGGTTCGGGAGAAGCCTAAACATTCAGTCCTGTCAATCATCATTACTATACAAGCAGCAGACACCACATCATTCCATTGACAAATTCTTCCTGCAGCCGCCCTTCCCACCTACTCCTCCTGTAAATTATCTCTATCCTCTTATGCTCAATTCCATCATGGGGGGTTTTAACTCGGAGCTCAAGCCAAGCCTCAGGTTCGAGCCTCTTCCAAGGACAGCAAGCCAAGTTAGTTTGCTATTAACATTTAAGGCTGAATGGGAAGGCGAACTAGTGAATTAACTTTCTTACCTTGCGAGTACGCTTTTCTTTTCTTTTTCTGGATCCTTCTTTCAGTTTTTAGGTGCCTGCATTCTTCCTTTCCATGCATTGTCTGCCAGAAGAAGATATAGGTAACAATATAGAGTATATATATACACATATACACAGAGAATTTGGGCAACAGTCTCTTGGCAGCCCTACCTTTCTGCAGTCTCTGTAACAATCTCTCATTTGGGTTGATAATACAGTCTTCCCCACTCTTTTCCCAAGTTCTCCATTCAAGGTCAACACATTTATCTTGAGCAGCGCTGGCATTAAGGCATTGGTAATTTTCGAACAGTCCCGTTTGATCTCTGATTTTAGGCTGATAAGCAGCACAGCCTTTTGCCACATGATTTCCCAAAATAATTTTTTGGATATCATGGACTCCCTCAGTAGCCCTTTTGTCATCAAAGGTTATCATTTTAGCAATCTCTTCTCTTTTGCAACAAAGACCATCTGAAAAAGAAAGCTTTCTATGATCCTTTCCTTTCATGTTATATCTACATGATGTGCAGAAGGGAAGCTTTTTCTCCAATGTGGAATGAGAAACCCAACCACACGTCATTGCAGATCCATCAAGCCTCGGACTGCTTTTTGCTTTGCGCTTGCAAGTATGAACCGAACCATGCTTCTGATCTGAGACATCAATTGCTGGTCTTTGGTTCCTGGTGTCTTTCCCATTTCTGAGAGAAGATTCAAGACCAATGGCAAGGGACATCTTTGGTAGCCGCCTCTCTGAAATGTTAGGCTGTTGTTGTTCAATGGGTAACTTACTGTAGTAATATACATTACCAAAGTCAGCCAGCCAGCTTGTTGAGGGACGGTATGGTGAGTGGGCCTTAAGTGAGCTAAGGGAGTCTTCACGTTTAGTTGATGCACCGGTTTGTTGACTTACCCCTACTGGAATACCATTAGTGGAAGACTGATTCATCTCTGACAGAACATCACTGAATTTAATCTGTGGACTCAGAGGTTTCTGAGGAGTTAAAAATCCATTCTCAACCATCCACTCATTTGAAGGCACATACGGCATCAAAGACTCTACTGACCAGGTAGAGGCCTCTAGTTGATGTGGAAGACCATGATATTTAGTAGATGCATCAGTTTGTTGATACTTCCCTACAGGAACACAATTTGGCTTTGAGATACTATGACTGGGTTCAATCAGTGGGCTCAAAGGTTTCTGAGGGGTTAGAAGACCATTCTCCATCATCCACTCACTGGACGGCACATACGGCATCAAAGACTCTACCGACCAGATAGAGGTCTCTAGTTGATGTGGAAGACCATGATATTTAGTAGATGCATCAGTTTGTTGATGCTTCCCTACAGGAACACAATTTGGCTTTGAGATACTATGACTGGGTTCAATCAGTGGGCTCAAAGGTTTCTGAGGGGTTAGAAGACCATTCTCCATCATCCACTCACTGGACGGCACATACGGCATCAAAGACTCTACCGACCAGATAGAGGTCTCTAGTTGATGTGGAAGACCATGATATTTAGTAGATGCATCAGTTTGTTGATGCTTCCCTACAGGAACACAATTTGTCTTTGAGATACTATGACTGGTTTCAATCAGTGGGCTCAAAGGTTTCTGAGGGGTTAGAAGGCCATTCTCAATCATCCACTCACTGGACGGCACATACGGGTTAAAAGACTCTACCGACCAGATAGAAGCCTCGAGCTGACAAGGCTGGTCATGGTACTGTATGTCAAACGGCAGCCGCAGAATCTTAAAGGGAACATTGGTAGAGTTTCCATCTTCCTTCTCCTCTGTATGAAAAGGCATCTCTGATTTTTTCTTTGCTTTAAGGCTTTGGGTAACGACAGATCTGCTTGGCTTAGGATACGTTTTAAAAGTTCTACAAGATGGAGAAGTTCTCACCACAGTAACTTCTGTACAAGCAGGGAGACAATGCTTACTGGAGTATCTTAACATCCCAGCTTCAACCTTCCGTTTATCCTTCCTTACTGCTAATGACTGGTAAGAGCACAAGACGACATCCTCTGAAGATTGTACAGATGCCAAGCTGCACTGCAAAAGGTCAGTTTCGTTCTGACTAACTAGCTCCATGTTCTGAAAGATCTTAAGCCCAGAAGGCATTTCATTGCATTTGATTTGTACCCGTTCGGCTTGGAGGACTTCAGTCTTGGGAACAGCAGATAAACCAGTAATGTCAATAGTATTGGTGGCATTGCAATTTTGAGTCAGTGTGGATGTACCTTCAGGGCAAGCTACTGATTTGTTATCTGAGGAGCAGGGGGATGTTGACACTGGACTGTCACAGCCAGTACCCCTACCTGATTCAGAACAAGTTTGGGACCTTGCTGCATGTCCATGTGAGTCTATGCTATGACAAAAGGGTTCAGTTTGCACCTCTGAGCTGACCATCACACGACCAACAGGCAAACCGTTTTGGAAATGGGATCGGTGGGTCTGGTGGGCAATAATTGGAGCCACATGGGGAGTCATTCGTCTGTAGTCCAATATGGGCAGTTGAGCATGAGGAATCATGTATCCAGGGACTTCCAAACACGGGGGAAGTAGTAGTGGCATCATGCCGTAACCTTGAAAACAAAGAACAGTCATATCACGTAAATGTGGGTGTCAATGAATACATTTTAACAGACTGCCTGGTAGCATTAACAGCTGGATCCTAGTATCCTGAAAATTAAAAATCCTCAAATCACACTTAATTCATGTAAAGTAAATATCACACTTCATGTTATGAAAAATTTGCAGATTCCTCCATATTTTCAATCGAGAGCTTAATATGCTTGAGACAATCCAGAAAACCCATCAGGAAGCTTTTAGAAACACTTTTTAGGAACATCATGTTCATCGGGTAAAATTAAATAAAAGGCACAATAAATAAAGTAAAATCCTGAAAAATTGCTCAGTTTAATTCAATTGAAATCCATATCTGAAGAAAAAAAAAATAGCAACCCTAACAATATTTAGTAAAATGAGAAAAGAAACAGGTATGGTTTAGAAGATACCTGATCCATGAAATCCACCGTAGGGAGCATATGGAGTTGGCATGGACCACTGATATGGGAAGAGAGGTTGGACATTGGGAACGTAAAAGGGTTGGTTTTGATGGAGGTGTTCATCTGGGTGTAACACTCTGGAGGGCAGAGGACCAGGGAGCGGATGGGCCTGTGCATACAGTGATCCACTCAGTACACCTGCCATAGCACCAGTGGGCTCTTGGGTAGCAGTTATACTTGAAGAAGAACAACAAGTCAAGAGAGGGTTTTAATAATTTGGTCAGACTAGTCTTTAAACTACAGTCAGGCTTTTGTTTTTGAAGTTGAACTGAAGCAGTTCTCATTTTTGTTTGGGATGATTTTAGAATGCTTGACCTTTCTTATATTATATAGTTCTTTCAAAAGCAAGATGAACTTTTACTTATCAATCCACACTTTATTATCAGTTTTATTTTACATGTATTTAGGCTTTGCTAGCATTTTATGACAAACAGTTATCAAATGTTTGATAGCAACTGAATGGTTTGTTTAAACTATTAAAACTTCAATTAAACAAAGTAGGTGGCTTTATTTAGATTTTACATCGCTTACCTGAAAAGCTTTTTCAGACCAGAAATAATCACAATAAAAGTTAACCTACAGTTTTCCACAAGTTTAAATCAATAGTGTGTTGTGAACCCAGAGAAAACCACACCCAAATAATTAGACCAATTAATTAGAATGACATTAATTAGAACGAAGCATGAGCTGATTAGGCAGTCCAGCTGACTCTATTAGAAAGGCTGTTGATTCCAGAAAAGTTGTTTGGTGTTAGTTTAGTTTACTATTAATGCACAACAACTGCAAACACAGAAAGATGATAGGCTTGTGTGAGATTCCAAATGCCTCACCTTAGACAAGAGTAGATAACTGCAGTCAGGGGATCCAAAAAAATGCAGTCAAAAGTGTTGATCAGCCACCCACGAGATCAAAAGTGGATATTTCTTGATTAATACTCCTTTGCCTTGTTTTAATAAATTGGATGTGATTTAGTAAATGTTATTCAATTCAACCCCCCAACCAACCAATTTTTTTTTTTTTTTTTTATAAAGACATGTATTTTATATAGCCTATGTGTGTATAGATGGTTTGAACAACCATGATGTTTTGTTCTCTTCTAAAATGCTTGATTTTAATACACACACACATATATAATATGTATATAATAATAATAATAATAATTCATTACATTTATATAGCGCTTTTCTCTGCACTCAAAGCGCTTTACATATGGAAGGGGGAATCTCCTCAACCACCACCAATGTGCAACATCCACCTGGATGATGTGACGGCAGCCATAGTGCGCCAGAACGCCCACTACACACCAGAGGAGACAGAGTGAAGCAGCCAATCAGGCTATATAAGGGGATGATTAGGAGGGCATAATGGACAGAGGCCACTGGGGTTACACCTCTACTTGTTTGAAAGACATCCTGGGATTTTTTTGTGACCACAGAGATTTAGGACCTCGGTTTAACGTCTCATCCGAAGGACGGTCCTCTTTGACAGTATAGTGTCCCCATCACTACACTGGGGTGTAAGGACCCACACAGACCTATATTTGGAGATGCCAGATGAAGCCTTATATTAAACTAAGCTTATGAAATGTCTAATGATTTAAACTTCACCATAATGCACACCGCACATTTGACACCTCAACAATATCTTGTAGTTCCAGACATTAACTGTTCTTTTGTCTTGCACTCTTATGGAGATTGTGATCTTGTTGCAACTGTAGCACATTTGAAGTATTAGGATAGTACAAATATAAAAAAAAAACATAACATCACTGACATAAAAAAGAGCACTGAGCACATACTATTTCATCATGTAACAGAAAAAACAGACATAAAGACATAAAAAATCGGAGATGAATGCATTGTACAACACAGTCACAGCAAACAAGAAGGACCCAACTGCGACAAACAGGATGTACAAACAGGATGAACTCAAATGTTAAAAATGTAGGCAGGCGCAGGCCACCAGAGCGGACATAAACAGGAAGATGAGGTCAGACAGGACCCGATAGCCTGTGTTGTGAGTGCCACCGTCTGGACAGAGCAGGTAGTTGGAAGAGAGAGCAGTGGAACCAGACTGGGTAAGGGGATCACGTGTCAGTGCCCCGCTGTGGTTTGCTGTCGCTGCTCTCCCACACAGAAAGCTCAAATTGTTCGATTGTTAAAGCAACATACACATACAGCCAACAGAACATGTGCCATATGGTCAGTCCTCTCCGCTGCTCTCCTTTGTCTGTTGAGCATTAAATCTCATCATCTGGTAGCTGAGATAAAACCCATTTAAACCAAACTCTCTCCAAGCACATGAATCTTTCATAGCGGTAAAGATGAATGTTTTCACAGTGTCTTCTCATGTTTTTCCGCTATCATCTTTCTTATCTCTGTGCTCAGGCGATGGAGGAAATGATGTCAGCACGATCCAAGCAGCAGACTGTGGTATTGGTATTGAAGGGAAGGGAAGGTATTTCTCATTAACTTAGATTGTCTTTTCCTGTTGCTGTAACTTTTCAATTTATCTTTAATTAACCATATTTCCCTCCAAATACATTCTCACTATTTGTCTAGGTGTTTTACTTTTTTGCATCTAATTCTTTTTGCCCCATTATTTGCACCCATTTGGGACCCACATGAGCCCATATAATGAACATCTAAATTGGTCCTACTTAGAGCCAACTATGGACCCAACATTTGCCACTATGGACTAACATTTATGGGTCCCACGTGGAGCCAATGGACACATTTCCAATGGACAAATTTGGGTTGCAAATGCAGGGCCTCAGTGACAGCCCATCAAATACCTACATGGGGTCCACAAGGAAATGTTGGCTGGGCAAGAACCACAGAGAGAATAAACTATACAAGTTTTTTTTGTTTTGTTTTTTGCTTAACTCATAATTTAGTTCAATTAATTAATACCACCTTAATCAATTCAGAATGATTCACTTTAAATCATAATAAAATGCAATTAGATTTGAATAGGATTTAATGCTTTCTCTAATGTGACTTGAGAAAGAAAATTAAACTAGGCCTACTTTGTTTATTGCACCAAAAAGTAAATTGAAAGGCAGCATTTACTTTTAAATAAAAATCTAAGAATCATTTTAGAATAAGCTATTTCACTTAACAGATGTTTATATATTGACCACAGGACAAAATAATAACTGAATTTATTAGGGGTGTAACAATATATCTTGTCACAATATATCACAATGCAAAAATGCAATAATATGTATTGTGGATATTGACATTGACATATGTATTGTGTATCGTTTACCCAGGAAAAAAATCTAATTTTCAGTTTTAGTGTTGGTAATACATTACACTGCCATATATAAACGTGAATATATATATATATATATATATATATATATATATATATATAATGCAATGGGGGAATATTTGTGGGTCCTGATAATGGCCTACATTATTTTAAATACAGTAAATCTGGTCAGTGACAGAGTGCAAACATATTCGTCTAAAATAATTCTTTATTTTCAGCCTCAGAATCATGAATATTTTTATTTTGGTGTCACCATTGTCCTGTGCATTGGGTTACTAGCACCAAGTCCAAACCTATTAATTTAAACCCACACTGTAATATCAAATTTAGCATTTTAATCAACAGTAAATTTTTTGTTAACCTTTTATCATATTGGAGTATCGCAATAATATCGTATTGTGAGTTTAGTATCGTGATATCGAATCGTGACATGAGGGTATCGTTACACCCCTAGAACTTACACAAAAGACCTAGTGTTTAGAAATATCACAATTAGGCTACATTGTGTCTGTTACATATGAACTAACAAATAGACATTTAAGTTTATTTGGTACTTTCCTGTTATCCGGACCCCACGATGGCCTACCCCTAACCCCGCCCCTAAACCTACCCGTCACTGGGGTTAAGACCAATCAGGGACGATGGCCTACCCCTAACCCCGCCCATGGTATATGGTGGGGTCCGGATAACAGGAAAAAAACATTTTTTCAATCCTAATCAAAAGTTCTACACTGGTCTTCACTCCCATTTAAACACTTGGGCCAAATACAGGAAATACAACCTCGGAGGACAAGTGGTCAAGTGCAAAGACTGCATGTATGGGTATTGAGACAGGCCCTCTCACAGAGACTTATTGACGTTAAGGCTATAGAGTGCTGCAGAGAAGACATATTTTTGTAGGCAAAAATCTGAAATCTGGTTATCAATTTAGCACTTCCGGTTCCACTGTCCTGAGGTCAGTGGGTTTTTTGAATGGGTTTTTGATTAAGTGCCGTCTTTGGTGGACACAAGCTCAATATATTTGCACGTTTTATTCGACGACATAAAATACATTAGTAATACCCCTTGTGATTTAAAAAAAAAAATTGTCTTGAAAAAGGCAGTTACTAACAAGTGGCTAAATGGGACTACAGAGGTTGTCTGGGACATTAAACGTCATCGCGCTGAACAGGATAACCCATCTATCTCAACTAGTCCGCTTTAACAGCCTTATTGTGTTTATAATCATGCTCTACCTCCATCTTTCAGGGAAAATGTTTTTTTTTTTTTAAATAAAGACTGAAAAAGTTGTCAGAATCTTAAGGATGGTGACATTGAAGTCATGAGACTGTGGTTCCGAAGTTATACCCTATGTTTAGCTTTTGCTTCAAAATTAATATAAGTTGTGTTAATTTGTGAAGATTATACAAAACGTGTAAGTATCATAAACTTTTGTTAGTCGCAGATCTTATTTTCTGCATAATCCAAAAGAAACTGGAAAAATCCTATTGGGGTCCATTCTTTGTACCTCGCTTAATACATCTGAGATGATTTGACAGCTGCCAGATCTTCTAATCGTGATAACTGATCTCTGGCTAATATCGTTCTTCAAATTAATTAAGTTCAAATTATCAAGGGCTGATATCGATACTCAAAACCATGATCAGGTAACACTTTATTTTGTCAAAAATAGTTACTAACTCTCATTAGATTATTAGTAGGCGATCTGCTTAATATCTGCTAACTTGTTATTGTGATGCTCCTCCAAAAGACATTCTACTGACTAAGTAATTTTGCAACTACATGTCAACTTATTCTACTAACCCTACCAGTCTACTAATACTCTACTCTACTAACACTCTAATGAGAGTTAGTTGTAGGTGCAACATTACTTATAGTCCATATAATGTGTTAAATGGACCATCAAAATAAAGTGAAACCATATAATGTAATAGCCTATATTACAAGGATTTCTGAAGGATCATGTGACACTGAAGGCTGGAGTGATGAAAATTTTGCTTTGCATCTCAGAAATAAATTATATTTTAAAGTATATTAAAATAGAAAACCACTATTTTAAATTCACAATATTTCTGTTACTGCTTGTTTTTCCAGATATTACTGTTTTTTCTGCATTTTTTATATAAAAAGGCAGATACTTTAAAAAAAAAAACATTTAAAATAGTAATGTTTCAAAACTTTTGAACTGTAGTGTATATTATGATTTTTTTTTTTCAATTAATTTTTTAATTATTATTATTTGAATTTATTATCGTCCCTGGTTCAATAAGGTAGGCTACTCTTGTAAGGAAGTAGCAGTGTCTGGGACTCCGCAGCTCCGCTTCAAAAAATGCAATCTAAAGGTAACATGCACGTCAGTGGTGGATATATTCGATTTCAAATAAGATTTAATAACCAACTTAATGATAGTTTGAACTGTAAGATGCCATATACAGACGACGTGTATTAGCATAATTTAGCAGATCATCCTGCGGGCCAGGCGGAAGAAGCTTGTCCCCGCCCCCTTCGGTGAAATGCTTGTCGCTGGTTCCTATCTACCGGTTTAATTCGGGCTGCTAGCATGCAGCTAGCTTTCCCGATCGAAGCGACTTCTTAAATTACGCTTCCGTAGCTCACTCGACGTCTAAAGGCCCGGATAAGTCACTTCATCGTTGCATACAGAGTGCAAATGTTTTAAGTGCACGAGCGATCTTCGATACATTTAATATCGATCTGGTTAATTGCAGGAAAGTATTGCTGTTCGTAGCTAGATTTGCTTATATATTTAGCAGCATAATTCTATATCAGTGATCAGTGAGTAACGTTAATATGCGCTTGAAATCATGATCAGGGCGTCAAGGTGTTTGTTGTAGGGCACCGGGTTTCGATCCGGAAAGGACCGAGCATTTCTAGACGACTGCTGTCTGAGAAAAAGCTTCGTCTTTGTGTGTTGTGGATCCGACAGAAACGCGCAGCAGCCGGAGTTCCAGCAACACATCGGAGGTAAGGTGACCTCTAGCAGGCCTGTTTAACAGCGTAGTGTGATTATGATCCGGATAGTCCCTGCTAGGCTCCAGTTTTGATCAAATGTTTACAAGATAAAACTCCGCATGTTTGCGTAGTTCAGTAAGATGCAGTAGTATGGCGTAAGCACTATAATCGGATATCAGCAATGATGCCGGATCAAAACACGTTCGTCACTTAAGAAATTAAGCTAATATAACGTTAATCTTTAACCGTATCTAAGATAATATAATCGTTTACTGTACTGTGTGTATAGTTGTTTCTAAGCTGCTTTTCATATATTTAGAGGGGAGACTGAGAAATGTGGGTGTAATGAGTTCATGTTGTTACATTAGCTACTGATCTCTGAATTAATGAGCTTTCACCGGAAAAGGCTCATGTCCCGCCAATTTACAAACCTCATAATAAGAAAGGCAGCCGATGCCGACTGATGTAACGTATTATTTCATAGGCTGCATCTCACGTTTTCATAACTCCTTCACGTGCTGAGTGGAGATCGATAACTACGACGACTGACAACGTCATATAAGTTTACGTTTGGTGCAGTGGGTGGTTAAAGGCCCCCTGAAATCAAAAGTTTTTTTTTTTTTTTTTTGCTTTTAGTATGAATATGTTAGCCTTAAGGTTATGAATAAGCTTAGGTGATCCAAATCAATGACAATTTTGCATTTAGGAGATATAAGCATCAAAAACTTACAGAGTCCTCACTTCCGCTGATTTCACTGATTTTTATGACATCATGCGGACTTCAGCTTCTCATCACATCAAAATTTCACTTTCATAATTTATTTCACGTCAACAATAATCTGGCAAATGTCTTCTTTAAAACAAGACCAACCATAGGTCTATATTCCAAAGCAGTGGCGGCTCCTGCAAAATCTCTCAGGGGGGGGCAAATGTTTGGATGATTGATAAGGATAAGGTCCAACCATGCAATGGATAAATTAACAGCTTAAGCATGTAAAGGCAACTTCACTACTTTAAGATTGTGTCGCAGACCTGACAAAATAAATACATTTATTTTAGTTATAAAATAATTTATTTATTATAATATAAATATAGAGATACAAGGTTTCCATCCCGACAGCAACAATGTATCAGGCAGAATCCATATTGAATTATCTCCCATTTAAAAAAAATAAAAATTAATGCTATTGGTCACCCTTTACATCTGTCAATGTGTTTTACAAATATTTTACCAACGGAAAGCATTAAAAGATCTTGGAAATTATTTTGGGAAAAGTTATTTTATTATTTCCTGAAAAGTAACAGTTTTGGACATACACGATTGTGTGGGTGTTCGAATGGAAATGTACAAATTTCAAAGTACAATGCTAGGAGTAAAAAAGACTGCTACCATCCTTTCCTAAACTGATTGTAAAAACAAAGTGAGATTTTCCAACACTCGAGTATTAAAATGTTCAGCAATACCTCTTTAGACAGCCTCTGCTTGTCTTCTTCTCCCAAGGCCCTCCTAGATCTTGTTGTTCCTGTTGCTACTTGCTCCTGCTCAATGTATGCTGATTACTACGACGGGCTGACTGGTATTTATTTTAATGACACGATTATGACTGCGTTCGCCATGACGTTGTTCAAGTTCAGCTGGCCTCAACTCGCGAGTCGCGAGATGTCCCAACAGTCTCTCTCGCTCTCGCTCTCGCTCATTTTTATTTTTATTTTTTTAATCACATTTGATAAATATATTATATAGTAGTGTTTCATTTTTTCTTGTTATTCAAATTCAAAATTGTTTTTTAATATTATTTGTCACTTAATCTTAAAGATATTTAATAGTGTAGGCTCCCACCAATCGCTGCACAAGTTAAGGGTACGTATGATGACGTAAGCACGTTAGTGCGAGCCCTCCCGGAACCCATAGAGAATGCATTGCAGTGCCTCCAGTTTGAAAAAAAAACATCTTTGAATGGAAGTCTATGGGAACACTCGGGGCGATTCTCAGCCAGAGTGAAATCGCCCAAAAAGAGGCGGTACTCCACAGAACGCGACATGACGCTGATTGGAGTATAGCACTATAGTGACGGCTAGCGTAACTCTGTGGTTGAATGAGATTGTGAATGTGATTGAAAAAGTCACTTTCGCACTTTGGTGGTGCGTCGCCCAATCGCCCTAATGAAGAAACCGCCCCTGTTCCAAAGCATTCTTGAATTACAACCATTTAAGTTTGGATAGTGATTTTCATGTCTATGCAGGAAAAAAAGGGGAGGGTGGCAGTTAAAGGGTTAATTTAGTGATAACAATGAATTAATAAAGCGGTCATTTGCCAGGTTAGGTGTTCATATTTATCTGGAAATTTGCGATTTAAAAAGCCCATTTCATCTTGACTCAATTTCGACCACATACATAACGTTAGCTAACTGTTACTGCGGTTATGAGATAGCTTACATTAACGTTACAGCACTGACGTTAGCTCACTTTGACGTTAATAAAAAACCTTTCCTACTTTACCTCTCTGGATCTTTGGAGAATCTATGAAATGCTACTGTATTGTTTGTACACTGATAGTTGTTGCAGTTGATGGCAGAACACTGTTTTCTTTGTTTCCAAATATTTCCAGACATAATTGGATACAATCATAGACGGATACAATGTATAGTTGTGATAACGGTATTACCATAGACAGTATAAGAAATGGACAGAGCCATCTCATTGGAACTCAGTTGAGACAGTTGAAGCCCATTTTTAGCGATTTCTGAGCACTTCCGTTCCTGACGCGCAGACTCAAACCGACTCAAACTAAGCTTGATGACGTGAGCAACCTGTCTGACAGACGTTAATCTTCTAGTAGCTGTGCGTGAAAATTGCCACCGTTAATCTTGCAGAGACGGGGAACTTGAGCAAAGAGTTCTTTGGCATGAGTGAGCAGGAGTAAGTATTCCGTTGCTTTTATGGACTCATTATCTATGGGCTTCTCCCTTGACGGGACGTCCCCCCGATTGCCTGCGAGTTTCTCCTCCTGTCTGTGCGGTAATTTCTGTACAGCGCGACAGAGAGTCGAGTGGTTATGACGCAATCGTTAGCCTATTTTTACTAAAACTGTTTCTACGGGGCCATAATGTAACATAGAAGGTAATGGAGCTCTTTATACATTGTCGTGTTTCTCTAGAAATAAATAATGGACAAATGGAGTCTTTAAACGCCTCAGATGTAAAGTTATTCGCTGTCAAAGTGACGCCAAAATGAATGGGAGTCAATGGAAATGCTAACGCAAGTGAAGTTCTGCTACAACATGGCGGCACCCGGCCGGCTTCAACTTCCGGTCGATGGATTACCCCCTTGGGTATTACGGTAAAGCCGTTGGTTCAGTCCAAAATGGCGTCAGCGCGACAGCAGCGCCATCTAGCGATTGTTACCAAAACTGCAACGGAGTTTCGCCTCTTGTTACTTCTATACTCTTTGGTGCAGGTCTCTACATCCATAGACATAATAAATACATAGGCTAGACGCCCTATTGGCCGCTTTGGAACGTTGCTGCGATACGTCAACGGGTCCGCCATTTTGCGGAGGGCAAGACTGCGCTGTGAACAAATGTAAGTAAACGGGGGAGCTGCGTTTTTTCTGGATAAAAACAAACTGTTTTTACATTTATCAACCGATTTCAGTGGTTTGTATGTGGTGTACAAAAAGTTCCATCTCTAGTTATTTAAAATCTCGATAGTTAGACTTGTAAAATATTTTTTTTAATAAAGAATGGTCAATTAAGCTCAGGCTTGTCATGTATCTGGCTTTTTGTTCTTGGATAAGAATGGTGAAGACCCCCATACTGAGATATAATTTAAGTTTTCTTATTGTGGAAAAAGCATTTTCTGTGATTGACCAGCTTTTAGCAATAACAAAGATAATTGATGGATCCTTTATAATAATACGTTATGGTACAACTACAGTGCAATGCAAATAGTAAATATAACATAAAGTGAGAAGTAATAGTAAATAGTTTAGTCAATAAAATAAACAAATAGTATACAGCAAATAAAATAGTAATGATTAGTATAATTATATAATATCATACGTACAATAATAAAATCATAAAAATATTGATAATAGCATTTATTAATAATACTATAATAATAGCAATAGAATAAGAAATATAAATTACAGAATATACACAATAAAAATTAAGTTAAATAGTGACTTTAATATTTAACTCTTTTTGTTAAATTTCAGTTTTATTGATCAGTAATAGCCATTATAACAGAAGTAGCTTCAGTCAAACATACAGCAGGATACAACGTTAAAATAGCTTAAATATAAAGTTATGAAACTTCACTTTGCCCTCAGCCAAAACGATTTACCAGGGAACCATTTATAGATTAATGAGACCAAAGATCGCCCGTTAAATATACACAAGACGAATTATATCTCATGTTTAACCACTAGACTACAGACATCCGAGTCAGCGGCAAAACTTCAGAAGCACTGGCCGAGGTACGGCTGTTCCAGGCGGGGTAGACGAGCGCTGAGCGCATCTTACAACTCCGAAAACGTCAGATCAAATTTTTAAATAGGCGCTATCTTTATAAACAAACCACATATTTGAGCTTTAAACAACTACATTGTCAACTGAAAAGCTATTTAAACTACATTTCGTGACACAATAACAGTAGTATTTTTAAATGTATCCTCTGAACGTAATTAAATTTTGACCAAATACAACCAAAAACAAACGTTCAGTCTTGCTTGTGAAAGGTAATTCCTCGAAAGCTGTTTTCAATTGTTGGGCGACGTGTACAGCCCCAAACAGCGCACAAAACATGCATTTTTCTCAATTCCCGGTATGAGAGGTATGGGAAAGTTGCCATCCCCAACATGGCGGCGCCGTTGACGTACACTCCAGCGGCCAATAGGGCGTCTATGTATTTATTATGTCTATGTCTACATCCATTGACTGAACACGAACAGCATTTTCTCAACATGTTTCCGTGTTGTTGTTGCTCGGCAACGATGTTGTCTGGGGTTGGGCAAAAGGAGGGAGGGATGGTGGGCAGTGCATGGGGTGGTGACTCAAGGCGGTGACTGAGTAGTTCTGACATCACATTTTTACGGAAGTCACAACGGCTCATGAAAAGGCACAGCTACTTTATGCAGGCTGTGTGCATTTGCCTGTGGATTGACTGTTTTGAAACGTATATGGTAGTTACATAGCACCTAGACCTCTGCTATCATGAAAAAAAGCCAGGAAATGAAATTTTTGACAATATGGGACCTTTAAAGACTTCCTGCGGTTTTCACCCAAAATAAAAAAGCTGTTTTAGCGTTTGAAAGCAAAAAAAAATTGTTTAGTAATTAAGTGTTAGTGCTGTAATTTTACATTTGTTCTATAAAATATTATTATTGTTATTATTATTCAATACTGTTGTTAAAAACGAATATATATTTTTTCTCTGATGTAGATATCTCCCTCTACCTCACGCTTCCTTTTCTCTAAATCCCAACATCCTCCAAGACAGCTGAACACCGGGGCGTGCTGTAAAAGCTGTGACTCAGCATGGTAGAGGAATAACCTTAATTGCAAAGTATTCTGGGAACAGGCCATTGCAGAAAGGAACCTTTACGCTTTGACATCAGTAAGCTGGTTGAAAACTCATGGGATACGAACATGTCGGAGGCTGGAGAGCGTCGGCCAGTCAACGCAGATTATGCAGTTTCTGTGCTGGAACAGCTGAAGTATTTCTACGAGCAGAAGTTGTTGACTGACATCACTCTGCTGGTGGAGGAGAATGAGTTCCCCTGCCATAAGATGGTGCTGGCCACCTGCAGCTCTTACTTCAGGTGGGTAGAGCTGGGCTTTGTGAATACACAGTAATAATTTGTTACATTTATATAGGCTACTCTCCAGATTAACTCATGTTTCTGTTAAAGGGTGAAGATCATCCTTTATGCCTCTCATGCCAGAATTCATTATTACTGAAGCATTTTTTGATGGACTGTGATAGATTGAACTTTCCGTTATTTTTTTATTTGACTCTTATGAAAATATTTTTAATGAAGTAAGACCAGGGGCCGTTTATTTTAAGCCACTCAGAGTAAAATTTTAGTCTTAAATCTGTCAAAATTCTAAGAATGATGTAATTTTACTCTTATTCCTAGACTTAAGAATAAGTGTGATTCATAAAGGTTCCTAAGTGTTAAGACTAGGTCTCAGCTCCTAAATTATTTAAGAGAGCTGAAGAGGTCTCCTAACCTAGTTAGGAGTTACAAGATGGCAGCAGAGAGGAGGAGGTCGTGCACTTTTCAACGAAAATATGATGTATTGGGGTTAAATGATGATGGAGTTGATCAAACGATAAAAGTTTGATCATCAAGGTATTCTTTTTGTAACTGACCTTTAAGAAATTTTATAGCAATTATATGAAAGGAAAGTAATAATTACATTGTTGTCGACTGGAAAAAAGCAGCAGTGCACCGGTGATGATTTGAGCTCATCCGTCCACAAAGCAGGGTCTTGATAGCACTATTGTGGCACTGACCACACCAAATACAGTAGTGGCTAAAAGTGATGTGCGGAGTTATTATTATTTTTATTTTTTAATGACCCTACAAGTTTGCTTAAACCATCAAAATATGAGTAAAATAGTGTTTTGTTGTTCCCTCATATTTTAAAATATTTAAAATATATAAATATAAAAATAAACTTAGTGAAGATATTTATCTGACAAAATTATTTCAAGTCAAGTCGCTTTTTACATTACAGATTGTTTCAAAGCAGCTTTACTGTGATAACAGGAAAATAATGCAACAAAGTTAGTTTTGGCTGTACAGCAGCTCTAAAAGGAAATAGTGTCATTTGTCCAGCTGAAGTAAGTCAATGATGATTCATTTCCATTGTAAAAAATCATTAGTTATCTATTTAGTTCATTAAATAGCCGCTCTGGAACAGTGATGTCATCGTTCAGCTCAGTTCAGTTCTCAGACAATGGTGTCAATGCAGGCAGATCAATAATATTGTTGAAAAAAGGGCAAACTACAGCAACAGGTTTAAAAAACCCCAGAAAAAGCTCACAGGGGAAAAAAAAATCATACATTGTCTTAAACATAGTCAGTTATTAATATTTCATTGTACTCTCTTGTTCATTTGTTTGACAGCCTGGCTAAAAATTATATCTGTACAATTTGGCATGTTTCATTGTGTTATCACAAATAAACAATTGACTCCAAGCACATCACAATACGCGTTAAAAATCTTTAACACATTTTTAATACTATTTGAATAAAGGGTAAATCTGTAAATTTTCCTTTGCCTCACTTTTGGCCACTATTGTGGCAGTTGATTGACTTTCCAATTGATCTTCAAATCTCGCAGCAAAATAAAGCCACTTTTATGAGACTTTCGGGCTTTCCTGAGTTGTTGGATCCATTGATGGAACTCATGTTTGCATAATTGCTCAAACTGTAAATGAGACGACACACATCAATAGAAAAGGATTCCACAGCATAAATACTAATTTGTGATAATTTTGCACAATGCAAAGCATTTAAAAAAAAAAAAAAAAAGTAAATATTAAAGCTTCATTGTCTTAATTAAATGATTTTATTATAATTAGATTAAATGATTGGTGTCATGCTGCAGTGACCTCACCCTTGTAGGCTCACTATTGGCTGATTCAGTGGTTGAGGGCGGGCATTTTGGGTTGACATCACTGTAGTCCTTAGTTCACAGCACTTAAGTGCCACTTCAGTCAGCACTTAAAGGATTAGTTCACTTTTAAAAAAACTTTTGCTGATAATTTACTCACCCCCATGTCATCCAAGATGTCCATGTCTTTCTTTCTTCAGTCGAAAAGAAATTAAGGTTTTTGATGAAAACATTCCAGGATTTTTCTCCATATAATGGACTTCCATGGGAACCAGACGGTTCAAGGTCCAAAAGACAGTTTCAGTGCAGCTTCAAAGGGCTTTAAACGACACCAGACGATGAATAAGGGTCTTATCTAGCGAAACGATCGGTCATTTAAAAAATAAATAGAAAAGTTGAAGTTTAAAAAGCACAAATGATACACGTTCGTGACTCTCCTGTTCGAACTCGTTCATCAAAATGAACAAATCTTTTTTCGAGTCATTTCGTTCATTCAACTAACGAAATGAACGAAATGACTCGAAAAAAGATTCGTTTCGCTAGATAAGACCCTTATTCATCGTCTGGTATCGTTTAAAGCCCTTTGAAGCTGCACTGAAACTGTCTTTTGGACCTTGAACTGTCTGGTTCCCATGGAAGTCCATTATATGGAGAAAAATCCTGGAATGTTTTCATCAAAAACCTTAATTTCTTTTCGACTGAAGAAAGAAAGACATGGACATCTTGGATGACATGGGGGTGAGTAAATTATCAGCAAAAGTTTTTTTAAAAGTGAACTACTCCTTTAAGAATCAGTCTTAGACTTTACTGAAAGTTGAAAGTTCTTTATAAAAGTCTCCTACTCATAGAGAAGTCCTACTTTTTACTAAGAATTTTTTGACACTTAAAGCTGCAGTCTGCAGTTTTTCCTCTTTGTCGCCATCTCTGTTCGAAATCTGCAATTGCAGTCATTCGCGGAATTATCAACTTTACGTGAGTTGTACTTCAACACCCTCGACACGGCACAGCGCGGATGAATCCAATGTTTGAGGAGAGTGTGAGGCTGTCAGTCACCGCGCCGGTGTGGATACTGGCATTCAGAATCACAGATTATTCTTTTTGGAACTATGACCAACATAAGAATTTTCACCGGAAAATGTCATCTGAACTAGTAAGAAACATCCACTTTTGTTCTGGTTCTGACATTGCAGTAAATCACGCTGATTAAATCTAACAATCGCTTATAAGTTATCATATCACGCAAAACCGTGCAAATAATACTTTGTTCTCAAATTGTTAATGTTAACAACGTAAGCAAGCATTGCGTGACTACATGTAATGTCCTTCCGATATGTATCCTTGTTTTTGCATGGGTCCGGTTACAGTCTCTTTTTTTTCTGTAGCCACTCCGAAGTCCGAACGAAGTCTTTTGCATTTTACAGCGGGTGAATCTGTTGTCACTGGTGATTGTCGTTTGAACCTTTCTGGATCCGCCATCAAATTGATAAGTTTAATTATATCAAGTGCTGTGAGAAAAGGCTATAAATCTCCACCTCAACAGCAGATGGAGATTATGCTCGGTAATCTACTACTTTTCCTGCAGCTCCTGGATGTCAACGTTGAATTTACTGTCGAATTTGAACCACTGAATTTGTGGAAGCGAATTTGAAAGCGAAATAAAATGGACCGAAACCCGCCTGTTGAATATTATAGGTTGTATTTTTAATCAGTTTGAATATTTTGTAAGTGAAATATGAAAGGTGAAAATGGATTATTGAAATTTTACTAATGAAAATGTGTTTGAAATGTTTTGAATTGAAATATTCACAGCCTTAATATTCAACCATGCTAAATTTCAGCCCATAAAAATGCAAGCCCTAAAAATACAATGCATTAAAATACAAGCAGGGTTAATGCAATGCATATTTTTTTCAAGTAGTACAATTCAATGTTATGTATTTTCTCAAATATGTATTTTGGATAATTTTTAACCCAAAGAAAGCTACGGACTGCAGCTTTAAGTCAAAGTTTAAGACTATTCTTAAAAGCATTTCTTAGAAGTTTTATACATACGGGCACATATCTAGTTTTAGAATTTTTTATCTAAGATAAAGTTTAAAAACCTATTTTAATCGCTTTTTTTAATATTTTTTTTTATTTTTTTAATCTTTCTCACCATGAAAATAGCCGAGGTAGCTGGCATGGTGTTAAACTGTAAACAAACAAACAAAAAAGAAAGCTTTAGAATTTGTGTATGTATAAAAATGTTACAAAAATGTGAAATTCTTTAAAATTCTGCTTTTTACAGGTAATTCCATTTTCAATTATGCTATTTCACAATTTTGAGTTTTATGCATCACAGAAATGTTGCTCTAGTCTAAATACAAAAATAAAGACAATGTTTTTGCTAATCAGCTCTCATCAGCCTCAGTTAACCTTAGACTAGTGTTGTCACAGTACCAAAATTCCAGTAGTCGGTCCAATGGCAGTTAAATTTCACGGTTCTCGGTACAAATTATGGTACCATAGCAAAAACTGTTGAAACTATTTTATTTAACTGTTTCAAAATAAAAATATTAATTAAATTAGATTATTTATGATGATGATGATAATTTAAGTAAAGAAAATATTTAACATTTAAAAAAAAATTTCCCCATAACAGATTTTGTAATCATTTGGTAATTTTAGATTTTACAACAAAAGGGGCAGGTTTTGAAAGGATTTATAACAGTGCTGTACTGTTTTCAGAAGCAGAAAATACTACTACTTATTTTTTAAAAAAAATTTTTTATGCTTTGTTTAGCTTCCTTCTCATTTTAGAAAGTTCTGTTACTAATTCAATGATTAATTGTTGTTTAATTCTTCAAAATTTATCTCACAACCAACTATTATCATTAAATGTATAGAAAATTGTTGTTTTATATCTGTTTGGGGCAGGGATTAAAATGGTTCAAAGAACCAATTTATTCATTTCAGAATTTAATTAAAAAAATGTTTTATAAGTAAGGAATAATTGATGATGGGACTTTGAATTATTAAAGTACTCAGGTCTGCATTATTTATCTAATATTACAACGGCCCTGGGTCAATTATTCCGCTTATACTATGGTTACCACAGCTCATGAAATTGTGGGTTTTTGTCCTTAAACTCACTTGTGTAATAATTTCTTATGCATCTCATCCCAAGCCTCCTTTGCCAACTCCAAAACATAATTTTAAAGATGGTAACAGAGGCTTGATCATTTGATATGCTGTTATTGGAGTGAAGACATTGATAGATTACTTAAGTGTGTGTGAATAACCTCAGGCTCAGTCTGTGCGTCTCTCAACAGTGTGCGGCAGCAGCGTCTCTATTAAAGTCTAGGGCTGTGCATTGACACAAATTTCATGATTCGATTCTAATTTGATTAACAAACTGGTAATTTACATCTTGGTGAACATCGCTAACTACTAGGCTATAGTGCAATCCTTTTTTTAATTGATTAAAGATTTAGAGAATCTTAAAAGATACAGTTTATTACCGTGAACAAAAGTAATATTGTTTGTTTTGATGAGAAATATAAAAACTAAATAAAAAAACAGCAGCCAATGCTTGCAAAGATATCTTTATAAGTTTATTTTTTGTTTTAGCCATGTTGCTTCCACATTTGTTGTAAGGTAAGATGCATCACATTTGCATAGAAATACATATAGAAAACACCCCATTGCAAAAAACAAACAAACTTTTGAATGGAGCCTCATCAATATCGCACAGAAGCACTGAATTAAACTAACTCTGAAGTGGGATGTGTTCTGAGAATAAGTTGCTATGGCTAATTAATAAACCTGAAAGTTGCCTCAATTTTTGGAACTGAGAGTTGAGTTTACCGTTTATCATAGGCAGAGAGTGTGTAAGGCAGCTTTTTAGTTACTATAAAGTGAACACTTTCTAGGGGATATATAGTCCATTCAGAATTTGAATAAAACTTTTGTTTTTCATGCTTGACCAGCTGCCACATACACTGCAAACTTTCAGGAGTGGCATGGCATCCGCAATAGTTACTTATTATTCGTATTGGCTGCCATGCCAAATCATGCATACAGTAATGCTTGCTTTTCTGTTATAAGTTTGAGAACGTACTCACTTTAATAAATAATTTATAGGGTGCGGTTATGCTCCTAATAAATTATATTTATATGTTAACATTTAAATTTAACACATCAGCAGGGCTCAACACTAAGGTTTTTCTACTGGCCTGGTCAAACCAGTGGTTAAAATATTTACTTGCCCTGCCAATATTTTCACTGGCCCTTTAATCGAACTTTAATCGATGAGTCAAGTTTTTTCCATATGAAATGTAGTTATTTGTTTTGACCTGTGTTGTTTTTTGTTTGTGTTGCTCTAGGGCCATGTTTATGAGCGGGCTCAGTGAGAGCAAACAGACCCATGTTCATCTTAGAAACGTTGACCCCATCACACTGCAGACCATCATAACATATGCTTACACCGGCAACTTGGTCATCAACGACACCACTGTGGAACCTCTCTACGAGACGGCCTGTTTTCTTCAGGTTAGAAAGACATGCACACAACACAGTCTTCCACAGGTTAATTCGTTAAATATATCCGTTTACACGCACAATGCTCACACTGACTTGTTTTAACAAGTTTTCCATTTGCTTCAATCACAAAACCTTTGGGTCACATATTACCGGCGTCACAACATGCCATTGTTGCAGACTTTGAGCAGCATTGTGCATTGTGTACCAATTTTTTTTTTCAGAATTAGCCAAAAGGAGCTTTTCAATAAATGTTTCTTACTAAAACCAACTACTTTTTAGAAGCGGGCCAGTTACAGAATCTCAATATCTACAATACAGTTTCAATTTTTATGTCTACTTATTTCTTTCTTTCATTGATTTCCTCTCAGGTGGAAGATGTTTTACTGCAGTGTCGAGAATATTTGGTTAAGAAAATCACTGCTGAAAACTGCGTCCGCATGCTAAGCATCGGTGACCTGTTCAGTTGCACAGAGTTGAAGCAAAGTGCTAAGCGCATGGTGGAGCACAAATTCTCTGTCGTCTACAGACAGGAAGCTTTCCTGCAGCTCTCGCACGAGCTCTTGCTGGACCTCCTGAGCAGCGATAATCTCAACGTGGAGAAAGAGGAAACGGTACGTGAGGCGGCCATGCTGTGGCTGGAATACAACATGGAAGCACGTTCTCAGTATCTATCCTCCGTCCTCAGCCAGATTCGAATTGATGCGCTTTCTGAGGTGACCCAACGTGCCTGGTTCCAAGGTCTTCCACCGAATGACAAATCAGTGGTAGTGCAAGGCCTGTACAAGTCAATGCCAAAGTTTTTCAAGCCCAGACTGGGCATGACCAAGGAAGAAATGCTGATTTTTGTAGAGGCCGAACCGCCAGCTGAAAGCCACCCCGTCGTAATAGGTCCACGTCACACAGTGGTCTGTTATAGTCCTCAAGCGGAGAAAGTCTATAAACTGTGTAGCCTGCCTGGAGACTTGCAGAAGGTTGGGACATTGGTCACCCCAGACAATGATGTCTACATTGCCGGTGGACAGATACCACTGAAGAGTGCGCTAGCTACCCACGGCAGCAAAAGCGGAAAGCTGCAGGCTGCCTATTGTTCAGTGGACACCTTCTACTGGCTGGATGCCCAGCAGAATGCATGGGTGGCTAAAACGCCCATGCTTTACGCTCGCACTAAACCGTCACTGGTGTATTGTCAGGGTTTCATCTACGCTATTGGCGGTGATAACGTGGGCGGCGAGTTGAATAAACGCACAGTGGAGCGATACGATTGCGAGCAGGATGAATGGAGCGTGACCAGCCCTCTTCCCTGCGCGTGGAGTTGGAGCACAGCGGTAACAGCCCGGGACTGCATTTACGTCATGACACACGACCTCATGTACTGCTACTTCCCTCGTGCTGACACTTGGGTGGAAATGGCCATGCGGCAGACTAGTCGTTGCTTTGCTTCCGCTGCTGCGTTAGGAGATCTCCTCTTCTATATCGGTGGTCTACATGTGGTGGGCAACTCGGGTTTGCGTTTGCCGACGAGCACTATTGATGGCTCCTCTGTTACGGTAGAGATATACGATGTCAACAAAAATGAATGGCGTCTAGCTGCCAACATCCCAGCCAAGCGGTACTCTGACCCCTGTGTGCGTGCCGTGGTGCTACTGAATACGCTATGCATCTTCATACGTGAGACGCACCTAAACGAACGGGCAAAGTATGCTCTGTATCAGTACGACCTGGAGCTCGATTGCTGGTCCTTGCGGCAGCCTGTGTCGGAGCGTGTGCTCTGGGACCTCGGCAAAGATTTCCGCTGTGCCGTGGGTAAATTATACCCGTCCTGCCTTGATGAATCGCCCTGGAAGCCACCCACTTACCTCTTCTCACCTGATGGAGCTGAGGAGTTTGAGGTGGATGAGGACATGGTGTTACTGCCTCATGTATAGTTAATGGCATCATCTTTGAAACTTGTCCTGTAATTTATCCACTGTTCTGATAGGTGATTGAGCCGATGGGCGGACTTCCCTTAATGCCTAATGTGCTCATGGAGAACAAATATTTAATTGGAATCTGTTAATTGGAATTTTTTTTAATTTTGACCCACCTCAGACATGTGTAGTTTTGATTTTCTCATAGCAAGTTTGAGAACTTCGAGAATATTTCATTTATGTCACCATTACAAGTTTGGTATTCTGTTTTGGCATTTCTGTTTTGGCATACTGTTTAATTTGATGGGGTAAATGGATCATGATGCAATTAAATCTCCTTTGGTGGAAAATGACAACTGTACACCCGACTTATTAAATTTATCACTGTTCTTTTGTCTGGTTCATTTTCCAGAAATGTATTGCTCACCTTTCTCCCAAATGTCAGCAGGGTACAGTAGGGTCAAGGGTTTGGTGAGATATTTTGTACTGAATGTTATTTGATGTTTTGGTTTGCTGCTGGTTTGGTGACTTGCTTGGCATTGATGTTGTTGTCATCTGTATCATCATAGTTCACATGTTATATACAAACATACATACATAAGCATGCATTCATAGTGTTTCTTATTAATTACCTACACTGTTGTGGCTCGCCATAGTCTTATCTGTGCCGCCACAGCTTCATAATGAACCGAAGATATTTAAAAACTTCTCATAATAACATAAAAGGTTGCTATTGTTGATTTGCGCCATTGCTTTGGCAACATATCTGTCAGACGAACTAAAATCAAAAGCTCAACTGCAATTTCCGTCAAACTAAAAGCACAAGGGTTTAAATCTATTTCAAGTGTAGTACAGTACAAAAGTATTGTATTTTCCCTTCTGTAGCGTAAAGTAAAATAATATACATGTGAAATCTTGTGCATTTGTTTTAAAATATATTACTATTACAGTCATACGAATAATAATAATACAAAATTACTATTATATTCTAATTGTTTGGCTTCCTAAAACACTAGTGTGAACGTAATGTAGATTGAGGCACTAAAAAGAGGTTTGAGTTCCCTTTGATGTTCAGGTACAAAATGCACAGACTCTTTTCTTAGTTCAATTTTCACATTGAACATGGGTTGGAGCTCTTTGAACTGTGCACCACATTGATTTTAACTTGAAAATGTAAAAAAATTTTTTACGGGGCAACCCTAAAGGGACCGATGTCCAACCACCATAGTCTCAGTAAATCCGAAACTCCCTTTTTCAAGATACTGTATTAAAGATAATTTTGTAAAATGGAAGTAAGCTTTACAGATTTACATTATTTGAAAGGGTTTAAACCATGTTGTTTATGCTCAATGTTCAATGAAACAATCATTGCACATGCATCTGTGGAACAGTCCTTAAGACACTAACAGTTTACAGTTGGTATACAGTTAAGGTCACAATTCCAGTAACTTAGGGCACTAAAGAGAAACTCAATTGGAATCTACTGACTCTGAAAAACACCAAGATGCCCAGGGTTTCTGATCACCTGCATGGAGGCATGAGGACTGCAGATGTGGCCAGAGCCATAAACTGCAGTGTATGTAATGTAAGACACCTAAAACAGTGCTACAGGAAGGACAGCTGATCGTCCTTGCAGTGGCAGTCCCAGACGTGTTCGAGAATTTGCAAGTCCCTTGGTGGAAGGAGTGGAGTAACATCTCACGGCAAGAACTGGCAAATCTGGTGCAGTCAATGAGGATGAGATGCACTGTACACTTTACGCAGCTGATGGCCACACCAGATACTGACTGTTACTTTTGATATTGACTCCCCGCCCCATCTTTGTTCAAGGACTCATTATTCCACTTCTGTTTATATGTCTGTGAAATTTGTTCAGTTTATGTCTCGGTTGTTGTGTCTTTTTATGTACATACAAATATTTACATATTGTTCTGGGGAAAAAACTGTTGAAAGTGAGGATGTTTCTTCTATACACACACACACACACACACACACACACACACACACACACACACACACACACACACACACTGCCATTCAAAGGTTTGGGATCGGTAAGATTTTTAAGGTTTTTAAAAGAAGCCTCTTATGCTCACCAAGGCTGCATTTATTTGATTAAAAATACAACAAAAAACTGATATTGTTAAATATTATTACAATTTAAAATAACTGTTTTCTATGTGAATAGATTGCAAAATGTAATTTATTCCTGTTATCAAAGCTGAATTCTCAGCATAATTTCTCCAGTTTTAGTGTCACATGAACCTTCAGAAATCATTCTAACATGATGATTTGCTGCTCATATATGTATGTGTGTATATATATATATATATATATATATATGTGTGTGTGTGTGTGTATATGTATGTGTAATTTATTTTTTTAATTATTTTTTTTTGCTGTTATTGTTTAATAGTGTGTACAAAAATGTTTTTTTTTTTTCCTGCTAGATTGAACCCTCACTTTAGGTTATTATTATTTCATACTACTGTTTTTAATAACTTGTTATAAAAGAATATTGCCGACTCTTTCTTTTGCTTGGGACATTCATGTGAGTATGGGCCCAAAACATCAGGTTCACATGGATGGCCGTTTCCTGAGAGCTTTGTGTTTTTTTCAATGAATGGTAATATATTATTTTAAAAAGAAAGAAACCTGAGTCAATACGAGTTGTAAGCTCGCATCATTTATTTTTTATTTTTTTAATGTGTTAATTCAAGCTTGTGTACCTTGAAGCATTTGTGTTCAACAAAAGAAGTTTGCATGAACTGATTTTCTGCATATTTATATTATTTTGGGCCCAGTCTTCGACTGCTGACAGCTGACAATTTCCTCCTGGTGTGGCTGCGCTTTTACCAGTTTTAAAATAGGAAATATGTAATTACCTATTTATTAGAGAAAGAAAAAAAACATTTATAAAGTCTCTTGTTCTAAAACCTGATGGCTGCATTAAGTGATTGTATATGCACAGTTGCTTGACAGATATGAGTACACACCTTGCCCGCCTCCAAAAAACTATTTTAAAACAGTAAAATACATTACAAATCATTGTTTTCCAGTTAATTAATCAGATCACATATAACATCAATTAAAAAAAACGTTTTTATATAAAATGTATATTTATTTGCAACAGTTATGTTAACAGCAATAATAAGACATTTCGGTTTATAAGAACAGCTAATCGGTTGTTGGACACTGTACTGTGTTGTCATGGTGAAGATAATGAGGAAATTAAGTTGTCTTTCGTTGCTCCCCTCGCCCAGTGCGTTCCAAACGGCAACATAATGGCAAACAAGTGCCCTGCTCCCTCCAAAGTCCCAACTTCAAGGGCTCTGCACTTTGAAGGGAGTAGGGCATAGGGACGCTCACTTCTGTTTGGAATTTGCCCATAATAGACTGATAGTATACAGAGATCATACTAGCCTTACTAATAGAGATATTAAACACAATTTAAGGCTTAATATAAAGACATGTGCATTGTGCAAAAAAGTAGGCTACTCCAAATAAAGTTTAATTATAATTATATTAAGTATAAGTCTCAAGCCATATGTAAATAGATTTGTAGTATACTTAGTTGAAATGAATTTTAAATACATTTTGGTATAGGTTTTTTTCACAACGGTGGGCATTGCGTTCATAAATTCAACATATGTATGTGACTGGCTACATTGCTCAACACAGAAAAAAATGTTGTAAATAGAAACCTTTGATGCACTCAAGAGCCTAATCACCAAATTTGTTTCGCCAATATGCTATTATTACAGAGAAAACTGATCTTTGACCAGCAGTTATGGGCAGATTTTCCCTCTAAAAACAATCAGAAGTAGCACCAGTCAGTGGTTTGAGTGAGAAAATTCTATGCTAGTCTCGAGCCCGTGGCAGGGGAAGGCCCAGCCTTACACATGCTCCACCTATGGAAATAGCATTAGGTGTGTTCGACTTCATGCGGTGTATGACATCAAAGTACCACGAGAGCGATTTGAAAGCGGAACCTTCTGCTCTCTAATCGCTCTCACGGTACTTTGATTTCATACACCAATCGGTCTGCGCAGGAGCCACATGAAGTCAAACACACCTATTATGACTCTCTGTAAAGCTGCTTGGAAACGATTGTGTATTGTGAAGCACAGGATGTTAAAGACAGGATTTGTTGGTGAAATGAAAGTGGCGCGGACATCAATGGATATTCTGGATCGAGGTTTCAAAAGGCTATTTTTTTTTTTGAAACTTCAAGCATGCGTTAGTTCTGGTAGGTCACGTCAGTCAAGCTTGCATCAGCTCAATCTCAGCTTATCCACGGCTATAGAGTATGATGCTTATCACAGCATCTCTATATATAAGGTCCATTCAGTATTATCAGCAGCTTTATCGCATTGCTCAGGAGCTAATTACCCTCCTCCATCCCCAGCTCATCCTTTCTTCCAGTCAGGACTTGGCCTTCTGATATTCCTCTCCAAATCAGACTCTTTTTTTCTTGAATCATGTTGTACATAAATCACTGAACATTAATAATATTTGAAATACATTTATGTTGGTTCTGTTCTGATTACCCTAAGAGAGGATAATCACTGCTCTCCCTGCCATAACATACCGCCAATCCAAACTATACAAATTTTCATTGTCAGTCCATCCATCTGTCCGTCCGTCCGTCCGTCTATCTATACTTTGCAAGGAAAACTGGCTTAGTCTAACATTATCCAACAATTTCTCTTTGTAGAACTCATAATGGACTTGTTTTTAAATAGATGCTTATAAACATTAGTTATGTGAACAAACAAGTATATTCTATGAAAAATATTGTTTCAGTCAATATGCATTTTTAATAATGTTTATAGTTCAATATTTATGAATTTGAATATGCACTCTATTACAGTGTGCTTGCAGAGTCCGCCCTCACGTTCTTCTGATTGGTTGTGATTTTTTTTAATGATTTTGTTGTGTGGAGTCTGGTGTGGACCACAGTTGGGGACAGACAAATTGCTTGCCATCTTATCGCATATCTTCTGGTTAGGACAATGTAACTCCTGGGTCATTTTCATCAATAAATGAAAACTACAAAGATTTGTGCAATATTTGTTAAATAGTATTCTCTTTATTGCATTATATGACTGATCTAAACAAGATGTAGCTCCAATTTATGCACAGACTCTATATTGCCACTGTTTCTTTATTTGTGAGAAAAGTGGACAGCGACAGCTTTAAGTAACATAGGCCGATTGTGACCATAATGTTTGTTTTTCATTTGCCATTAGAGATAATCAGTGTGATATTTGTAGGAAAAATACCTATAAAAACATTTGGTAACCTGATCTCAGAATAGACAGGTTTTATGACTTCCCATAACTTCCCAGTCCCATAACCATTAACAATCCCAAACGGAACACCTGAAAATAGTGTATTTTGTCAGAGGTAAATGCATTTATTACAGTATTTATTACCATTAAACTACTACAATGAGTACTAAATCTAAAATCAAGCTGCTGTAATCCTCTTTTTATCTTACATGTTCTCTTTCTCTATAAAAATCTTCATTGTTATATTTCCTAACAATAGAGATGTGTGCAATGTCTGCAGTATTGTCTTCTCTTTAGTACTTAGAAGTAGACGTCAGTCCGTAGACTGTGGAGATGCACTGACTGCTGCGGTCGGCTGAGCCAGCATGGAGAACCAGGACGACATGGCTGATTTAGCGACGGTCAAAGCTCCACCTACTGACTGACCTAAAAATAATAATAATAACATTTAAGCCAAGCAAGAAATAATTGCAGGAGCTACAAAACATGGTGCCCAAAAATAAATAAATATAACCGTTAAACCAATAATTACTTAAAGTTCTAGGATCACAACTAGTATATGAGCCAAGACCTGTTTGCACACTGGAAAGCATCACATTCTTATACATAAAAAATCAAACAATTTCCTTTTCCTTGTTTCAGCACCTTGCAAAAGTATTCATTTTTTTCATTTTGTTATGTTGCAACCTTGTTAAAATGCTTTAAATCATAATTTTGTTTTTCATATCAATATACGCTCCATACCCCATAATGACAATAGCAAATACCAGATTAGTGATAACTTAGCAAATGCATTAAAAAAATAATAATTACATTGCAAACTTTGACTGGAGTTAACCTGTGACAAATTCTACCATGATTTGTGACATGATTTGAAAAAGACACACACGTTTAAATGTCATGATTGTGTTCTGTTATGTGGAATTTTATTTTGACGTTTTGTTCGGTTTCCTTTAGTTCCTGTTTCTCCGCTGTTTAGTTTCAAGCCGTTTCTCAATATGCGTTCTTGTCTGTACTTGTGTTCTTGTGAAATGTCATTAGTCGCTGCCGAAGTACTCTTTCAATTCAAAGTTCACATCTAGCCAAGTCCAGTTCAAATCCCCAGATGTGTTCTTGATCCGCCCCTTTTATCAAAGATGCATCAAGAGGTGACTTGTGCGGACTTGAGTCAGCTAGGTATCCCAGAATGCATCTTGTACCTACCAGCATGCAGCAATAGCAGAGGAGAAAACCTATTTAAATATACTACTGTTAATTTAAAAATACTGTTATTGTGTCACAAAATTTTGTTTCAAGTTTTTCAGGCAAGAATGTAGTTGTTTAAAGCTCAAATCTGTGGTTTATTTAGAAAGATAGCACCTTTTTGAAAATTTAGCTTATACCTTTTTCTCAAGTTTTATAATGGCTATTATCATTAAAACTGACATTTAACAAAAAGAGACAGGGTTGTGTTTAATGTTATATTTCATTTTATTACAGTGAAGATTATCAGAGTACATGTGCACATATGGCCTGAACCACATATTAATTTGTTTAATATTTTTAAAATGTAAACGGAAATAGTCAGGGTTGTGTTTTATACTTCGTTTTGTTATAATAAATAATATACATGCAGCAGTGATAATCAATGTACACATTGCCTGAACCACATTTGTGCGGCTATTAATGTTTAAGATTTTTTAAATGAAAACGAAAAAAAGACAGAATGGTGTTTTATAACATACCGGTATTTAGTTTATTGTTGCCTAAAATATACATAGGCCTACTGAGTGAGATAACCAGAGTGAGCTGAGTGACGCTATCAAGAACGCTGATGTTCCATTTGCAGAATTACCGCAAAAAATAACACAAGTATTTGGCCATTTACTCATTACTTCCTTGTTAGTGTAGCAAATTAGCTCAAGAGAAATATAAATAATTAATTATAATTAGCAATAAGGTTCGAGACTGAGGCTCCGCTTCGCGTCGTGCCTAACAACGCCCTTCAGCCGTGACTTATGCCGCGTTCCAGGCAACCTGTAACCCGTGTTTTTCCAACTCGTAACTGGGAGTACATCGTTCCAGGCAACCTGTAACCCGTGTTTTTCCAACCTTATACCCGTGAAAGTGCACTGGAACGGCAGTCAAACCCGTGACTTCCCACCCGTGAATTCGTACTAGATCGATGTACTCCCAGTTACGAGTTGAAAAAACACGGGTTACAGGTTGCCTGGAACGCGGCATTATTCCACAATACAGCACTAGCCTCGAGTACCTTATTGCTTTTATAAAACGTTTACCACACAATAAAAATATTAAAGTAAAAAAAAAAAATGTATTAGTGCAACTTTCATGAAGTAAAATCACTAAAAGCCTTCCTTCCGCTAGAAAAAAAATAGTCCCTGACCCTGACCGTGAACAGCAACAACGTTCCAATGTGTAATATGCATGAAAGCTCAAATAAAAACAACATAGGAACCGTTCTCAAACTTTGTTTCATTTTTTTTACAACACAGAATGTAATATTTCCTCACACAAATATAGCTTATCTCTCAGCATGAGACAATTAATGTTAATTTTCCGTTTATTCCGTTAATTTCTCTCTGCAGTTATAAATAAACCTCACTAAATATTTACATAAATAAAAACACAAGGGCACATATTTTGATAGGTAGCCTATTTTATCTATTTAATGTTATTAATTTAGTTGCTAGAATGCTGCCAAACAAGAGATACATTTTTTTCATTGTTGTTTATTTAAAATTATTTGAACGTTTATGTTGATACGGGTGGTTGCTAGGGTGTTGCGCAGTGATAAATAGAACCGTTGGGTGAAGCGGTCATAGGCGTGTTTTATCATGAATAAAGCACAGCTATTGAATCAGAATCAAGGATTGGAACTAGCTGTTTTATAACTTGTTATAACTAATTATAAATATTTAGATCACCCATTGATCTAACCCTTGTCCAGCGAACATGCAGTATGAATTATTGATTAATTTTAAGAAATTTTAATTTCCGGCCTAAGGAAAATAACTTTCTTACTGTACAGTACCACTCATGTAGCCAAAATCTGCATGATCCAGTATATGAGCAGCACGAACCACAAGCAACTTTACATGTGACACGAACAAGACTTTATTAACTAGACTAAACACTTAGACTAATCTAACATACACACACATAAATGCATACAGTTTACCAATGGAGAGAGAGCTGAAGCAGAATACAGGAAAGCAATAAGTTATAGCATTGTTTGAAATTCAGCAGATCAACAGCCTTGAGCAAACCAACGGTTTTTAGTTCTAACACACCCTTCTTAAGAGGTAGGGATACCTAAAGCTGCAGTCCGTAACTTTTTTGGGTTAAAAATTATCCACATTTTTGAAGGTAAGCTTGTAATAATGTTTTTAATTCCAGTGGTACTGGTGGATTTTCGTGGGAGATTCAAGCATGTCTTTGTGTCATTACCTTACATCTGTACACATAATGAAGGAGTCTCGGCTAGTAGGCTATATTGCGTGTGAGGATGTTGGAGGTGGAGATTTATAGCCTTTTCTCACAGCACTTGATATAAACTTATCAATTTGATGGCGGATCCAGAAAGGTTAAAACGACAATCACCAGTGACAACTGGAGATTCACCCGTTGTAAAATACAAAAGACTTCGGACTGCAAACGGGCCCATGCGAAAACAAGGATAAATATTGGAAGGGCATTAAATGTAGTCACGCAATGCTGATGTTGTTAACTTTGACAATTTGAGAACAAAGTATAATTTGCACGGTTTGGCGTGATATGATAAGCGATCGTTAGATTTAATTAGCGCAATTTACTGCAATGCTTTTTTCCCCTTAGTTGGTCAGAACCAGTGTTGAGCATGTTACTTAAAAAAAGTAACTAGTTATAGTTACTTCTCACAAATAGTTACTGAGTTAGTAACTGAGTTACATCATTATAAAAGTAACTAATTACCAGAGAAAGTAACTATTGCGTTACTTAAAAAAAAAAAAAAAAAAAAATTAAATAGGCCTATGTCAAATAATTTGGATGCCCCCAGTATTAAATATGTTAAATTAATTAAATGGACACTTAATAGTGTAGATTAGTGTTCAATGTTTTATAATAATAATTTATTCTATTTTAATGTTGCTGTAGGACAATGTGAGAGACGCCTATTAAATTCAATATATATATTATTCTAAATATTAGCATTACTATAGTAGAACAATAAAACATTATAGATGGTTTATACTTAATATCGCACAGACCCCAACTGGCCAACAAATAAGTTTAAAAATAAATTATGCTTCTTAAGAAATGTACCAAAAATGAATAAATAATAATAAAAAACATACATACTCTTTGTGCATATTAAAATGATAAAACTGTTACACAACTTCACAACTAGTAGACATACTGTAGCCTAAGTATTTTCTTCCTAACAAAAGTAAACAGTTTAACAAGTGCTCTCTCAATATAATACTGCACAATTTACAAAAAAAAATATATATAATACTAAAATATAATATTTTGGGGGTTTATTTTTATAACCTATAGCGAACGTCATCATCAGAGGTTATTTAAGCCAAATTCTAGACATGTTTCCCGCACGTGTTTACAACCGGTCAAACAAAGATGTTTTCTGTGAATGTTCCCTGCAGGTTATTTTCGGGTTTTATTTTATAACCTAAACAGAACGTTCCCTGTAGGTAATTTTTTAGATTTTATTTGGATAACCATGTAAATTAATTAACGTTGCTCTCTTGCGCAACTGTTGAGCGCGCTCTCGGACACACTCGGTCTCTCTCGCGCATTGAGCGCGCTCGCGCCGTTCGCTTCGCTTTTGTCCACTCCGGCGCCTCATAAACACACACACACCAGAGAAAAAAACTTTGCAGGTCCTATGGCGGAGAGAGAGCCTACTCGGATGAAAACCGTTTCAGTGAGTTCAATTATAGTAACGCCACATTTTTTTTGTCAGTAACGGTAACTGCGTTGTAACGGGGGAATCAGTAATTCGTTTGATTACTTGTTACTGAAAAAGATAACGCCGTTTATTTATAACGCCGTTATTCCCATCACTGGTCAGAACAAAGGTGGATGTTACTTGTTGAGATGACATTTTCCGTGAAAATTCTTATGTTGGTCATACTTCCAAAAAGTAGAATCAGTGATTGCGAATGACAGTATCCAGCCCCGCCACGGACTCAGGGACAATACACAAGTCTGCCACGGACCCCACACTAGTGCCTACTCTTGCTATGGAGTCAGAGTGAGCCACCATTTCCATCCTGGAGCAAGAACCGGCAACCATTTCTGGATAAACGTGGGCCAGAGCCTACGTCTATCCAGTAATCAGAGCTTGTGGCCCAGTCTATCTCAGAGCCAGGGAAGGATCATTACTTTATTGATTTGTGATCCACGGATGCAGGTCTCACCCTTGTCCCCACCCTCGAACTATCTTCTTCTCCGCTGGTCCTGCACGGCAATTTGGACGGTCTGGTTCTGCCTGGAGTCCTTCCTCCTCCTATGATCCTAGCTCCTTCGTTGGTCCAGTCTGACACCCTGGTTCTGTTCTCTCTGCTGGCTCTGTCCACTTCTGTGGATTCGCCTGCTCTGCTGGTGTTTCTCAGCTCCTCGGCTCTGCCCTCACTGGTGACTCCCTCCAGCTCTCCGGCCCTGCCTCTGGTTTCCCCACCAACAGCTAGGCCTTGTGAGATGGTTCCCAGTGACTCCGCCTTGGCCTTCCGGTCCAGCGGTCGTGTCTTGCTTTCGGTGTCATCTGCTTACAATTAATTTTAGCTGTATGAAACAGCTCGTTATGCTGCTTGATACTGCAAACTTGTTTTTCTTACCATATTATTTTAATGTACTATCATAATTATAAACACATTGGTTTGTAGCGCAAATAGTTTTACAGTTTACTGCACTTTGTTATTCTTCTCGTTACTTCCCTATAGCAGCTAATGAATTGGAAGTCTCGCACATCGCACACTGATCTGGGAAAGGGTACAAAAAAAACATTTCTGCTACATTGAAGAGAGCACAGTGGCTTCCATAATTCTTAATGGAAGAAGTCTGGAACAACCAGTACCCTTCCAAGAATTGCCTGCCCAGCCAAACTGAACAATAAGGAAAGAAGGGCCTTGGAAAGAGAGGTGACCAAGAACCTGATGGTCATTCTGGCTAGGGCTGCACGATTAATCCAAAATAAAATCGAAATAGCGATTTAGCTTAGTGCGATAATAAAATCACAAAGGCTGCGTTTTTTTAATATATGCGCATTTATTTGAAAAAGGTAAATGCACCAAACATCGATCCAAACTTGTGATGAGAAGCATTTACAAGCCTGTTTTTACGCACTCACTTTATAACATCAAACAAGTGTTTTAAATAACTTCCTTTTGTGATCTGATGTGGCTTCCTATCACAGAAAGAGGCATCAATTATATTATTTTATAGTATTCTACAGTGATAAAGGCTATGTTGATTAGCATTGCATTATAAATATATTTTATTCTTATGAAAATACCCGAGATGGCTTGAAAAACAAAGATAAACCATATATTGACGCATATATTGATGTATGTTTATTGTCTTCATTTCATTGTTCAATACGTCTCTATCGGCGCTTTATTCAGCTGCTGCTGCAGCGATATCTGCATGACTTTGTCCATATAAGGGATTTCCTGAAACCTCAAGTTTTATGACTTCTAGGAGTCTCACTTGTGGACTTACTGCATGAGGGCACCCTCCAGCTTCCAGCATGAATGAAACAGACATTACATTACATGTTTGTACTCAATAATGCTCACAATCACATCATCCTATTTTGGGTGTAAATAGGAAAAATAGTACTCGTCTCTAAAGAAATTTATATGTGAATTTAGACATATGCGAATCATTACGTTTTTTCTAGTGTAGAGGTTTATAGAAGTTTTTTGTTAAAGATTTCCTGACAAAAAATGAAGAAAATATTGTCAAAGATTTTTATAAAAATAATATATATTTATATAATTTTTTAAAATTGAATTTCCCTAAATCATGCTGCCCTAATTCTGGCTGAACTCCTATATCTGGAGATGGGAGAAACTTACAGAAGGAAAGTTCAGTTAAATCGGCTCAAACATGAATTTTATTCTGGGACTAGGCTTAAGCCTTGTCAGTGAAACCGGGGGTGAATGTTCTTGAGTGGCTTAGCCATATCCAGAAGGTGAACCCAATTAAATCTAAGACCTAAAAATGGCTGTTCACTGATGGTCCCAATTAAGATGTGCAAAGTTTGGGTGCTTCAACTAAGCACTGAGTTAAGGGTTGTAATCATTTCAGTTTTTGCTTTTTAATAAATTTGCAATACGTTTTCACAAATATGTATTTTGCTTTGTCATTATGTGCTGTGGAGTGCAGATTGATGTAAAAAAAAAAAAAACACATTTTAGCATAAGGTTGCAACTTGCAAAATGTGGGGAAAAAAATGCAAGGTATGAATACTTTCACAAGGCACTGTAAATGGCATGTACTACATGCACAGTGTGGCTGTTTTGTACTGCTGGAACAGATTGTATGGGAAATAAGTTCAATGTGAAATAAGAAAGAATTAACAAGTGAACTATTGAATCTATTGTTAATCTTACCGACAGCCTTTCCTGTTTGCACGACACTTCTGCTCGTTGACATCACAGCATTCCCAATCTTCTTCCCACGCTCGCTGTTCTGCATTGAACTGAAATAACAGGAGTGAGCTATCACAAAAACTTCCAATTTTACAATTTCTTGTACAATTCCATGATTAACCCCTTCTGAGACTGAGACTTCTGAGAAGCTGTCATACATGGGGGTGCACTCCTTTACATGTATGCTCCCTCCCACCTCCCACCAGTGAACAAGTGGCACCTGGTTGATCTTTCACAACAAGGCACAAAGTAACTTTTCAGACCCTTTAGTGTCTCTGTTCTTCTCTGGTGGAATGAGCTGCCAACCTCCATCCAAACTGCTGAGACCACCACAACTTTCATGAAGAAACATCTCTTCCACAAGCACTTGACTAATCCACAACCATAAACAAAGCACTTACTCTAACTCCAATTAAATTCTATTCTGTTCTAGCTTTTGTATTCATCTAACTTAAACTTTAAACTTGCCAACGACTACTATGAATATTGTTGCTCTTATGAAAATTGCCTGTGATGTTCCCCATTTCTAAATTGCTTTGGGGGAAAAAAAAGGTACTGCTTAATAAATAAATAAATACATTAGCAACTCTGGCCCTGTACACATTCAATTCATTTTTGGATTTGTTGTCTTCAAAGGTTGGGCCTTTGTACAAAAGGACATGGTTGTTGTCATTTAATTCAGAAGAAGAATTTCCTGAACGGTGAATAGAAATGCCCCGTACCGGTGCACACAAACCCACTTCAAGCACAGAATATGTATGTTTACACAGAAAATACTGCAGGTTTTAGCGACAAAGTTTTAGTAATGTCTAGAGATGTGGTCTGAAGTGACTTTGCATCACTGAACTATTGAAAACATATGTTCCTCTGAGTCAAATGTGTCTTGCAGTCTTTGTCAGAATTTTTTATGTATTTTATTACATTTATTGTACCTTCTACTCTCAAAAGCCTTCAAGAGCTTGCTGTAGAGAAGATCCCAACTGCATCATGATAGACATGGTTTGCTTTCATTTTAAACAAAAGATTCTCATTTAATATGTGACCTCTGAAAATATAAATCTGCCGCACTATTTATGATTTAGGTGTCTCAGATTTAGGCAGTCAGTGCTAATGAAATGTATTATTTTAGATTTATTTGCAATTATTTTAGATGACTGTTCACTGAAGTAGTCTTTGTCTGCTGATTTGTGGCAAGAAAACTATAATAGTGGCCAAAAGTAATGTCTGGACTAAACAAATTGACATCTTCACCCTTGATTCAAATATGATTAAACATTTGTTAAAGATTTTGTAAGCATATTACATAGTTGTGCGTTCAGCCAATTGTTTTATTTGTCGCAATAAAACATGCCAAATTGTGCGGATATAATTTTTGACCAGGCTGGCAAACAAAGAACTTATGAACGCATGCAAAAACAAGAGAGACATTTTAATAACTGATGAAGCTTTTTCCGGTGAGATTTTTGTTTTTCTATGCATTTTCTTTTTTGCACAGTAAAATAAGATCTGTAGCTGTAGTTTGTCTTTTTTGCATACCTTAACCAAGTTGAGAGTTTTTACTTTCCTCATATTTAAAATAATTTAAAAATATAAAAGATTTCCCTCATTTTTGATGGTTTAATCGAACTTGTAGGGTCATTAAAAACAAATATCCTTTTGGCCAATACTGTAGGTCCACTTTGAAAAAATTTTTTAAAGTTCAAGTGGGGAGAACACCTTTTAAAAGTACTGCATATTCACTAGTGAACCATTTTGGATGTCTACCTTTTTATATTCAACATAAATTACTAATTAAACTAAAGTTCTACAGACATTTTATATGGATATTAAAAGTACCCGATGAAGGAGTATGTAAACAAGAGCATAATAGTGTAACACTTACTGTGACAAGCGGATCTTTACATCGGCCACACTGTACTGACCCTGGAATGGATGTCTATGAACAGAGAGTCAAAGTTCAAGTTGCCTATCTGTCGCTCACGTTTGACGTAACGTCGACGTGATGACGTAATTGGGATCACTTCAGGGAGCCCTATCATCTTCGAGTGTCTACAGAACGAGCCAATGAACGTTGGTGTGCGTGAATCGCGCCACGCGCCCCACCCCGCAGCGCGGGTATAAACAGGAAGCGGACGCACGCTCTCATTGTCTCTCACTTCTGAGCCGAGCTTCCTGTTCATCTCTGAATCTGCAGACTGCTGTTGTTCGTTGAAAACTCTACAGACAGTGTTGGTGTGACGGCGTGAGCAGCGAGTGGCCGTGAACATTTCTTTGATCAAACAACTGCTGTTTTTACAGCAAGAGAGCTTGTGTCGGTTCGGTGGGTGTTTACCATCAGTGTACACAGTACACATCGGCCATTCCCTGGGTGCCTCAGCACTGTGAGAGTTCACAAAGAGCATATTTTCTTTCACAAAAAGAGCAACACAAGCGTGACCTTGCGTCCTTTTAAAGATGTCATTCCGCTTGTGCGTTTCTGGATGCGATCGTTCCCTGGCCACAATAGCTGCCTCTCGTGTTTGGACATTAAGCACGCTGAGGCAGCCTTTGTGAATAGTTCATGTTCCTATTGGGGGAATATGACTATGGCAGTGTTGAGATCGAGACTTGGTTACCTCAAGGGAGGTGCAGTCCCCTCGCCTATGCCCCGATCTAGTGCCTATTCTGGACCTCAGAATAGGCCTACTTCGGGCACTTAGCCAGGGAGATCCGAGGATTACCGTGAGGGCTTCCCCGCCGAGGCAATCTCCGACCAGTCGTGTCCTTTGGAGCTCCAACTGAAGACCAGATGTTGGTTGCAGCATCGGAGGGGGAGCTTCAGTCCTCTAGAAATGAGAATTCGGGTGTTACCCCGTTCGGGGGATGTAGCGTTGGCCGAGTCCGATCCAGAATGGGCGGCTATGCTTTCCCGGGCCCCCGAGAAGGTCAAGCTTGTGTGAAACCCTCCACCACGTCCCGAACCTTCTCGGTTGGACGATTGGTTTCTCAGCGCGCCGCCCCAGTACCATTCTTTCCGGAAGTGCATGAGGAGCTCACTAGGATGTGGACGGCGCCGTATAGGGCCAGAAGCTAGTGGCTCCTCCCTCCTCACCACCCTCGATGGCGGAGCAGCTAAGGGGTATGTGGATGTCCCGCCGGTGGAGCGTGCCATTGGGATGCAACTGTGTCCAGTGTCCGCTTCCTCCTGGCGGGGTCATCCACACCTCCCATCCAAGGCTTGTAAGTTTTCGTCCGGTCTTACAGGCTGCTTCTGCCCTCCCTGCCATGGCGCTCCTGCAGGTCCACTAGGCACAGGCGTTCATGGACATGCACGAGGGTGGTTCTGACCCAGAGCTCCTCCGGGAGCTCCGTGCGGCAATTGACCTCACCCTCCGGGCGACGAAAGAAACCGCACGTTCCGTCGGTCGGGCGATTTCCACCTTGGTGGTCCAGGAACGCCACCTTTGGCTCAACCTGGTGGATATGAGGGACACAAATAAATATCGGTTCCTGGATGACCCTCTTTCCCAGGTTGGGTTATTCGGCGATGAGGCCGAGAGCTTTGCCCAGCAGTTCTCGGCTGCCCAGAAGCAAACGGAGGCCACCCGGCACATCCTGCCCCGGCGGACCGCTGCTGCCTCCACCCGTCTGCTCGTCGCCGAGGTCAACCTCCTGCGGCGTACTCCGCTCCCGCTAAGCCACCGCAGCAGCCATCACCCAGGCCTCAGCGTGGAGCATGCAGCAGGAAGTTGGCCCCGCCCGTCCAGGCCGCTGCCAAACCAGGAGCCAATGCGGAGGTGCAAACGACCCTGAGACCCCTCTATGTGTTGAAGTGGAACCTGTTTGTTGAGTGGTGATAATCTCACCAGGAGAACCCCTGAACTTGCTCAATCAGAGCTATACTTGCCTTCAGTCAAGTCAAGTCACCTTCATTTATAAAGCGCTTTTAACAGTATGGATTGTTTCAAAGCAGCTTTACAGTTATAATAGAAATAGGATAGTTATACCGTAACAGATAGTTTAGGCTTTACAACAGCATTAGGATAAAGTTATTGTCCAGCTAAAGTTAGTTTTGATTGATTCACTTCCGTTGCGAAGATCATTAGTTATTAACTTAGGCTCCGCTAACACGACACCGTTCTAACAGAAAAACGCCCATTCGTACAAAACAGTGCCTGGTGTCTCGAGAACACACTCCTTGAAATAGGTTTGAGGGTGCAAACGATTATCCATTATCTCTGCGCATCACGTGTTCAGTCCATAGGTATACGTGTTTTAATATATATGTGCGCAGGCGTGTAGTCCTTCTTCACAAATCAACCCTCAACAAACTACTTGTCTGGTCTTAAAAATGTATAATACAGAAATTTTTGTCGCAAAAAAACGCAAAGCCTCAGGACCTCAGACCAGCTCTTTGTCTGTTACGGAGGCCAGCAGAAGGGAAAGGCTGTCTCCAAGCTGAGGATGGCCCACTGGATAGTGGATGCCATCGCCTTGGCTTACGAAGCCCAAGGCGTGCCTTGTCTGCCCGGGTTGATAGCCCATTCCACTAGGAGTGTCGCTTCTTCCTGGGCGCTGGCACACGGCGCCTCGCTGACAAAAATCTGTAGAGCTGCAGGCTGGGCGACACCTAACACGTTCGCTAGGTTTTATAGCCTACGTGTTGAGCAGGTTTCTTCCTGTGTGCTCGCTTCAACCAGCCGGTAACATCGAAGTTCCCGCTCTAGTGTCGGCTTGCTGCGCCACTCCCCTCCACATGGAGCAGATACGTGTGCTTTTTGCTCCAGTCGAGCTCCCCACTTAGGCGAACCCTATAGAGATCCTCCGTACCCCTTCGGCAGTCGGACATTGCAGAGCGTCCGACGCCAGGTCTAGTGCTCGTATGCTTGTGTAACTTGTGCTAGGCTGGGTTGCATATGTTGTGATCCCTACGGCAACCCCATATGTGTATTCTTCCACGACCAGCTCCCTGCAGTGAGCCCGTGTCTTTCCCTTGGCAGAGTCCGCTCTGCCGTCACTGCCCGGTGTTGCCTCCCCCTTCTCAGGCTGGAGCCACCCCAGTGACATTCCATATGTTGCACTGCCCCTAACCGGCCAGTCCATATGTGTATTCTCCACGTTACCTCCCTTCGGGCAGGATGTGGCTTCCGCAGCGTCCCTCTCCCCTGGAAAGGCACGCTTTCCCAGTGTTATCAAAGAGTTCCACTGTGTGGGGTATAACGAAACAGCAGTTTGAACTCCCTTTACGCAGGCCTTCCACCCCAGTCAATTGGGGGTCTGAGAGTCTTGCATAGGGCGCTGGATGTGGCAGCAACCGTGGCGTTTTCCATAGGGATCCCAATTACGTTGTGAGCGACTGATAGGGAACGTCTCGGTTACTAATGTAATCCTCGTTCCCTGAAGGAGGGAACGGGAGACGTTACGTCCCGTCGCCACTGTTGCTGACCATAGCTGTAACGGCCTTCACGATCTCGGCTCCTCAGCGAAAAACAATGTGCGCCCGCTTCCTGTTTATACCCGCGCTGCGGGGCGGAGCGCGTGACGCGATTCACGCACGCCAACGTTCATTGGCTCGTTCTGTAGACACTCGAAGATGATAGGGCTCCCTGAAGTGATCCCAATTACGTCGTCACGTCAACATAACATCTCCCATTCCCTCCTTCGTTTTCTGTGTTATGGTAAAACATTTGTTGAAAATTATTATTGAGTTAAACAAGCTTGGCATCCCTTTGAAAGTTTAAAAAAAATTAATTTGAAAAGTAACAGCCAACTGAGCAACACATGCTATTGATGCATAAAAGATGACAAAATTTAATTACCAGAAATGGGTAAAATGGTAGTTGGTGAAGGAGGGTGCAGGTAAGTCACTAAACACATTTTTCCTTTATAAATGAGTAAGTTTGTAATTATGTTTGTATAGTACATTCATGTCCACACATGCTCTACTGAAGGTAGTTTACATCAAAGTTCTTTAAATATTCCTAACAATTTGAGACCTAGTGTTCTGAGTTGCTTATATAATAATGCACGCCTTCCATGTTTGAATAGTGGAGACCAGGGACTATTGTAACACAATTTGACCAATTGAAATACTCGAAATTAGCGACAGGGATGAAATCGTTATTAAACATGACCATCATCCTTTTGAGGTTACAGTAGAAGTTTGAAAAAGGGAAAAATGATCTGGTTTAATATTTAATTTGCAATGCCGTGAATAAACAAGAATAAACCTAATGTTATAAAAGGGAAACAAAACATTCTGCAGATGAAATTTAATATTGTGTCTGCATTACAATAATCTAGCCTTGATGTCACAAACGCATGAACTAATTGTTCCGCATTTGTCATTGAGAGCATATGACGTAATTTAGATATATTCTTAAGATGGAAGAATGCGGTTTTACAGATACTAGAAATGTGACTTTGCTGTGCCATTATTTATAAAGATTACTTTATAAATATTAAATATTATATTTAAAATGTACTGAAGTATACTTGAAATAGTTCTACTTTAGCACAAATAAGTATATTAAATACAACGTTAGCTGAACTTCAGCAATACTTTTGGACAACTAAAATGCAAAATTACAAAGAAATTGTGCTTAAGTATATTATTTTTTCACTAAAGTGGTTACAGCCCACCCAGCCTTCTGTTACAACTCCTGATGTGGGAATATTAATATCAAAGTTTGAGACAAAAAAATACAATAATGATTTACAAATGTTAAAGCAAAATGTGTTGCCACCATCCCCGGTCTCACATATTTTTCTGAATGAGCCAGCTCCTTTTTAAAATATGGTTGACTTTATTTAGGCAAACTATAAAAAATAGTAGTAGCAGAATTACTGCTAGTATTCTATTCTGATTTTTTGTCTCAGTTCTCATACCCTGGAGTGATCTCGGCCATTGCTGGATGCTTGTTGCTGATCCACAGTCTGTAGTTGTGTGTGATTTTCCAGGCAGATGTGAACGCAGCTCCATAATCCGCCAACAGCCGCTCATGATCTGATAAACAATATTCAACAAAATAAATAAATAAATAAAACCTCAGAGTCACAACGACACAACAGTACACATACATGAACCTGGAGTGATGTGTGTTCAGTTGGTAACTTGACCTTGTATACAAAATAAATAAATAAATTTAAAAAAGGCACTGAATTCCTGGATGTGGTAAAATAGTGATACTCTAAGTCAAAGATAACAGATGATTTAAAGGGATAGTTCACCCTAAAATTAAAATGAAGTCATCATTTACTCACCCTGGTGGTGTTCTAATGTCATATGCCCTAATTTTTTTTTTTTGGGACCACAAAAACAGATTTTTTATTTTTAAATGTCCCGCTTGCGCTCATCCATATACCGGTAATGGCAGTGAACACCGACCGACCAGCATGAAGCTTTTAAAAAAAAATAAGACGCAAAAGTATCTCAGAATGGTGATACGACACGTGTAATTTATCCCAAGTGTTCTGGGGTGTACAATAGGGTTTGGTGAAAAACTATCAAAATTTATTGTATTATTTAATGAAAATCCTGATTGGCGAGCGTTCATGACACTTATTGGTGCCACAGTTAACTCCGATTTGCCCAGAAAAATCACACAAGAAATCAAAACAAAACATGAAATACATTCCATGTACTTTCTTCTTTGAGGTGAATATATCTGTTGTTTTATCGCGTTCACATCTGTCAACTGTCATTCTGACTGTCACCTGAGAACTGGAGTTCTGGTTCGGATATGTTTAGCTTGGTGAAGAGAGTACACAGATACGTTTTTTGGGGATTTCTAGGAGTGTATTACTGTCAGGATTCCATCCACGTCACGATCGCCATCACCGCCCACTCATTCCCAATCACCCAGTCGGACACTCCCCCGTTCACCTGATTACTGATCACCGTCACCTGTGTCCCATCACCCACATGCACTATAAAGCACTCACCTTGACTGCAGTCACTTGTCTGGTCTCGTCGTTACATGACTCACAGACTCTCCTTCCACTCACCTGCTACTTACCAGATTCCCGATCCTTCCGTCTCATCCATCTCCAGTGTGACTGCTTCTAAACCAGCTGCAAGAGAGAAAAGGACATTATCATTTCAGCTAAGCCTGTTCTATGTTTCCATATCATTTGATCCTCACCTGTTATCTCCGACTGAGTATTCCTCTGCACAAATAAACGACTATAACTTACCATCCAGTCTGTTTCCTCTGTGAACCCTGACAGAAGACCAGACCAGTAAAATGATGCAGAATCAGCCGGAGCCTGTGGAGGATCTTCCTCTCAGTCAACCACCAGCAGATGCAGCGATCAATACACCACCATCACTTCCGCAATCACTTGCTGCTTCGTTCACTGCCTCCGCGAGTCCCATGGCCCGGCCAGCGACCTTCTCTGGAGAGGCGGAGAACTGCAATGGGTTTCTGTTGCAAGTATCGCTATACATCACTATGAATGAGCATCAGTTCCGCACTGACGAAGCCCGTGTGGCGTTTCTGATTTCCTTGCTGTCCGGTCCAGCGCTTCGTTGGGCAAGGTCATTGTGGGATTCTAATTCACCTGTGATTAAGTCTTTTAATTCCTTCAAACAGCACTTCAGAGAGGTATTTGAGCAAGCTGTGTCCGAGCTGTCTATTCATGACCAGCTATTCAATCTTCGTCAAGGTAATTCATCTGTAAGTTCATATGCCCTGCAGTTTCGCACTCTCGCCGCTTCCTGCGGCTGGAATGAGAGTGCTTTGATCTCTGCCTTCCGTCATGGCTTAAACTCGAGGATGCGCCATCAGCTGGTTGTATATGATGAAAGCACGGGGCTGGAAAACTTGATCCAACTAACACTTCGGATTTCTCAGCGTCTCACTGCCTACACCTTGAGCGAACCCACTGTAAGTTCTCCGCCTCCGTCTCCATCTGTCACTCCTCCAGCACCCATACCAATGGAAGTGGATACTACACATATATCCGCAGTGGAGAGACAGCGTCGAGTACAACATTCTCTTTGTCTCTACTGCGCCTCCGACAAGCACCTCATCAGTTCATGCCCAGTGCGTCCACCGCGTCAAGCGGTAAGTGCCATCCAGTTTGCTCCGAGGGTAGAACGTTTGATTCGTACCAGTGTGCATATTCTGACCCCTTCTGTCTGTCTCCCAGTGCAAGCCCTTGTTGACTCTGGTTCCGCGGGGAACTTCATCTCCAGCCTCTGTCTTTAAAAACTGAACATCCGTCAACGGCGCTTATCACAAGACCTGCTCATCCATACCATTCAAGGCAAGCCATTAGGAAGAGGTCGTATTCGCCACTTTACACCCACTCTCATCCTTCGGATCGGATGCTTACACTCGGAGGAAATCTCTTTTATGGTGCTGGAGGAGTCCACCGCAGATATCATCCTGGGACGACCGTGGCTTATCCAACATCAGCCAGTACTCCACTGGGCAACCGGAGAGGTACTCCAGTGGGGTGATAACGGTCATCATTCCTGTCTCGGTTCCGTTCAGAAAAGCCCTTCCTCTCTTCAGTCCACGCCAGTAACGGGCGAATCAAGAATTCCAGTCTGCTCTACATCCGTAGAAAGCCCCGAGGTCCAGAGCCAGGTCGAGATCCCAGTGGAGTACCGGGTGTTCCAGGATGTCTTCAGCAAGCAACTGGCAACCAAGTTACCACCGCACCGGCCATGGGACTGCGCAATCGACTTGCTACCCGGAGCTACCCTTCGCAAAGGTCGTATCTACCCTCTGTCCATCCCGGAACAGAAGGCCATGGAGGAGTATGTGGAAGAAGCACTCAACCAACACTTTATTCGACCATCGACCTCCCCTGCCGCTTCGAGTTTCTTCTTCGTGGCCAAGAAGGACGGAGGCTTGCGGCCGTGCATTGACTATCGTCACCTCAATTCCCAAACCATCAAATTCAGTTATCCCCTTCCTCTGGTCCCTGCCGCTCTGGAACAGCTCCGTGGAGCTCGCATTTTCTCAAAGTTAGACCTAAGAAGTGCATACAACCTGATCCGCATTCGTCGAGGTGATGAGTGGAAGACCGCCTTTGTGACCCCTACAGGCCACTATGAATATCAAGTTATGCCCTTCGGATTGGCCAACGCTCCTGCCGTCTTTCAGGGATACATGAATGAAGTCCTCCGTGAGTTCCTCAATCGCTTTGTGGTGGTCTATATTAATGACATCCTCATATACTCTTCATCCCTGGCGGAACATCATCAGCATGTCATTCAAGTTCTGGAAAAGTTAAGAGAACATCAGTTGTACTTAAAGTTGGAGAAATGCGAGTTCCACACCTCCACCGTCCACTTCCTGGGGTACCTGATCTCCCCACGCGGGGTAGAAATGGACCAGAGGAAGGTGGAATCCATCCAAGACTGGCCACAACCCAACTCCATAAAGGAACTCCAGCGTTTCCTTGGTTTCGCAAACTTCTATCGAAGATTCATCCGTAACTACAGTCTGATCAGTGCTCCTCTCACCTCTGCGCTCAAAGGCCGGCCCAAGTCTCTGTCCTTGTCCTCTGATGCTGTCCAGGCCTTCCAGCGGCTGAAGGAGACCTTCATTACTTCATTATTATCTCAGCGGCAGGGTGAGCCATCCAAACTCCTTCCATGCACCTTCTTCTCGAGGAAGCTGTCCCCGGCGGAGCGGAATTATGACATCGGTAACCGGGAACTGTTGGCCATCAAGCTGGCCCTCGAAGAGTGGAGGCACTGGCTGGAGGGAGCGAATCATCAATTCACTGTCATCACTGATCACCGAAATTTGGAGTACCTCCGCGAAGCTAAGAGACTGAATCCCCGTCAGGCCCGCTGGGCTCTGTTTTTCACTCGCTTCAACTTCACTGTGTCCTATCGTCCAGGCAGCAAGAATTGTAAGGCAGACGCCTTGTCTCGACTCCATCATCCCTCCTTGGAAGATGTTCGTCCGGAACCTATTCTCCCTCCAGCCGTAATCCTCAGTCCCATCGTCTGGGAAATTGACCAGCAGATCAACCAGGAAATGACTCACCAACCTGCTCCGCCGGGAGGTCCAGAAGGGTGTATCTTCGTGCCACCTCATCTTCGGACTCCCCTTCTGGACTAGCAAGGTAGGTTCCGGGTAGCAAGCGTACCCTCTCGCTCCTCAGTCAACGGTACTGGTGGCCATCCATCGCCAGAGATGTCTCCAGGTTTGTCCGCGGGTGCTCAGTCTGTGCCATTAGCAACACACCGAGAAGACTTCCAGAAGGTAAACTGGTGCCGTTGCCGATTCCCAGACGACCCTGGTCCCACATCGGGATTGACTTCATGACCGATCTACCCAATTCTGAAGGCTTCACCTGTGTTTTTGTGGTAGTGGATCGATTCTCTAAAGGATGTAAGCTGATCCCCTTACCTGGACTCCCTACTGCATTGGAAGCAGCGGAAGCTCTATTCCAACATGTCTTCCGGAACTTCGGTCTTCCTGAAGATATCGTCTCAGATCGGGGTCCACAGTTCATCTCACGTGTGTGGCAAGCCTTCTTCAGACTTCTCGGGATCACCATCAGCCTTTCTTCAGGTTACCATCCGCAGACTAATGGCCAGACTGAGCGTAAGATACAGGAGATCGGTCGTTACCTGCGGACATACTGCCACCAGTACCAAGACAGCTGGAACCGTTACCTCCCCTGGGCGGAGTACGCTCAAAACTCCCTGCGACAGAACTCCACCGGGCTCACCCCCTTCCAGTGTGTCCTTGGATACCAGCCTCCACTCTTTCCTTGGTCGGGTGAGCCCTCGGAGGTTCCAGCTGTCGACTTCTGGTTCCATCAGAGCGAGGGGGTATGGGACTCAGCTCACGTGCAGCTACAACAGGCAGTTCGGAGACACAAGGAGCAAGCTGACCGTCACCGACTCGACACTCCCTTATACCAACCAGGTCAGAAGGTATGGTTGTCGACTCGGGACATTCGTCTCTGTCTGCCTTGCCGTAAGTTGAGTCCTCGATTCATTGGACCTTTCACCATCCAGAGGCAGTTGAACGAAGTCACCTACAGGCTCAATCTTCCCCGTCATTACAGAATCTCTCCTTCTTTCCATGTATCCCTACTCAAACCCTTCACTGACCCTGTCACTCCTGTCCCCGCAGATAATCCTCCCACGGATGTACCTCCTCCTCCCGTTCCCGTCGAGGAGGAGCCCATCTACAGTGTCCGCTCCATCCTGGATTCCCGGCGGCGAGGTCCAAGGCTGGAGTATCTGGTCGATTGGGAGGACTACGGGCCAGAGGAACGATCTTGGGTCCTTCGTGACGACATCTTGGACCCTGCCCTTCTCGTCCAATTCCACAATGATCATCCGGATCGTCCCGCTCCCAGGGGTCGTGGTAGACCTCGCCGCCGGCAGCGCTCCTCTCAGGCGTCAAGAGCCGCCTCGGGAGGGGGGGGGGGGTACTGTCAGGATTCCATCCACGTCACGATCGCCATCACCGCCCACTCATTCCCAATCACCCAGTCGGACACTCCCCCGTTCACAATCACCTGATTACTGATCACCGTCACCTGTGTCCCATCACCCACATGCACTATAAAGCACTCACCTTCACTGCAGTCACTTGTCTGGTCTCGTCGTTACATGACTCACAGACTCTCCTTCCACTCACCTGCTACTTACCAGATTCCCGATCCTTCCGTCTCATCCATCTCCAGTGTGACTGCTTCTAAACCACCTGATAAAAGGACATTATCATTTCAGCTAAGCCTGTTCTATGTTTCCATATAATTTGATCCTCACCTGTTATCTCCGACTGAGTATTCCTCTGCACAAATAAACGACTATAACTTACCATCCAGTCTGTTTCCTCTGTGAACCCTGACAATTAAATGTTGCGTTTTTATTAATCTTGATTTTTCACAACTTGTGTGCTTTTTTTGGTTGAGTCAGAGTGAACGACGGTGCGCTAATAGAGTGTCATAAACGTGCGCCGTGCACAGAAGACCTACTGCCAAGGTCAGGAGGATTTTTGTTAAATAATACATTACATTTCAGTTTGTTTTTCCACCAAACCCTATCGTACATCCCCAGAACATATGCAATATGGAATACATGCAACGTGTCGCATGGGATCATTCTGTGATAATTCTGCTTCTTTTTTAAAAGCTTGATGTTGGTCGCTATTCACTGCCATTATATGGACTAGAGTGAGTGGGACATTTTTAAGAAATTCTCCTTGAAAAGGAAAGAAGGGCATATGGCATTACAAACAACACCAGGGTAAGTAAATGATGACTTAATTTCATTTTAGGGTGAACTATCCCTTTAAACAAGTATATGGCTCAATGGATAACACTCTCGCCTCAAAGCAAAAAAGGGCAACGGTTGGAGTCCTGGCTGAGCCAAGAGGCCATTTCTGTGTGCAGATTGTATCTCCCCATGTTGGTGTTGGTTTTCTCTGGGTACTACAGTTTCCCCCACAATCCAAAGACATGCAGGTTAGGTGAACTGGAAACTAGATATGAGTGTAATTGTTTATGTGTGTATGTTACATCCACTGGCCATCCATCCATGGACATACTGTAGGAGATTAGATGCATGGATGTTTTGCGCTGTATTGTTGGGTCACTGTATCACATCACAAGTTGGAGATAACAGATTGTCTCCATTTCAACACTCAAAACATTTCATCATATGCACCATTATTCCATCACTTTAATTACTATTGTTCATTGTTAATTCATGTTCATTCATAATAAAAACAGGTATTCTAAAACATTTTACACAAATTAATATAAATGTGTGTGTGTGTTGTGATGCACCTTGCTGTAGAGCAGAAGATAACAGCGAGTGTACATATAGGCCAAACTGTGCCCTTATCCACTCGTCTCCACCCTCCCAGCCTGTCCCGTCCAGAAACACATCCTCTTTATTTTCAGTGACATGTTTCACCAGGTAATCAGCGAATCGCAGATCAGCTGTACTTAAATACAGCATTTTGCGCAGCTCTGGGTCATGGATCTGAATACGGGCTTCATCCACCTGCACACAGGCAAATTTAAAACAATTAACTCTCAACAGCTATACATCCGAGAAGGTATTTGGTTTAACAGCCTCATGGGTTAACTTAATACCTCTCCCTACAAAACAGACCAATTTCATATTTCAAACATAAGGAAATAAAAATGCGTATACATTGCAAACAAAAATTAAGCCTATTTTAAGGGCCATTAATACCGTATTGTGTTTTGCATCATGACATTATTTTTATGACAATTCAAGAATAGTTTACCCAAATTAACAAAATATTCTGTCATCACTGTGACTGCCAGTCGCTCTTTTCAAAGCAGTCACAATGAATGGGGACCGAACCATTCAAGCTTTCAAAAGGATGCTAAAGCACCTTAAAAGCATAATAAAAGTGGCCAAACAATTTGTGTTATATTCCAAGTCTTCTGAAGCCAATGCCATACTGGTAATTTAAGTCATTTGTTCACTGAAAATCTTCAAATAAGCCTTATCTATTCTTTACATCTTTATAAAAAGAAATAGTAATGCCAGAGTTGCTTTAAAGCAAGCCTCCAAGGAAAAAAAACCCCACTGGGGTGGGGAGATAGGATGCTGTTTTATTTTAACGGATGGCTTCAAAACGCTGAATAAACTGATTTTGAAACAGCTTATCACTTATTTACAGCCTATTGGCTTATATTCAACCTCCCATTCATTTCTATGGTATCGACAACAGTGATTAAATGTCGCACTCTGAAAGCGATTCAGTGACATCAAGGTTATAAAGTGATTAGACAACATGATCCAAGTTGGCCGTTATCCTTTCTGTGATGGTAGAGAGAGATGGCAGTTCGGCATCGAGATGTCGTCCTTGGTCATATTCAGAGCTTGGGGTTAAAACTCAACATGAAGAACTACGTTCCTGGGCGTGATATGGGACTCGACTACGATGCGGGCACAAATGTCTCCCGCGCGTATGGTGTCCAGGATGAAGCTAGGCCACGCCATCACTGTAAAGCAATTTCAAAGACTGCTGGGCCTCATGGCAGCTGCGTCCAACATAATACCCTTGGGTCTCCTGCACATGCGACGGGGGCATCCTAACGACGCAGTGCGAGTTCCCTCGAAAGGGAATGTCTCGGGTTACGTCTGTAATCCTTGAGACCCGAGACGTTTTCTTGATGTAATACGCCATCAGCCGGCAGGTCAGGTGCATAATGCAATGCGTCGCGACTCGTGTAAATTTTTTAACTATTTACAATAGTGTAAAAAGACAGGAATTTTGACCACATAATCATTCGGTCGATTGTGGTGCGCACCGATAATGAAAAGTGACAGTAGCCGGCAGGCTGTAGACGGTAGTTTTCTTATTCCCAGCGAAATAACAATACAACCTCATTAAGAACGTCTTGATCGACTGGGATACAACTCTCCTGGCCTACCTCTCCTTCTTTTCGTGGCGTTTCTGGTCCCTTGATTTATGTCCCAATAAAAACAATTGAGTTGCACACATTCTTGACAGGCTTTGTGAGATTCACCTAATATCATCTCATGTCTGTCTCCATAATTAGAGTGTTTACAGAACAAAGAAAAAAAATTGATGGACTCACGTCCACAACGGCATCACTTAGGTGGCGCTGTTGACGGAAGAGGATGTTGGTCGCACCGGCAACAAAACCTCGAACACTTATATCTGATAGCAGGTGGTGCTGTTGGAGTGCCATGTATGGCATGCACAGGTAACCCTGGAAACAGGACAAAGAAGTCAAAAGGTCATGGTGCATGTTTAATCCAGTGGTCAGGGTTGGTCAGCAGTTAGTCCCTGTTGGTAGAAGTTCTAAATACTTTCTGGAGTAAAAAGTTGAGAATTTGTTGAAAAATTGTCAGTTACTACATTGCTACTCAATGTGCATGTCTGCTAACATTTTGACTTCATGAGGGGTTTTTCTTTTGTTGCCACTTTATTAAATAGCATGATTAACTAATTTTATTGGGGCGATACAATAAATATGGCTCTATCACAGTACTTGCTATCTCAAGTTTTAAAACACAGAGGATACTGTAAAGGAGGGTCGTGGATACAGTGCGATGAAGTTAGCCAATCACAGCAGTGGGACATTTTTTGGTGCAAAAAACTTTGCAAACTTTATAAACTAACCTCGACTGCATTTTTTACAGAGGCCCTAAAGCAGGGGTGGGGAACGTTGATCCTGGAGGGCCACTGTCCCGCAGAGTTTAGCTCCAACCCTGAAAAAAACATTCAGCTGCCTGTAACTTTAGTAATCCTGAAGACCTTGATTAGCTTCAGGTGTGTTTGATTAGGGTTGGAGCTAAACTCTGCAGGACAGTGGCCCTCCAGGATCAACGTTCCCCACCCCTGCCCTAAAGGGACATGGTGATATGAAATGGGAGGGAATATGTCAATGCTTTTGCATTCGTTTGCAAAATGTTTGCGTTAGACTAAAATAAAAAATGCAAGTCTATCTTCAGTCATTTTTCCTACTGTATAATTACCAATTAAAATTCTGAATCTGAATTAAATAAAATAATTTAATCTTGAATCTGAAAAACAAATATATTCAAGCTTTTTATAATTACTGAACTTGCACAAGTGTAGTTTTACTCTAGAGTATGGTGGATGGTTTCTTGTGTGCACACCTTCGTAAAGATAGCGAGTGGTAGTCCATACTGGTCTTCTTGCAATCCAGATACAATGCCTGAGGTCAACGTTCCCTGTCCTGTGGCTGACTGTGGCTGTACTGTTATTGGCAGACCTGAATCTGTGTCAAACATCTCTGAATGATCTATGTCCACATTCTCTTCCATTTCATCCATAACATGAGGCTCCAGTGTCTCCCATTCACACTCTGAGGAGTCCAGCAAGCTTCCCGTGTGAGGCTGAAGGTAGTGTGTGTCCAAAGCAGTGTTACAAGCCTTTGATTGATCTGGCTGTTCACTGACATCATACCTGCCCTCAAGCTCTTTTGGTATGTCAGTAACATCTGTAGCAGACATGGAGAATGATTCTTCATCTGCAGATATGATTTCTGGTGAACTGAAGTCCTCTGAGATGCTCCTCCGGGGCTGGTAGTGAGAGGAATCTGCCATCCCATGCTCTATTATACCTGAAAAAAAAAAAGGAATTTAATAAGTCACTTTATATAAGAATATTATTCATAAAAAATTCAGTTTACTTTTTAAAAGAATTCCTTCTACATAAATACCAACATAAAATCTACTTTGCAGCTTACTCTAACAAGCAGAGCTGACGTTATGGCAATGGCCGTTTTTGTTTTCGACGGACACGCGCGCTGTACGCTGTAAGGCAATCACAACAGACTGAGCTGTCTGGCCAATCAAAGCAGAGTTGCTCACGGAAAGGAGGGATTTAGAGAGATTGATTCATCTGACAAGTCGTTTGAGAATCATTGAAAATGTGGTGATGAGCAAATGTATATTATGAGGAAATGAAACAGTTTTAGACCTTTGATGCATGCATGTAAACCTGTTGTAGGAGACTCTAAAACAACATTAGGAAACCTTAAAATAGCATAATAGGGGCACTTTAAGAAACTGTTTGTATTTTTAGATCATTTAATAACATTTGTAGTATCTTGTTAAAGTTACTCAGCAGTGTTACTATTTCTTTATTAACTTTTAAGTTAGTGCTTCAATTTTTTTTGTTAGAATAACACACCCACCAACATAAATCTGGCACAATATCAAAAGACCTGTTTTAAAGCATTTTTACCTGGAAACAATGACAGGACAGTCATCAGAGTTTCAACCAATCTCTTCACCGGAGTCACATAAAACAGGATCTATAGGGAGATAGTAAACATGAGTGTATTTAAGACTGGACTCATCGTTGAGATCCCACTTTACTACAAAGTGTGTATTGAGATGGTAATAATTACCTTCTTTTCTAGCAGAATCAGTTTAAAAATAATCAGAACCTACAGCAAATAAAGAGAAACAACACAAACATTTAGTCCAAAATCAGACAAGTTTCATAATAAAGATCAAAATAAATATGTATTATCCAAAAGGATGAAGCAGCATTTAAAATGAGTCCAGTCCTTTACCTTGTGTTTAAAGTGCAGGATCAAATCTCTGGCAGACAGACCTTCAGAACAAAAAAACAAAAAAAAGATTGGAAATGGCAAATTTATTGAGTTAAGTATATATATATATATTAATCATGTACATGTACCCATTTCTTTTTAATTATTTGACTTGTTAAAAAAACAAACATTGGCTGCAGATTCATAACTGGTCTTTGTGTAGTTATTCAAAATACTCCTAAAAAGCATTTAAATGCAACATAAAACAGTTTTTGCAACCCATTTGAATTTTGTAATTAGGCATGTTTCAGTATAGCACAAAATAGTCTATGACAAAAAATATTGTCTTTTTTTTTTTTTGCAATAATGTGCACTGGTCAGTCACACACAATAAGACTAGAAATGTGTATTTGGAAAGTAAATGGGGTCAACTTTGACATCACACTCATCCAATTAGGGTCAGTTAAAGGAATATTTCATTTAAAAATGAAAATTCTGTCATCTACTCACCCTCAAGTTGTTTTAAACCTGTATGAATTTCTTTATTCTGCTGAACACAAAAAAAATATTTTTTGAAGAATGTCGATAACCAAACAGTAGATGGACCCCATTGACTTACACAGTATTTATTTCCCTACTATGGAAGTCAATGGGGTACATCAACTGTCTGGTTACCGATATTTTTCAAAATATCTTCATTTGTGTTCAGCAGAAGAAAGAAATTCATACAGGTTTGAAACAAATTGAGAGTGAGTCAATTATGACAGAATTTTCATTTTTAAGTGAACTATTCCTTTAAGGGAGAAATGATCTACTATAGTTGTGAAAAGCAGATGTGTGTTTTTGAATTACCCAGATAAATCTGTGATCCCTCCAGCGCTGTACAGCTTAAAGATCTGTTCATATGATCATAGAGCTCCTACAGAGAACCAAGAACAATCATACAGTGATTTTTTGCTACTGGCTGATTTAAAAGTGGTCTTCTTTATACTGACATCTGTGTTGATGCAGCATTATACAAAAGCAAATGTTTGCAGTTACTGATGTCACCGTAAAAGTACAGATGTATTTGACACCTTGATTTAATTTATTCTGGAAATGAAAGTAGGTGGATAATAGACCTTTTGCACACATCCACAGTCTGTTAGTTTTATTGTGTTAATTTACATTATATTTACAGAGGTGTATACATTCCTCAAACTCCCCTAATATGTGTGACAGTTTCATCATTTATTTGATGTTTTACTAATAACTGTTATTTTCTCATAGGATTCGAAAGCAATGTAAGTTAGTCTTACAAACATTTCATACATAAAACATAAAAATAAATGTACCTTAATTAAAATAAATGTACTAAAATTGTTTCAGTCATTGACATCCATACTTTTTTCTTTGCAGGAGGTGTGACTTGTAAAAAGTGAAAGTGACATGTGAAGGCCGAGTATGGTAACCCATACTTGAAATCTGTCCTCTGCATTTAACCCATCGAAGTGCACACACACACACACACACACACACACTGCAAACCATGACAGACACACCCGGGGCCCTTTGGTTACTGGTCAGACTCTTTAACCATTAGACCACAACTGCCTACTTGTAGTAGTAGGCGTAACTTACAGTGACATGGTTGTAGTACTGCGGAACACAGACAGACCTTTCAGCTGGTAGGGTTATTTTGACCCAGCTACTGGTTTATTAATTTTTCATTCTTTGTCGAACTTTCTGGATTCTTCACTTGGCTTCAGACTTGAGGTTCACGGAACACATAGAGGGCAGGATTTTATGGTAAGTTAATTTGAATATTTACCTATATTTTTTAATAAGTTGTGATAACTCCAAGCTCATATATTATGGAATCTTTGGACATTTAAAAGAAAAAACACATGCTCCGAGTCCGTACTAAATCTGTATTAAAGAGTGCCGCATGTTCCATATTTTAGCGCTTCTCACGCAACACGCGCTTCTCAGTGAGCCTACGTTCTGACATACAACCCAGAAGCGCTGCGCTGTTACACTACGTGAACTCACTCAGAGGCCCACACAGAAGAAAATGAATAGATGAATAAAGTCGTTATTTTTTATTTTTTTGCGTACAAAGTATTCTCGTCGCTTGATAAACTTATGGTTGAGCCACTGGACTATTTTAAACATTGTCTTTACTAACTTTCTGGGCCGGCAAGTTTCAAATACATAGAAGCCTATGGAGGAGTGAGAGAGCTCTCAGATTTAATAAAAAATATCTTAATTTGTGTTCCGAAGATGAACGAAAGTCTTACGGGGTTGGAACAACATGAGGATGAGTAATTACTGACATAATTTTCATTTTTGGGTGAACTAACGCTTTAAGTATGTGAATCTTTAAATGACATATATTTTAAGAAGTTGCTGTGTTTGGCAGCTGGGAAACCCCATCTCAGTTTTTAATCTTGCGAATGATTGTACACTAAAAAATCATGGGTCGTTTCCCATGCTTGGGTCAAATATGGACAAACCTAACCATTGGGCTTAATTTCATTAAAAAAATTAAACCAATGGTTGGGTTCGACCATATTTGACTCAAACATGGGTTGAAACAACCCAGCATTTTTTATAGAGTAGCAACTTCTCTACCTGATTCATTGGATCCTTTACTCTCATGCAGATTGCCTTATGTATCTTCCACTGTCTGAACCGTCTTTACTCCTCAAAAGACTGTGTTGGATGGGGTAAAATATGGCCAAAACTTTTCTCTTTGTGTAATATGATTTGATGCAAAAAATAATGCAGTATTCCACTATAGTATGGAAGCATTTGGGTAGCAATATTCAATTTGAAATGTAATATGCAAAATGACAATGCAATATGTAAAATGGCTATGCATTTCTGTATTTAAATGTACTTGTTCCATTACATTTGAGCAACATTGGTGCAAAAAGAAAAAGAAAAATCAATTATATAATTTACATTTGCCATTTTTTCATACACTAGTTTTAATTTGTAAATTGAATTCTGATTTTAACGCTTTATAAGTTGCAAAATTAAAATTAAAATGTATTACAGAAATGCTCAGATATGTTCAAACATGTTCAAGCTAAAATTTTAGCAAAATGTTAATTTTAATGTTATTTTTCTTAATTGCATTTACACTCACATTTAAGGCACTTAAGATTGCATTTTCATTAAGTGTCCCGCAATGAATGTAGCAAAATTCAATTTGCTAATTGAAAATTAATTCCGAGCCGATCACATGCCCGCCCCCTCCCACCCTGTCAATCACTGCGTGTAGGCAGGGCTCGGCAACAGGTAAACATAGGCTACGTGTTTTGAGGTGTTGGAATGATACAAGGCGGACGGCTGCAGAACTGATACGAGCGTTAAATTCACTGGCAGATGAAGTGGAGCGTAAACAGAGAAATTGTAGTGTTTCCGAAGATTATTACGCGTCTGGAGGTGATAGAACCAGTACGATGTTGGAACGTCTGGGATCATTTTCTGCCTTATCAGGCATATCACCCCACCGTTTGGTGTCAACATTATCCTGCGCTGCTGTTGTCTGATGCTGGACTGTGTTAATGATGGTTTCGTTTTGTATAAAATATTCTCATTGTCTGATACACATATGCTTATCTTTATTCTAATTACTATTAACTATAATTACCCTATAATGTTGGAGATCATACAGTTTTTCCTTACAAATGCATAGGCCTATTAAAATGTCCCGCTCTTTATTGCTTCATAACTAATGTTCAATAAAGTGACTCATGTGATGTACATGTATGACCATCTCCCATTTCTATTTTATTAAGCATATTGATCAGATATTGATAAATCTATAGGTACAGGGTCACAGTGTGTTCAATACTCACTGCTGTGTGTGTGCACTTGGATGGGTGAAATGCAGAGCACAAATTATGAGTATGGGACACCATATTGGTTACAAGTCACGTCACTTTCACTTTTTTCACATTATTTTTTTAATAATTCAATGGTCTGGAGTCAATTATTCCACTTATACTACAGTTACCATTAGGCGGCGAGCTACATAGGCCTACCGTGCACCCCCCCCACCTCCCAACAAAACCATACTTTTTTGAAAGGTCTGGATGTGTAGAATATGAATCTGAATGTTAACATTGAAAATTTTGGGTTGCACTACCTGTTTTAGGCCTGTGAATAGGGAAACCCTAAAAAACGATTGTAAGCGATTTTAACACGTCGAGATTGTCCTAGTCAATCAGAACAGCTTTTAGGGGACCCAATACACACTCAAACTTAACATATGATGACTTAGGTCAAATATCTACCATGCTGCTTATTGGTAGGTGTCTAAAATTAAAATAGGTAAGGCTTTATGTTGATATAATGAGCCCATTTCATGCATAGGCCACGACCTAGATTCGCCTATCATACACCCCAACCCCCTCCCCTGACTAAATCATGCTTTTCTGAAAGGTCTGGATGTGTAGAATATGAATATAAATGTTAACATTGACATTTTTGGGATACACTACCTGTTTTAGCCCTGAATAGGGAAACCCTAAAAAACGACTTTAAGCTATTTTAACACGTCGAGATTGTCCTAGTCAATCATCACAGCTTTTAGGTGACCCAATACTCTTACTACACTACATTGATAGTTACTTTAAATAGTTGTTTTTAATTATTTTTTATTTAATATAGTTAAGGCCTTGTATGGATATAATCGATCAAGGTCCATTTCCATAGTATCAGTTAATATGCTAACGTGCTAACATTCCAACCCTCATTACCCTTTCCATCAAAGGTGTGTGGCTCACTGACAAATCAGAAACCTGTCTGGATTGTTCATCCAATGACAAAATAAGATATTTGTTGAATTTTCATTAATAGTTTCCTCTGTCAGACAGGTATATAAAGACTGTCCTGAAAGACTGTTCTTACTCACACAGACAGATCCTCCAAGTCTGCATCCTCTGCCTATACAGCAAGAAATTTGTTTCACTGAATTGCTCGATGTTTGATATTTTAGTTTACAATTTAATATAATTGACCCGTCTTACTACACTACATTGATGCTTACTTTAAATATTTGTTTTTAATTATTTTAAATGACATTTGATAGATTAATAGATATACTTTATTCATCCCTAATGGAAATTTTAGACGTCCAGTAGCTTATACATACACACACACACACACACATATCTCATACACATAGATAATCTAGTCGGTAGTTGGTTTCTTCAACATAGCTGAACTGCTCAGTTATGTCTGAGTCAAGACATGAGTCAGTGGGCCAAGTGACTGCAGGTCCTTCAAGGCATAGGGGATGTCATGGGACAAAACCAAAGTCCAGATGCATTGTGCATGTCCCTGGTCTTGTATATGGACCACTCGTGCAATTATGGGCAAACGCAGATTCTGATGCAAGATTAGCCAGAATGAAAGAAATACGTGACAAGAGATTGGCTGAACCACTGGAATCTGCTCACAGAATGACTGTAACCTGTGAACTTATACCAGACACCATTACAGAAGGTGATGGATATCACAGAGAATGCTACCAAAGATTCACCATGAATCTCAAAAGACTCGACCAGAAGCCTGAACTATTAGCAGCAAGTTCAAGGCGAAGTCAGAGGGCCTCAACTGGTGACAAGGTGCTCTTCACACCTGACTGTATATTCTGCAACTCAATTACACGGAAGAAGGTAAAAAATAAAGGGATATGGACGACTGAGGGGTTTAGAGAGTTTGAGTGTGATGGGCGGAGAACAGTCCTCAAAGTTGCAGAACAAAAATTTGATAAATGTGCTTCACAGAATTAGAGGAAAGGATCTATTTGCTACAGAAGCTAAATACCACAAATCATGTAGAGTCCAATATACACAAAAAAATTGAGAAAAATGGAGAAGTGCAAGCACAGAAAACAAGGCCAAACAAATCCAACTAGTAGAAGCTCACGGTGAGGCATTTGGTGCTGTATCTCGAGTAATTGACAAGGAAATCATCGACAGCAACAAAATGATGAAATTGACTGATCTAACCAAAATCTACATAGCTCATCTGGAATGCACAAACTTCCCCAATCCCAAATTTCGTGGGGAAAAGCTCAAAGCTAAGCTAGAAACACATGGACAATACAGGTCCTTCTCAAAAAATTAGCATATTGTGATAAAGTTCATTATTTTCCATAATGTAATGATAAAAATTAAACTTTCATATATTTTAGATTCATTGCACACCAACTGAAATATTTCAGGTCTTTTATTGTTTTAATACTGATGATTTTGGCATACAGCTCATGAAAACCCCAAATTCCTGTCTCAAAAAATTAGCATATTTCATCCGCCCAATAAAAGAAGTGTTTTTAATACAAAAAAAAAAGTCAACCTTCAAATAATTATGTTCAGTTATGCACTCAATAGTCAATACTTGGTCGGGAATCCTTTTGCAGAAATGACTGCTTCAATGCGGCTTGGCATGGAGGCAATCAGCCTGTGGCACTGCTGAGGTGTTATGGAGGCCCAGGATGCTTCGATAGCGGCCTTAAGCTCATCCAGAGTGTTGGGTCTTGCGTCTCTCAACTTTCTCTTCACAATATCCCACAGATTCTCTATGGGGTTCAGGTCAGGAGAGTTGGCAGGCCAATTGAGCACAGTAATACCATGGTCAGTAAACCATTTACCAGTGGTTTTGGCACTGTGAGCAGGTGCCAGGTCGTGCTGAAAAATGAAATCTTCATCTCCATAAAGCTTTTCAGCAGATGGAAGCATGAAGTGCTCCAAAATCTCCTGATAGCTAGCTGCATTGACCCTGCCCTTGATAAAACACAGTGCACCAACACCAGCAGCTGACATGGCACCCCAGACCATCACTGACTGTGGGTACTTGACACTGGACTTCAGGCATTTTGGCATTTCCTTCTCCCCAGTCTTCCTCCAGACTCTGGCACCTTGATTTCCGAATGACATGCAAAACTGAGCAACAGTCCAGTGCTGCTTCTCTGTAGCCCAGGCCAGGCGCTTCTGCCGCTGTTTCTGGTTCAAAAGTGGCTTGACCTGGGGAATGCGGCACCTGTAGCCCATTTCCTGCACACGCCTGTGCACGGTGGCTCTGGATGTTTCTACTCTAGACTCAGTCCACTGCTTCCGCAGGTCCCCCAAGCTCTGGAATCGGTCCTTCTCCACAATCTTCCTCAGGGTCCGGTCACCTCTTCTCGTTGTACAGCGTTTTTTGCCACACTTTTTCCTTCCCACAGACTTCCCACTGAGGTGCCTTGATACAGCACTCTGGGAACAGCCTATTTGTTCAGAAATTTCTTTCTGTCTTACCCTCTTGCTTGAGGGTGTCAATGATGGCCTTCTGGACAGCAGTCAGGTCGGCAGTCTTACCCATGATTGCGGTTTTGAGTAATGAAACAGGCTGGGAGTTTTTAAAAGCCTCAGGAATCTTTTGCAGGTGTTTAGAGTTAATTAGTTGATTCAGATGATTAGGTTAATAGCTTGTTTAGAGACCCTTTTCATGATATGCTAATTTTTTGAGACAGGAATTTTGGGTTTTCATGAGCTGTATGCCAAAATCATCAGTATTAAAACAATAAAAGACCTGAAATATTTCAGTTGGTGTGCAATGAATCTAAAATATATGAAAGTTTAATTTTTATCATTACATTATGGAAAATAATGAACTTTATCACAATATGCTAATTTTTTGAGAAGGACCTGTAGTTCTTTTCCATGCTGATTTTAGATTTTGTATATAGGCCTAGTTATTTTGTGTGTCTGTGTGCATGCTGTAGCCTATATAGTTATTTTCCATGCTGATTGTAGTTTTTGTATATAGTTATTTTGTGTCTGTGTGCATGCTGTATATAGTTCTTTTGAATTTGTGTGTGTGTGTGCATGCTGTATATAGTTCTTTTCAATGCTGTATGTAGTTCTTGTATATAGTTATTGTGCGTTTGTGTGTTTGTGTGCATGCTGTGTATAGTTCTTTTCCATGCTGTATGTAGTTATTTTATATAGTTATTGTGTGTGTCTGTGTGCATGCTGTATATAGTTCTTGTGAATTTGTGTGTGTGTGTCAAGTCAAGTCAAGTCAAATATATTTATATAGCGCTTTTCACAATACAGATTGTATCAAAGCTGCTTCACAGTATCAATCAAAACAACTTAACAGTGTTTGTTTATTACTGGAAAAGACATCCAAGTTTGGTAGAGCTGATCAGTGGTATGATGGGTCATTTAATTTGAATATCCCCAATATTGTGTGCATGCTGTATATAGTTATTTTCCATGCTGTATGTAGTTCTAGTATATAGTTATTGTGTGTCTGGGTGCATGCTTGCATGCTGTATATAGTTCTTTTCCATGCTGTTTGTAGTTTTTGTATATAGTTATTGTGTGTCTGTGTGCATGGGAAATCCGGAAATTACAAAGGTAAACAACAGCACGACACACGTAGATGGTACACGTGTCAGCAACGTCTTTGTTATTAAACATTGTGAAGTGCTGTTCCAATCCCATCTATACCTATCTGAGCCCATGTGGTCTCACACACTCACTCACTTACTTAGCACCTGAGATCAATTAAGTCTGTGAGTCTTTAGTCCTTAGTCCTCAGGGCTCACTTTGGGATTGGCCCTTCATGTGTGTATATGGGCTCATTAAATCAACATAAGGCCTTAACTATATTAATTTTAGTCACTTACCAGGAAGCAGTATAGGGTGCCCTTTGACCTAAGTCATCATATGTTAAGTTTGAGTGTATAATGGGTCACCTAAAAGCAGTTCTGATTGACTAGGCCAATTTCGACGTGTTAAAATCGCTTAAAATCGTTTTTTAGGGTTTCCCTATTCACAGACCTAAAACAGGTAGTGCAACCCAAAATTTTCAATGTTAACATTCAGATTCATATTCTACACATCCAGACCTTTCAGAAAAGTATGGTTTTGTTGGGAGGTGGGGGGGGGGGGTGCACGGTAGGCCTATGTAGCTCGCCGCCTACATACCTTAGACATTTTTTCAGGTTTTTGTCCTAAAAATGCTCTTAATTTCTTAAATAAGAAATTAATAATTTCTTACGCATCCCATCCCAAGCCTCTTTATCACCCCTTCCCATTTTAAATTGACCCTACATAAAAAACTTTGAGGGATCTTGATCATTACCTTGTATGTACATCCACCTTGTAATGTGTTCTAGAGATCATCCCCCCCCCCCTCATGACGTCATAAAAAGTGAAGCCACTGTGCCATATTGGTATTCTCTATATAGCATTCCCTCACATTCTATTGAATTAATAGGAAATCATCTGATTTCAGTGAGAAAACATTATCTAACGAGTCAGTGTTTTTATATCTGAAGTCTTCCTGTACATTCTTACAATGCAAACGTCCCAAACAATTAAATGGTTTAATTTGGTAAAAGTCAAGAATTTCCCCTGCTTATTAATAGTTACGTTCATCTTCATTACAGTAGCGAATATCATATCAGCTGACGGACGAGACACCTCAAAATTTGTATTACATATGTCAAAGTGATTCTTCTCAAATCTGGACACAGATTTATGTTCTGTAAGGCATGCGCTTACAGCTTAATTCGCCATGAACAGTTATTCACAGGGGGTTTGTAATTATGTTGTGTTATGTAATATTTTTTTATTTGTACAGTGACTGTAAATTATTCAACAGTGTTTTCACTTACAGCATGTATTTTGAAGCAGTAAAGACAACAGTTAAATGTTTGTTAAATTAATAATTAGCTCAACAATATATACAAATAACACTTAATTCATATGCAAACTGTCATGCTAGTAAAAAGCCATAAAATTTTAGCTGACCTGTAGCTTTTTAATGGTTTCCAAGATCTCCAAGAGTCTGAAGTGGATGTTGGTCCACAAAAAGACATCAGGAAATAATATACACACTTCACATCTTATTCAGAGAAATAACGCTGACTCCGTATAGATTTAAAGACATGACGCTTTATTTCCAAGCATTTATTGTCGCTCCGAGCAAGATGCTGCATGGTAAACCTTGGATTTCCATGCAATATAGTGCAATATAATATTAGGTGTTTGTATCTATTGTAAAAATAATTGTATATTTGGCTATTCATGCTTAATATTTCCTGCATAATTAATTTGCGTTCATAAAGAAATGTATTCTGAGTAGGTCAGTTACCTGTGTCGACAGTGTGCAGTAGACACACTCATCTGAACGATTTCTATATAGCATTTAACCTGCCCGAAAAGACCATAAACATTACAGATAACGTCTGAAGTAATTAATTTACATACATATATCCATAAAAACTAATCATGTCCTACTGATACACAGCAAATCGGGTGATTTTAGGTAAAGGGTTTGGCTGTAAGTTAATTATGCTCTCTGTCGGTAGGGAATACCAATATGAACTGCTGGCAGTTTAACACACAATGAACAATCCAGTCATTTATATAGATTTGAGAAGTTGCCCCTACAGCAAAGCTGTAAGTTTATCTACTTCAAAAAAATAACAAAATTATCTCAGTACTGATAAATGTCATGTAACTCTTTAGTGGCATTCGTCTCTGTGTACGTGTCCAAGTGTGTACCTTAGTGTGCTTTTCATAAATAACAAAATGCATATTTATTTCAACGTCTTTTTGGTTTTTGGTTCTTTTTCTGTGCTAGTCTGCAAGGGTCTTTAAAATAAGATGAAATAATATTGCTAAGTGATATGGAACTGTAATGCTGTCAAGACCTGCCTGAAACTACTTTAGCTCTGCATATAGTAGAGCACGTTGCAAACATATGCCATATTTCCAGCTACATTTAATGTCAGATTTAGCTGTTGTTGGCTATAATAGATTTAGTACAACAAATGAATCCCAAATATACAAAATGCGATTTTTTTTTACTCTTTACTAAGAGTTTCTTAATTTTAGACCAACTGACTAGTCGATTAAAAATATCTGTTTAAACAACACTTACATTAGTGATTGTGCTCATTCCTAATTTAAAATCCACTGGTTTAAAGAACCAGTGTGTGAGAGGAATTATGTGAGATGAATGCTTGGGGGACATGTGCACTAATCCCTGGTCAAGACATTTTTAACTTTAGACGTGAGTCTACAGATGGAATTTAGAATTTAAAACAGAAAAAAAATCATTTAAAAAAAAAACCTACACCACTGATATGACTGGAGTTCTTAATTTCATAAGTGTAAAACATTTGAACTTACTGGTCCTTTACATATTCTAGCTGTATTAGTTCTTAAAATATCTGAAAATGTAATGTGTGTGAAAGATCTTGCCTTTAGGATGGAGATCTGAGAGAAATCTTTTTCTTCAAAGTAAGCGTGAGTTATGAGCTGAAGTTTAGCCTCTATCATACCAAACAGTGGCTGAAACAACAATACATAACATTAATATTAATAATCAGTATTTTTTTATGTAAATCAAGGCTTCTCTAGCATATGCATCTCACCAATCGACTGAGAACGCAAACACTCTTCTGAACTGTCTCTCTCGTGATATCTGCCTCTCGTACTTTCAGTGCCTGTAATACACAGCATTAAAATAATATCAGACTAGATATAATGTTATTCTTTAACAGTATCTATAAAAAAAAAATCTGCTTATTTATTTATTTAGAGAAATTTATGTTGGATTGAGGAAATTGTTTTACATTATTATGATGGCACCAGACAGCATTTCCCTGGGTTATGCTCAATTAAAAAATTAAATCTTACACAAAGCATTAGTATAAATTATTGTGGACAAACCTTAGCCTCCATCTGTCTGTAGCAAGACACTCCATAAACACATTTCAGGTGTCCATCCAGAGGAGGCAAATGAAAGTAGACAGTGTCTGTCCATAAAAAACATAACAATATACATTTTAAAACAGATATGCTGATAAAATACTTCATTGATTATATCTATGATCATAGCTCAGTCTGAACATACTGCGGCGCCAGGCATTGCGTAGCAAAAATATTTATAGATGTACTGCTTGCGCACTTTAACCTTTAACCAGATCAGTTTCCTCTGTGGAGAAGCATTCAGTCTTTCCGCTTGCAAATTCCGTCAAGTAATAGCGAATCCGCCATGCCGCGAACGCAACTGGCTTTAAAAAGGGAATGGGAGATGAGACTCTGATTGGTTTATTACACATTACGCCCAAAACACACCCATTACTCATTAAGAGAATAGGGACAACCCTTTTAGACCATACGCCGCACGCGCCGACCATTTTCCCCATCGTTTAACTATCAAAAGTGGATTCGGACACGCCCTAAGTGCACTTGCGCCGTGCGCTTTAGACCATGCACTTAGATCGTTAAAATAGGGCCCTAAGCGTTATGGGGAAATGTTTTGGCGCCATTTCAGCAGGCTGGTAACATAAATTTGTTAACTTTAATGGCAAAATGGCAAAGACAGTTAATTAATTATTTGCAAATTTATAATGGCATGTACATTCAAATGATTGCTTGTGCTGGGGCTCACAACCTCTCGACTTTCAGAACAGCCCCATGTACGCCTGCCCAAAATGTAGCTTATATGGCCTGATATTGTGTTAGCCAGATGTGACTGGGCCACATGGAAAAAAATCGATCTGCTAGGAAAATGTAGTTCATATTTATAAGAATATGAATGCTGGTGTTTGAATGTGTAGCTGCAGCCTTGTTACCTAACATTAACTGTTAGGAAAAGGGAAATGAGCTATGGTATCGCTACTGCTTTGTGTAAAAGTATTGTAAAAGTCAATAAAACAATATGCATTATGCTGCATTTGTCACAGGTGGTTGCAGGCAAACAGGCGAAGAAGACAAAGATATTTCAACACAAAGTTTTAATAACAATAAACCTACAGATAGGTGAACTTGAAGCAACACACACACTTAACATAGACATTACCGGACCATGAACAGAACACAGGCAGGAACTTAAATACACAGAGATAATTAACTAAACGACGAACAGCTGTGATGACTGTGTTAGTCCATGGTGACAGATGAGTGGCGGGCGGCAAATAGGAACAAGGAACAGAAGACAGGAAGAACAACAAACTAAAAGTCCTTGAATTGAATTAATAAACCAGAGCTTGAGTTATTTCCAATAGGCTTTTCAAGATATTTTGTACAAATGGTACCAGATTGTTTAAAAATATGAAGAAATATGAAGAAATAAAAGTATTTAGGTAGAATTTCAAAAACTCTTCTCAATTTGTACTAAAGTGTAGTGTAGTGTAGATTGAGACTTTACCTTCCTGATAATTGTGCGCTCCGTCGGGCAGTGCCAGGAAAGGCAGGTACTTCCATTCCTCTGGGAGTGTGTTACTGTCATGACCCGCACTGGGAATAATGGGAGGATATGAGAATTCTACCTGAAATAAAAATAAAAAGACAACAGTAGACTGATTTGAGGTTAATGATGAAAAGGGGCTATCTGAAAACTATAAAAATCTAGCATATTTTTAGCACAGCTCAAATATTTGAACAGCTTTGTACTCATCAATTTTAATAAAACCAAATGTATTTTTTACCAAATTAACCTGTCATGTACGGAAGCCCTGAACCGCAAAAAAAAAAAAAAAAAAATCTGTAAAAAAAAAAAAATCTAACATTTCGAGATTAAAGTCGAAAAATTTCTAAATTAAAGTCGAAACATTTAGAGATTAAAGTCGAAACATTTAGAGATTAAAGTCGAAACATTTAGAGATTAAAGTCGAAACATTTCGAGATTAAAGTCGAAACATTTCGAGATTAAAGTCGAAACATTTTGAGATTAAAGTCGAAATATTTCGAGAGTACGAGAATACAGTCTTCCGTAGAAGTTGCGTGTGTGCTTGCCATTGTTTCACATTGCCGCACACACAGGCATTCATAATGGTGCGAGTGTTTCACACTGTGTGTGTGTGTGTGTGTGTGTGTGTGTGTGTGTGTGTGTGTGTGTGTGTGTGTGTGTTTTGTTTCAACAAAAGGAAATTGAACAGGTGCCAACCAGCATTAGGCTACCATTATAGGACGTTATAAAATATACTGCGCCGGAATAGACTTAGCCTATAGGAAAACCAACCCGGAAAACACTTTTCAGACTGGATGGAGATATCCAGCTTTATTTATTTATGTATGGATGTATGGATGGATGTATGGATGGATGGATGGATGTATGGATGGATGGAGAGAGAGGCATTTATATAGCGCTTGCATATGTCTACTAGGCCTACACTCAAAGCGCTTTACAATCATATCAGAGAATCTCTCCTCAACCACCATTAGTGGTTATTAAATCTGAGGAAATCACGGGATCCGGCCAAATGATTGGATACAGAATGATGCACTTAAAATGTATCCAGAACGTATTTACGGTGAAGAGGGAGACAGAACGGTTACTGTTGTGTTTTCGACCCAGATAGTGTTGCCTAGACGAGCACGAAAACACCTCAAAAACACTGCCACATAAAGTTTGGACCAGATTGTGATACTCCGGCGGAGTCTGTGCGCTCGTCTATAGGCAACGCCATGGTAATTCTTGTTGGTAGATAAGCACCTGTGTAGAATTTTGTTGAAAGCCCAGATAAAAGTAAAAAGCTACTATTTTGTGTTGATCCATGGCAGTTCGACTTCACAAGTGCATTTCTTTACACACACACACGCACGCTCTGAGCCAGTGGACGTGCACTGTTATGAATGCACACACTTCTATGGAAGACTCTATTCTCGAAATGTTTCGACTTTATTCTCGAAATGTTTCGACTTTAATCTCGAAATGTTTCGACTTTAATCTCGAAATGTTTCGACTTTAATCTCGAAATGCTAGTTTATTTTTTTTTCGGATTTTTTTTTTTTTTTACGTTGCGGTTTCGACTTTAATCTCGAAATATTTCGACTTTAATCTCGAAATGCTCGTTTTTTTTTTTTTTTTTACGTTGCGGTTCAGGGCTTTCGTAGTCATGGGCATGGCATGTGGTGTGAGCTTAATATGCATTGAAAATAATATAATACCTTTGCATGTATAACATTTTAATTAGTTTTACAATGAAGAGTTTTGAAAATTAACTTAATTTTTTTTTTACAGTTGTTTTTCAGAGCAGTCTCTCAGGTGTTTGTAAAATGTACAGATCCTTTTTTTATTTTAAACAGGCTAGGTTTATACTTAAAATAATTAAGAAATAACTGACGACAAGCTAAGTTATTGGTAATATAATAAGATAATGTACCCTGATTTTTTTGCTGTTTTGTTAATTAAACTGCAAATTTCCATTGATTGTATAATTCGACATGGAACACAGCAGATCAAATGCATGAACACTTAGGAAACCATATTACTGCATGCTGTAAGTGAAGCACACGACTCACTATACGAATATAACAAAAACAGTCCAATAATCCAGAACAAGAAAAAACTTAGATGTAAACATAGAGGACAGAGAACTAGGGAAAATCAGGGCTTGAATACATGGGGAGACATAATGATTGATAGGTGAACATAATCAGTAACCAAGGGAACAAACTAGGGAAGACAGGCAGGCAGACAGGCAAACAGGGAAACTAAAACACCATGAGAATAAAATATTAAATACTATGGTAATGCCGTATATGAGTCTACCTGTCGAGACATTACCTTCTCTGCCTTCTCTTATAAAATAACCTTTTTATCATAGTAAAATCTACATATCGTTCCAAACAAAAGTATTGATTAGCGAAAAACATGTTAAAAATTAGTGGATAGGCAGTCGATTCATTAAATAATAAGCTATTTTCTCACAAAAGCGGTTTATTCAGTGTAGTGAAGCCTCTTCTCCATAGACATCCATAAAAAAAGCCTCTGGTCTCCTTTCCTGCGTACCGACACAGCCGCAGCGTTAACATTAGCCATTACGCTTTTTTGGCTAAAGGTTGCAGGCTTGTCTAGTGGCTTTGGTTGAACAGCCATATCATGTGACATTCCAGAATCTCCTTCACATAAACAAGGCTTCCAGAGATGTTCTTCAAGCCATGTCGGGTATTTTCATAATAATAGATTATATTTATAATGCAACGCTAATCGACATAGCCTTTATCTTTGTGCAGAATACTATAAAAGAATATATTTACTGTCTGATTTTTTTATCGGAAGCCACCTCAAATCCAGAAGGTTATTTTAAAGGGATACTCCACTTTTTTTGGAAATAGGCTTATTTCACAACTCCCCCAGAGTTAAACTGTTGAGTTTTACCGTTTTTGAATCCATTCAGCCGATCTCCGGTTCTGGCGGTACCACTTTTAGCATACATCATTGAAGTGGACAAGACCATTAGCATTTCTCAAAAAAAAATGACCAAAGAGTTTCGATATAAAACTTGACTCTTCTGTAGTTACATCGTGCACTAAGACCGACGGAAAATGTAAAGTTGCGATTTTCTAGGCTGATATGGCTAGGAACTATACTCTCATTCCTGCGTAGTAATCAAGAAACTTTACTGCCGTACCATGAGTGCAGCAGGCGTAATGATATGACGCAGCGCCTGAAAATAGTCCCCAGCTCGGTAACTTCCAACATGACCGGGACTAAGTGCCTGCGCCTGCTGCACTCTTTGGTCATTTTTTTTTGAGAAATGCTAATGGTCTTGTCCACTTCAATGATCTATGCTAAGCTATGCTAAAAGTGGTACCGGCAGAACCGGAGATCGGCTGAATGGATTCAAAAACGGTAAAACTCAACAGTTTACCTCTGGGGGAGTTGTAAAATAAGCCTATTTCCAAAAAAAGTGGAGTATCCCTTTAAACACACGACTTGCGTTATAAAAGTATGTTTGGAGCAAAAACATGGTTTTAATCTCTTAAATTGTCATGTATTGATGGTGTGCTAAGCTAACATGCTAGCTAGGCCTAAGATACTCCTCCCACCTAGCTGAGCAAATATGTTATCTTTATTAATCATGTTGAATAGTAAAGCTCATTGAAATGTTTCAGTAATTATAATGAAGACAAAAAAAGAAAAAGAAAAATTAGAGCCATAACCAGGCGGAGAGGTGTTGAATGTGTGCAGGGAAGACTGAAACTGAATGGGGCAGTTTGCACCACAAAACAATAGAGACAATACACTGAATGGTTGCTTAGAAGAGACAATAAACATCAGTTAGCATTTTAGAGTCTTCTCAAAATAAAATCACCTGACATACAGTGCTTAGCATAAGCGAACAAACCCATGCTAAAGTTGACTAAAAATAGGAATAAAAAATCATCTTTTGGATATTGATCTTAATGCCTTAATTAACAAAATGAGGAAAAATCCAACCTTTAAGGACACCAGTTTTCTTTGTGAATGAATAATGTATCGTAAATAAATAAATGTTCTTCCTTAAAATACAGGGGGCATAAGTCAGGACACCCCTATGTTAAATTCCCATAGAGGCAGGCAGATTTTTATTTTTAAAGGCCAGTTATTTCATGGATCCAGGATACTATGCATCCTGATAAAGTTCCCTTGGCCTTTGGAATTAAAATAGCCCCACATCATCACATACCCTTCACCATACCTAGAGATTGGCATGGGGTACTTTCCATAAGATCATCTCTCAATGCAAATCAAACCAGCTATTAGGCTAACTGAAATAAAACCATGACAATTTATAGAAAGTGTCCTTAAAGGGTTAGTTCACCCAAAAATGATAATTCTGTCAGTAATTACTCACCCTCATGTTGTTCCAACCCCGTAAGACCTTTGTTCATCTTCGGAACACGAATTAAGATATTTTTGATGAAATCTGAGAGCTGGATCACTCCTCCATACTAGTCCATAGGCTTCTTCAGGGATTGAACTTGCCGGCCTCGTAAAGTTATTAAAGACATCGTTAAAATAGTCCAAGTGACTACATCGGCTCAATCTTAAGTTTATCAAGCGACGAGAATACTTTTTGTGGGCAAAAAAACCCCAAAAATAACGACTTTATTTCAACTATTCATTTCCTTCTCTGTGGGCCTCGAGTCAGTTCACTAGTGTAATAGCATAAGCTTCTGTTGTTGTACGTCACACGCATCACGCACATGACCAGCGTCGGCCAATAGTGAGCCTACGTGTGACGTAGCTCTACGGAATCACACTACGTTAACTGACTAGAGGCCCAAAGAGAAGGAAATGAATAGTTGAAATAAAGTCGTTATTTTTGTTTGTTTTTGCGCACAAAAAGTATTCTCGTCGCTTGATAAACTTAAGATTGAGCCACTGTAGTCACTTGGACTATTTTAACGATGTCTTTAATAACTTTTCGAGGCCGGCAAGTTCAATCCCTGAAGAAGCCTATGGACTAGTATGGAGGAGTGATCCAGCTCTCAGATTTCATCAAAAATATCTTAATTCGTGTTCCGAAGATGAACGAAGGTCTTACGGGGTTGGAACAACATGAGGGTGAGTAAATACTGACATAATTTTCATTTTTGGGTGAACTAACCCTTTAAAGGTTGGATTTTTCCTAATTTTTTTTTATTAAAGCTGCAGTCCGTAGGTTTTCCTCTTTGTAACCATCTCCGTTCAAAATCTGCAATTGCAGTTATTTGCGGAATTATCAACTTTACGTGGGTTGTGCCTCGGCACGGCACTGTCATTCAGAATCACAGATTCTACTTTTTGGAAGTATGTCATCTGAACAAGTAAGTAACATCCACTTTTGTTCTGACCAACTAAGGGGAAAAAAGCATTGCAGTAAATTGCGCTAATTAAATCTAACGATCGCTTATCACGACAAACCGTGCAAATTATACTTTGTTCTCAAATTGTTAATGTTAACAACATCAGCATTGAGTGACTACATTTAATGCCCTTCAGACATTTAGGGCCCAAGCCTTGAAAAGTGGAAGGCCCTATTGTTTTCTTTAGGATTATTAGGGCCCAAGCCCTGAAAGGGCGCAAAGCCCTATTGTTTTCCTTAGGATTATTAGGGCCCAAGCCTTGAAAAGGCGAAGGCCCTATTGTTTTCCTTAGGATTATTAGGGCCCAAGCCCTGAAAGGGCGAAGGCCCTATTGTTTTCCTAAGGATTATTATTATTATTATTATTTTACTACCTTTTTGGCACTTTTGGGGCCCTTAACGTGCTCAAAAACTCTTGAAACTTTGCACACAGGTCAGAACCCGCGGCCATCAGGGCCGGGCTGAAGCTGGTACCCGGGCGTGGCAGGGGGGCTCGACAGCGCCCCCTGGAACGGGGTCCGAAAACTTGGTCCATAAATCAAACACGCTTGAATGTAATAATATGAAACTCGGTACACATATAGATCTCATCGGTTCATATATCCTTCATGCTTTTACTTTTACCCCAGCCCAACAGGAAGTCGTCTATTTAGGGTTGTTTGGAAAACGCATGCAATGGAATTCGAAATACTCCTCCTAGAGAATTCAAACACACGGCACGAAACTCGGTCAGCATGAAGTCAAGACATTGAGGATGAAAAATTGCCAGGGGATTTTTGATATTTCGAACGCTTTGGCCGTGGCGAGGAAACGAATTTATGGCGAGAAACGTGAAACAGGAAGTGTGTTATAACTTCTGCATACATTGACTGATCTCGATGAAACTTCAGCAGTGTGTTCGCTGTAAGAGGCCGATCACATGGATGTGACTATTGTGAGTCAAAGTTATAGCGCCACCAACTGGCAGCAGGAAGTGTGTCACTTTCAAAATGCTTTGAAATCACCCTCTTATTTTTACCCGATTTGCTTCAAACTTCATCTGTATAATGTAAAAACACGGCAGATGTAGACCTGTGAAAGGATTGTTTAATATCTAAGATAATGTTGCCATGGGAACGCATCAAACTTTAATATTCTTTTTTGATGCTTTTGAGACTCTTAGCATGCTTGAAATTGCATGAAACTCGACAGACACATCTCATTTATTAGCTAGTAGACACGTGCAAAGTTTCAGAAACGGGCGTGGTGAGGGGCTCAGTAGCGCCACCTTTAGTCAAAAATGGGGTATTAGTTTTACCTACAGTAACAAAAATCGGTATGGATATTCGTCTCCTCGAGCCGGACAACTTTCTAATTGACAGTCATTAGCTCCGAACAACACAAAGTCAGATATTTTGGTTTGAATATGATTTTCAGGAGAATTTTCTCCCTCTGTCTCTGTGTGTGGGGGGGTTGGGGAATTTGACTATTATTTTAATGGTGTTCAAGGTTTCAGGGGCTTTTGGGGCCCTTAACATGCTTGAAAACTCTTGAAACTTTGCACACAGGTCAGCGCCCACAGCCATCAGGCCCGGGCTGAAGCTGGTATCCGGGCGTGGCAAGGGGGCTCAACAGCGCCCCCTTGAACGGGGTCCCCAAAACTTGGTCCATAGATCAAACACGCTTGCATGAATTAATCTGAAACTCAATACACATACAGATCTCATCGGGCCGAACAACCTACCCTCGGTCAAGTTTTACGCCAGCCCAACAGGAAGTCGGCTATTATGGGTTGTTTGGAGAACGCTTGCTCAGGAATTTGAAGTACTTCTCCTAGAGATTGCATCCGTTTACCGCCAAACTCGGTCAGCTTGAGGTCAACACATTGAAGATGCTAAATTGCGGACGGATTTTTGATATCTCGAACGGTTTGGCCGTGGCGAGGAAACGAATTTATGGCGAGAAAAGAGAAACACGAAGTGTTATAACTTCTGCATACATTAACTGATCTTAATGAAACTTCAGCAGTGTGTTCGTGGTAAGAGGCCAATCAGATGGATGTAACTATTGTGAGTCAAAGTTATAGCGCCACCAACTGGCAGCAGGAAGTGTGTCACTTTCTAAATGCTTTTGACAAAAGTGGGGGGGTTAGTTTTATCTACAGTAACAAAACTCGATATGTATATTGTACTCTTCGAGCCGGACAACTTTCTAATTTACCGTAATTAGCTACGACCAACAGGAAGTTAGATATTTTGGTTTGAAAATTGTCATTTTATGTGTCTCTCTCTGAGCCTACGTCTCTGTGTGTGTGTCTGTGAGTGTGGGGAGGGGGAGGGGGGGGGGAGGGGGGCTAGATTAACCATTTCACTGCTGTGTGGTTTTGCCTGCATTAAAAAGGAAAATAAATGGCTTACGCCTTGTATTTTTTAAATAGGTTTTATTAATAAGTAAAGGCATATAACCAAATTAATTGTAGTGCATTGAAAATAGTTTTATATAATTAGTTTATTAATTAAATTAACTTGGTCCATAAACTTGGTCTGAAAATTTGGTCCATAAATCAAACACACTTGCATGTAATATTATGAAACTCGGTATATAGATCTCATCGGGCCGAACAACTTTAAGCCAGCCCAAAAGGAAGTGGGATTTTGGTCTGAATGTGAATGTTTTGCAAAACCAGCCTCTACATTTTTACCCACTCCTCTTATGTGGTTTATTTTATTCCCACCAAACTTTTTTAACATGATGAAAATACATTAAAGAAGCATAATTGTGAATATCTATTGAATATCTCAAATTGTTTTGCTATGGCGAGGGATTCAAATCATGTCAAAAAAATAAACACTAAAAGCCTCATATCTTTTAAAAATTTAATTATACACCATTTATTTCTAGATACAATTATAGAAATAACAGAACTAAACCCATTTTATTCTTGTTTTCAATTTAAGAATAATGTAAAAGTTTAAAAACAGCCAGGATTCACTATTCAGTCAAAAAATAAATATATCAAGTAATACATAGGGCTATACTGCCCTCTTGTGTTCAAAATCAGGTAGGCCTATTGTATTTAAATATATTAGGTAGCCTATGTGACTCCGAGAACATTTTCTCACTGGTTATTTGACGTGTAACACCGCCGGGGGGCTTTTAAATCGCTAAGTTAAAAGTGAAAGTAAAGTAAGGACGTCCGCACGGATATTTATAGTGGTGGCGCTCGCAGTGCGCTCGAATGAATTTCTATGGAAGTAGAAATGAAAAAAAGTTCGCTCTGTTTTGCTCGCTTGTCGGACGCGCACCGTTATGAATGCCAGTGCAGCCACATACTTTTTAGTGTCACCAAAGAGTATAGAAGAACAAGAGGCGAAGCTCTGATGCTTTTTTGGTAACAGCTAACCGCTTCGGTAGCGCGGCCGCCATTTTGGGGTGAAAATTCCAACTGGAGTGACTGAACAACAACACAGATAACAGTTTTTTGAGGTAGTTTTTTCTTGCATTAGTGAGTATTTCCATTTTATGCAACTTTACACATCTACTATTATTAGTTACCAACTCCACTAGGCCTGAAATATATTTTGTACGTTTTAATCCCCTGGATCATGCTACAAACATGATGACCTTAACATGATGCATTGCTGTGTCCGTTATCATATAATTGCCACTTTGGACAGTGGCTATGTTTTTTTTGTTTACATAGGCTTGCATGAATGAGACAGTGGATGTTTATGGATTGGTCATTGACTCTTTGAGTAAATCTATTCGTTCAAAATGCTGAATCATTTGTGTCTCTTACAGCGACAAGAGTTTAACCCTTGTTCAAGTTTAAGGCCTTGTCTTTTTGGATATATATATTTTTTTTAAATTCCAAAATATGCATACAACCCATATATTTTAAATGTATTGTTTGCTTTAAATTAAATTAAGATTGTATGTTCATCTGAATTATAAATAATTTATTCCTGTATAAAATAAAAACACATTTGAACTTTCTTTCTTAATCAATGTAGAATGTGTAATTGAAAAATAAACAGATTAGGGCTCCGAAGACAATAAATGAAAATCAATGCGATATGGTGAATGTCCAAAAGATGGCTCCCACAGACTGTTTTTAAATGAGGTTGGATAAATATGTTTTGCTTTTAGACAGTGTGTGCGTGTGATTTTAGTTGGGTGACAGTTGTAGGTTACAGTTTGACAGGAGTTTACAGTTTGACAAAAGCACTTTGTTGTGTTTTATTGCGACTGTACACACATATAAGTAAACAATTTGCAGTTTGAATGATGTCCTCTATGAACAAAATGACAGAGTATGTTTTTATGTGTAACAATGTTCAATCTCACACACACACACACACACACACACACACACACACACACACACACACACACACACACACACACACACACACACACACATATTGCATCATTGCAATCTTGACATCGCAGCCTGTTCATTATAGCCTTAATAATATATAATGATAAAATAGTCAACCTAACATTACCTAACACTAGTGCCTATTCTTTAGATACTAGTGCTTATTCTTTAGATATTCTTTTGAATACGTATTAGTAGCTAATGAATAAGTACTGGTATCTATTTAATAGGTACTAGTATCTAATGACTTAGTACTAGTATTTATTGAATAAATACTAGTATCTATTAATAGGTACTAGTATCTAAAAGGTCATTTTCTCTCTCTCTCTCTCTCTCTCTCTCTCTCTCTCTGAGCCAATATGGCAAGCCGTTTTAACATTTAATCATTTTAACCTACTAGTCTCTATTTTCATGCGACTAGTACTTATTTTTTAGATACTAGTATCTATTCCATTAAGTACTAGTACTTATTCATTAGCGACTAGTGCTTATTCTGTTTAGAATATTCAAAGTGCTTATTAAATTTTTATGCTTATTTATATTTTCAGAGCAGAAAATCCGATTTTTCTGCTTATTCAATATTGCATCTAAAATGTAAGTGACTTGACGTGTGTGTGTGTGTGTGTGTGTGTGTGAGAGAGAGAGAGAGATTGTGTCTGTTACAGTGACAAGAGTTTAACCCTTTAAGGCCTTGTCTTTTTAGATATATATCTTTTTTTATTACAAAATGTGCATACAACCCATATATTTTAAATGTATTGTTTGCTTTAAATTAAATTAAGATTGTATGCTTGGTAATTTAACCTAAATAAATTTAAAATGAATGTGCTATATTTCAGATTAATATAGCCTATTTGTTTTCCTTCATTTTAATCAACACTAACTTTATTCTCATCTGAATTATAAATAACTTATTTCTGTATAAAATAAAAAATCCCGAATAATCCAGACCAACCAGAGCGCACTATTTCTACAACATCATCAGTGCTGAAGCGGAACTACCAAAGCCGTTCGGCAGATAGCGAGAAGATATTTTGATATTTTGTGTCACGTTGTGCACAATAACCCTAAAGGCACCAGGGTGGCGGTGCCACCGGCTTTTTATATATATATATATATATATATATATATATATATATATAAATATAGCTGCGAGCAGCGATGAAGGGCCAAAGCCGGCGGCACCGCCACCCCGGTGCCTTTAGGTAACTAAAGGCACCGGGGTTGCGGTGGCACCGGCTTGGGCCCGTAATCGCTGCTCGCAGCTATATTTATTATTATTATTATTATTATTATTTTTTTTTTTTTACTACCTTTTGGACACTTTTGGAGGCCTTAACATGCTCAAAAACTCCTGAAACTTTGCACACATGTCAGAACCCGCGGCCATCAGGGCCGGGCTGAAGATGGTACCCGGGCGTGGCAGGGGGGCTCGACAGCGCCCCCTGGAACGGGGTCCGAAAACATGGTCCATAAATCAAACACGCTTGCATGTAATAATATGAAACTCGGTACACATGTAGATCTCCTCGTTTCATATATACTTCACACTCTTACTTTTTACCCCAGCCCAACAGGAAGTCGGCTATTTAGGGTTGTTGGTAAAACACACGCAATGGAATGTGAAATACTCCTCCTAGAGAATTCAAACAAACGGCACGAAACTCGGTCAGCATGAAGTCAAGACATTGAGGATGAAAGTTTGCGAGGGGATTTTTGATATCTCGAACGGTTTGGCCGTGGCGAGGAAACAAAATTATGGCGAGAAACGTGAAACAGGAAGTGCGTTATAACTACTGCATACATTAACTGATCTTGATGAAACTTCAGCAGTGTGATCGCTGTAAGAGGCCGATCACATGGATGTGACTATTGTGAGTCAAAGTTATAGCGCCACCAACTGGCAGCAGGAAGTGTGTCACTTTCTAAATGCTTTTGACAAAAGTGGGGGGGTTAGTTTTATCTACAGTAACAAAACTCGATATGTATATTGTACTCTTCGAGCCGGACAACTTTCTAATTTACCGTAATTAGCTACGACCAACAGGAAGTCAGATATTTTGGTTTGAATGTGGATTTCAGATTCTGAGTTTTTAGCTACTCCTCCTAAGTAGTTTATTTTATTCATGCCAAACTTTTTCAACATGATGAAAATACATTGAAGATGCTAAATTGTGAACAGATATTGAATATCTCAAACGGTTTTGCTATGGTTGAGGGATTCAAGTAATGTCAAAAAAAGAATCAGGGCATGTCTCATATCTTTCTAAAATGTAATTATACACCATTTATTTTTATATAAAATTATACAAATATTAGAACTAAACCCATTTTATTCCTTTTTTTCAATTTAAGAATTATTTTTAAGTTTAAAAACAGCCAGAATGGTTGTTTAGTCAAAAATAATAATAATCCAAATCATATATAGTGCTATACTGCCCTCTTGTGTTCAAAATCAGGTAGGCCTATTGAATTTATATATATTTATATATTAGGGATGTTACTATGGGAATATTTTCCCACCGGTTAATCAACGTGTGATTGTGTAAACCAATTGTGTAAACCTCCCGCTGGGGGGTTTAAAAACACTAACTTGAAAGCGAAAGTATAATATGGACGTCCGCACGGACATTGAAATGGTGGCGCTCGAATGAATTCCTATGGAAGTAGAAATTAACTAAACGTTCGCTCTGTTCTGCTCGCTCGTCGCCATGGACGCGCACCATTATGAATGCCAGTGCAGCCGCATACTTTTTAGTGTCACTAAAATTAGTGCAATTTCGGGGGCCGATTGCTTGAATTGTGAGTTCAATAGTCTATTATTTTTCACGGAAAACACAACAATAAAAGAGTACAATGACAGATTCGCTTAAATAGGCGTTTTTACATAAAATAGCCTATTCCGTCATCATCTTTTCAGTCAGCTCTTCACTCTCGTGATTAATGAAATTTGACTCCTGTTGCTGATATTTGCTGCAACTTTCGTTCAGCTCACAATTTAGTAAGCAAACACATTTCAAATGTGTTTTTATTTTATTTTTGTGTATGTCTGTGTATATGTATGTATATATATAAATATAGCTTATGTTTCAAATATGAGTTAATTAACAATCGTTGGAAAGAATGATACTTTTAAACATAACACTAAACCGTCAGTAGGTGTCGCCAGGCGACCGTCTTAATGAGCGAGTCATTGATTCATTCGTTTGAACGACTGAGTCATTCATGAATGAGATAGATGTTTATGGATTGATTGGTCATTGAATCTTTGAGTCAACCGATTCGTTCAAAATGCTGAATCATTCAGTAATGAGAACGCGTTGCTGTGAGATGCGCGATGGTTCTGCTGTGATCTTTGTTTAACTATTTTCGCTGCTGAAACAGAAAAAAAGTCAATATTGCATGTAAAATGTAAGTGATTTGACTTGTGTGTGTGTGTGTGTGATTGTGTGTGTGATTGTGTCTGTTACAGTGATAAGAGTTTAACCCTTGTTAAACTTTAGGCCTTGTCTTTTTGGATATATATCTTTTTATATTAAAAAATAGTCATACAACCCATATATTTTAAATGTATTGTTTGCTTTAAATTACATTAAGATTGTATGTTTGGTAATTGAACCTGAATGAATTTTAAATGAATGTGCTATATTTCAGATCATATATTTGTTTTCCTTAAAATTTGAACTAACACTAACTTTATTCTCATCTGAATGATAGATTATTTATTTCTGTATAAAATAAAAACACATTTGATTTTTCTTTTTTAATCAATGTAGAATGTGTAACTGAAAAAATAAACAGATTAGGGCTCTGTTTGATGACAAGAAATGAAAACCAATGCGATATGATGAATGTCCAAAAGATGGCTCCCACAGACTGTTTTTAAATAGGATTGTTTGATATTTTTTGCTTTTAAACTGTGTGTGTGTGTGTGTGTGTAAGAGATTTTGGTTGGGTGACAGTTGTAGTTTACAGTTTGACAAGAGTTTATAGCTTGACAAAAGCACAATGTTGTGTTTTATTGCAAGTGTACACAAATATAAGTAAACACTTTGCAGTTTGAATAATGTCCTGTATGAACAAAAGGACGGAGTATGTTTTTATGACTACATTGTTCAATTACGCCACACACACACACACACACACACACACACACACACACACACACACACAAACAAACACTATTTTTCTAATCAGATCAGGCAAGTAATATTCTGTCTTGTCTCTTAAAAAAACAATATATATATATTTATGTATATATATATATATATATATATATATATATATATGTGTGTGTGTGTGTGTGTGTTTGTGTGTGTATATATATAAATATAGCTGCGAGCAGCGATGAAAGGGCCAAAGCCGGCGGCACCGCCACCCCGGTTATAGCGCCACCAACTGGCAGCAGGAAGTCTGTCACTTTCAAAAAGCTTTGAAATCACCTGATTGCTTCAAACTTCACTACTATGATGTAAACACACGGCAGATGTAGACCTGGATGTAGACCTGACCTTTCAGAAGGTTGCTCTCGCATACTTTGTGGTTGATATGTGCCCTCAATGCACACTTTTGCAGAGCCCACACTGATACAAGCTCTACAGCACACTTCTTTTCGACAGTCAAAGCAGGGTTACGTTTTTGCACGTCGTGCACAATAACCCTAAAGGCACCAGGGTGGCGGTGCCACCGGCTTTATATATATATATATATATATATATATATATATATATATATATATAAATATAGCTGCGAGCAAAATTTTGGTTTTCCTGATCTCAACATTTTAAGGTGTTTTGAAGGCCAAAAAATAAAATAAAAATAAATATAGCTGCGAGCAGCGATGAAGGGCCAAAGCCGGTGGTACCGCCACCCCGGTGCCTTTAGGTAACTAAAGGCACCGGGGTTGCGGTGCCACCGGCTTGGGCCCGTAATCGCTGCTCGCAGCTATATTTATTTTTATTTTATTTTTTGGCCTTCAAAACACCTTAAAATGTTGAGATCAGGAAAACCAAAATTTTGCTCGCAGCTATATTTATATATATATATATATATATATATATATATATATATATATATATATATATATATATATATATATATATATATATATTTATTATTAGGGCCCAAGCCCTGAAAGGGCGCAGAGCCCTATTGTTCTTCTTAGGATTATTTGCTATTCTTCTTATTCTTATTCTTTATTAGGGCCCAAGCCCTGAAAGGGCGAAGGCCCTATTGTTTTCCTTATGATACATTTAAAAAAAAATTCTAACGACTATTCGGGCACTTTTGGGGCCCTTAACATGCTCAAAAACTCTTGAAACTTTGCACACGGGTCAGAACCCGCGGCCATCAGGGCCGGGCTGAAGCTGGTACCCGGGCGTGGCAGGGGGGCTCGACAGCGCCCCCTGGAACGGGGTCCGAAAACTTGGTCCATAAATCAAACACGTTTGCATGTAATAATATGAAATTCAGTACACATATAGATCTCATCGGTTCATATATCCTTCATACTCTTACTTTTTACCCCAGCCCAACAGGAAGTTGGCTATTTAGGGTTGTTTGGAAAACGCATGCAATGGAATTTGAAATACTCCTCCAAGAGAATTCAAACACACGGCACGAAACTCGGTCAACATGAAGTCAAGACATTGAGGATGAAAAATTGCCAGGGGATTTTTGATATCTCGAACGGTTTGGCCGTGGCGAGGAAACGAAATTATGGCGCGAAAAGAGAAACAGGAAGTGTGTTATAACTTCTTTATACATTAACTGATCTTGGTGAAACTTCAGCAGTGTGTTCGTTGTAAGAGGCCGGTCACATGGATGTGACTATTGTGAGTCAAAGTTATAGCGCCACCAACTGGCAGCAGGAAGTGTCACTTTCAAAATGCTTTGAAATAACCCTCTTATTTTTACCCGATTTGCTTCAAACTTTATGTGTATAATGTAAACACACGGCAGATGTAGACCTGTGAAAATATTATTGATATCTTAGATACTGTTGCCGTGGCAACGCATCAAACTTTAATATTCTTGTTTGATGCTTTTGAGACTCTTAGCATGCTTGAAATTGCATAAACTCGACAGACACATTACATTTATTAGCCAGTAGACATGTGCAAAGTTTCAGAAACGGGCGTGGTGAGGGCTCAGTAGCGCCACCTTTTGTCAAAAGTGGGGGGATTAGTTTTATCTACAGTTACAAAAATCGGTACGTATATTGTTCTCCTCGAGCCGGACAACTTTCTAATTTACAGTCATTAGCTCCGACCAACAGGAAGTCAGATATTTTGGTTTGAATATGGTGAGCCTCTCTCTGAGCCTACGTCTCTGTATGGCAAGCCCTTTTAACATTTAAAAGCTAAGTTTGACTATCCGGAATTAACATTGTAGATATCAACAACGTCTTTCTGACAAGTCGTAATTACATTTTGGATAGTTTGTATTATCATTTAAGACATCTGTAACGTAATTGACCTATGGCTAAGCCACGCCCCCAAACGCGATGAGCCAATCACAGTGCGCATAGCTAACCCAATAAAATGAAAGTTACAGATATCAAATTTCAGATATCTCTAATCAAAATGAATTTCAAGATATCTATAACTTGATAATAGATATCTTAAATTAAATTATCACTATCCCTAACTCCAGTTTGAGATATCTACAACGCCATTCTGACTAGTCATAATTTAAATGTATTTAAATGTATTGTTTGCTTTAAATTAAATTAAGATTGTATGTTTGGTAATTTAACCTAAATTAATTTAAAATTTATGTGCTATATTTCAGATCAATATATTTGTTTTCCTTCATTTTAATCAACACTAACTTTATTCTCATCTAAATTATAAATAACTTATTTCTGTATAAAATAAAAAATCCCGAATAATCCAGACCAACCAGAGCGCACTATTCCTACAACATCATCAGTGCTGAAGCGGAACTACCAGAGCCGTTCGGCAGATAGCGAGCAGATGCAGCATATGTGTTGTAACGAGGCAGGGTCAGGCCAGGGGGATCCATTTGCAGCTTTTTATTAAGAAAGGTCAAGACAGGCAGGGTGAGCAATGGCAAACAGGGCAGAACAGAAAAGGCAGAGACAAACCAGGTCGACAGGCAAAGGGCAAAGACCTCCAGATAAATACTGGGCTTCTGGATTTACACATTTAAGTGCTGCAAAACAGATTGACCTATGACATCCTATGACATTAAAAATGATTCTAAATTTAAATTATCTCATATATGTGGCTATTGTGATTCACGATCATAGGCCCTGTCCAAAATGGTACACTTCATATGAATTTTCGGTCTTGTGTACTTATTTCATGAGTCCGTTAAATCCATGAGACCGTAGGGCGACAGTGAAAGCGGGGTTACGTTTTTGCACGTCGTGCACAGTAACCCTAAAGGCACCGGGGTGGCAGTGCCACCGGCTTGTTTATATATATATATATATATATATATATTATATATATATATAAATATATAGCTGCGAGCAGCGATGAAGGGCCAAAGCCGGCGGCACCGCCACTCCGGTGCCTTTAAAGGCACCGGGGTTGCGGTGCCACCGGCTTGGGCCCGTAATCGCTGCTCGCAGCTATATTTATCCTTGTTTTCGCATGGGCCTGGTTGCAGTTTTTCTGTAGGCACTCCGAAGTAGGGATGCAAATTATCGATTAATTCATTAATCGTTAGTTGATCGACCTTATCGATCGATTAACTGATAAGCGGCTATTTTCCTGAAAATTTAAATTTCTCACGGTATCAATAGTGTCTTTAACATAAAAAGCTAAATATTGCTTATATACTGAATAAAAATGCATGTTATATTGCTCAATTGATGTTTTATTGTAACAGTTGGGATACGGTACAGATAATGGCATTTATGTAGTTTAACAAAATAAATGATGCACAGAAAATTAAAATACATAAAAAATTATTGTGCACTGGCTCGCCTGTTGCATGTGAAACATTAAGCAACATAAAATACATTTTAAATAAAAATCTATATGGGTAGGATTAGCCTACACTATATTAAGCCAACATATAATAATCTAAACTACTTGCATGAAAAACTTGAAACATTAGCAGCAGCACTTATAATCCCCCTTGGTCTGAGAAAGGTAAAAGTAAAATTACTAGACCTGGAAACTTCAAATATAGAACTGAACACAACTTAAATCATCCCTGAGGAAGGTGACAGTAAAATTAGAGGGCAGTGTTTCCCATACGTTCATTTATTTGTGGCGGCCCGCCACAATATCAACGCTGATCGCCACACATTGATTTTTTGATATTTCTTTTTTTACTAAGCCTTTTTAAAATCGTATTTGATTGCAGAGCGCCGTAGCGAATTCGCGCAGCACTACCTCTCGCGCTCTCACTCACCCGTACCTCTCGCGCTCTCTCTCCCTCATGGAACACCGCTGCACAAATCTGTCCAACACAGCGCTGTTAATGTTTGAGACCCAGCTTTAAAAAAAGTTTTTAGCCAGCATGCAAGGAGCCTAGCTAATAAGGAGAGCTAAGTTATTGTTTGACCGCCTCATGTTTGGTTTCTTTTTTTGCCACCTCAAGTTTGAGTCGGGTCTCTCGCGTGAGAATCTCGTGTCACGTTCGCAATGTTCAATTAGCCGACATTTAATTTAATCTAGTAAATTCTTGTCGACAATTAATCGACAATCGATTAATCGTTCACATCCCTACTCCGAAGTCCAAAGTCTTTTGCATTTTACAACAGGTGAATCTCTAGTTGTCACTGGTGATTGTCATTTGAACCTTTCTGGATCCACCATCAAATTAATAAGTTTAATTATATCAAGTGCTGTGAGAAAAGGCTATAAATCTCCACCTCCAACATCCTCACACGCAATATAGCCTACTGCCGAGACACCTTCTTTATGTACAGATGTGACGTAATGACACAAAGACATGCTCGAATTTCCCGCGGAAATCCACCAGTACCACTGGAATTAAAAACATTATAACAAGCTTAGCGTTTTGAATCGAGCTACGGCAAGCAGATAGTTTTGAACACTGGCTGGTTATGTACTTGCTCAATTTATTTTGGATAATTTTTAACCCAAAAAAGTTACGGACCGGAGCTTTAAGGCATTAAGATCAATTTCCAAAAGATGATTTTTTTATTCCTCTTTTTAGTCAACTTTAGCATGGGTGTGTTCACTTAAGCACTGTAGTCTTGAAACACATTTAATAAAATTCTAAGTTTTAGACTTATCTTCAGATTTGAAATATAATATGGTCAGGCATGTGGCTTTAGCTGCAGTGCATTTCTATTTTAAAACAATGCCTTTCCTCTTTTCTTAGGTTGGTTTTTCTATTTTATATTTGAGTCTGATATTGTTTTGCCACTCCTGTTTTTCCATTCTATATTTGAGTCTGATACTGCTCTGCCACTTCTGTTTTACTATTTTATATTTGAGTCTGATAATGTTTTGCTACTCCTGTTTTAAGGTTGCTCTTAGCTGTGCTGCTTTTATTTGTGTTTTATGTGGGTTAGGGTTAGGGTCAGCGGACTGAGGAGGCACACTTTTGAGGACTTCAAAATTCTGGGAAGCAAGGAATACTGCATTGTGCCATCATGCCTTTTATTTCAAAATAAATGCACAATTTTTGCACATCTTTCTTGACAAGGTATTCTTCATTTATATACGGAAGTGAACTTTGGCAGCCCACTCCCTGGAGGTCTTACAGTCCGAGATGGAAAAAAAATTACAATGATGGCCTGGCTCGCAAATGCACTATGGTGTTTTATTTATATACAGTGAGGGGTGGTTCCCCACGGGGTGCGCAGTATATGGCTAGACTACGAATGAATGAGAGAAAAGTGCAATTTTCACCAGTTTTGCTTGCACTTTCTTGGACACATGTGGGCTTTTCACACTGCGCTTAACCCTGGGTTATCGTCATTCTAAACACCGCTTTTAACCCCGGGTGAAGGAACGTTTCACACTTGTAATTTAGAAGCGGGTTAGCACCGCTTTTTACCCGGGGTTATGAAACCCTTTACCTTTGCCAGGCAAAGTTTGCAGATTGCCTCATTAACGTTTTCAGGTTCCATTTTTGAATTTGGTTTGAACCCAAAATATTGCCAAACAGGCGCTTTTGCATTGCGTTTTGACACCAAATCTTCCGCCATTATCTTGCTTTTCTGTAATTTGACTCGTTCTCATCTCCACACGTGCTAAATGGAATTTGACTCCTGATGCTTGCTGATCTGTGACGTGACTGGCTCTTGGCACGCACTGCGCAGTTCAGTTTTTAATTATAATATATGCTCTCTTCTGAACTAAATAATTGATAATTATTATTTTTAATTAATTCAAATAAATATTTTAGCAAAAACGAATACTTAAAAAAAGTCAAGACATCGCGGTGTCACGTGGGAAAGTGATGTCACCGGTGATGGGGCTTAAAACCGGTAACACCGTCAACACCGTCTATCGCGGCAAGCCTAGTCGAGAATGAGAAACTCGAACATTCTCGTGTTACGCAACACGTTTGAGCTTCAGCAAGAACCAATGAGGTTCATTCTCGTGTTACGCAGCACGTTTGAGCTTCAGCAAGAACCAATGAGGTTCATTATCTTGTGTTACGCAGCACGTTTGAGTTTCTGTAAGATTCAATGAGGTTCATTCTTGCATTACGCAGCACGTTTGAGCATCCGCAAGACCTAATGAGGTTCATTCTCGTGTTACGCAGCACGTTTGAGCTTCAGCAAGAACCGATGAGGTTCATTATCTTGTGTTACGCAGCACGTTTGAGTTTCTGTAAGATTCAATGAGGTTCATTCTTGTGTTACGCAGCACGTTTGAGCTTCCGCAAGACCTAATGAGGTTCATTCTCGTGTTACGCAGCACGTTTGAGCTTCAGCAAGAACCAATGAGGTTCATTATCTTGTGTTACGCAGCACGTTTGAGCTCCAGCAAGAACTAGGGCTGGGACAACGCGTCGACGTCATCGATGACGTCGACGCAAAAAATACGTCGACGCAAAAAATACGCCGACGCAAAATATGCGCGTCGATTCGTCAAACCCAAAACAAAGATGGCGGCGCCGGAGAGTAGTAGCAACAGTGGCTCCTCAGACTTTCAAAGTGCAAGGTGCAAAGTGCACTCATTCCTCGTAGAGATGCACCGATTGAACGGCTGGTGACCGGAATTGGCCGATTTTCCCGTGATCGGCCATGACATATTCCGATTTTATGCCGGTCAAATGCACTCGGGCGCCGCATGATTAACATCACGCAACATTAGCATCACACGTGCACACGGAACGCACATGTAGGGAACCTCGTGAATTACGGCCGTTTCACACCGCAAGCATAAGCAGTGCGGAGGTTTTTTTTTCCGGCGTGCATGCAGGAGCAGCGCGTGAGCAGCAGTGAAGTACGGTGACCGGGAGGGGACATGTTCGGTTCACTTATTTTTGTCGTGGCCACAACATATAAACTCGTGGGAACGTGATATTAAGTCGTGGGAACGTGATAATATCTCGTGGGAACGTCATATTAAGTCGTGGGAACGTGATTATAAGTCGTGGCCACGAGATCATTTTGTTGAGGTAACGACATAATTATGTCGTGGCCACGCGATGCAAAGTCGTAGCCTCGAGATCATATGTTGAGGAAACGATATATTTTTCTCGTGGCCACGACTTCATATTTTGAGAGAACGACATCTATTTGTCGTGGCCACGAGTTATGTTGAGGAAGCCACAGCGGCCAATACTGTAACCGTACCATAGCATAGACTGGGCTACAGCAGAGATGGAGATGACAGAAGAAATAACATTTTACTTTAAATTAGGAATGTCATATAAATATATAGTGCGTCTTTGCCATTAAGACATGGGTACGTTATAAGTGAAAGACACCTGAAGCGCATTCTTAAATTGAATGGGCTTTTTTGTCGCAGTTTTGCACTGGCATGAAGTTGGTTTGACGTTGGACGTTCGATATTCTGTAATGTAATTTTGAGACGGTCCCTTAAATGCGAATATCGAATGTCCAACGTCAAACCAACTTCAGAAACCACGAGAAAAATATATCGTTCCCTCAACATATGATCTCGAGGCTACGACTTTGCATCGCGTGGTTATAAGTCGTGGCCACGAGATCATTTTGTTGAGGTAACGACATGTCGTGGCCACGACTTATAATCACGTTCCCACGACTTAATATGACGTTCCCACGACTTAATATCACATTCCCACGAGTTTATATGTTGTGGCCACGACAAAAATAAGTGAACCGAACATGTCCCCTCCCGGTCACCGTAGTGAAGCGCGGGTTTCGGCGCAGAGTATTTTTTTTTGCTGCACTGCTCTCAATTAAAGTGAAAGCACACTTTTGATGGACAAAATAAATATGATTTCACTCAAAAAGTGCCCAAAATGCACAGAATTTGCATGTCTGGTGTGTTTTAACAAGAACTGGAGTAGGCTATGTCAGAAAAGAAAATGAAGACTCAAAAATATTTATAGAATTTTTTTTTATTGAATGCTAGACATCAAGTTGTTATTTTCATCTGAAAGAAGAATTACAAGATGCACTATTTTTCAGTAAGCTAGGCCTAAGTGTTTTCAAGGCTTCAAAGTTTTATTGAATACTACCTTTGACTAAGAATGCATTACTTTGCACTTGTATATTTTTTTATTTTGGAATTTTAAGAGCAATAAACATATATTGCAATGTTAAGGAATTCATGTTTTTTTTCATTCAGATATATAAATCAACGTATAAATTGCTATTAGTCAATTAATGGGGAGATAATCGATAACAGAATCGAATCGAAATCGAATCGGACAGAAAAATGAATCGTTAGATTAATCGATGCATCAAAAAAATAATCGCTAGATTAATCGTTTAAAAAATAATCGTTTATCCCAGCCCTAGCAAGAACCAATAAGGTTCATTCTCGTGTTACGCGGCACGTTTGAGCTTCTGCAAGAACCAATGAGGTTCATTCTCGTGTTACGCAGCAAGTTTGAGCTTCAGCAAGAACCAATGAGGTTCATTTTCGTGTTACGCAGCACGTTTGAGCTTCCACAAGAACTAATGAAGTTCATTCTTGTGTTACGCAGCACGTTTGAGCTTCTGCAATAACCAATGAGGTTCAATCTCACACGTTTGAGCTTCCGCAAGAACCAATGAGGTTACATTTGTTACGTTGAACACTTGAAAAAGTTCCAAATTGTAGGTTAGTTTAAATTACATGTTTAATCAGCATCATAAACTAGTTATATTTGACTAAATTGACCCTAACAGAAAGGCTTGTAATAGGAGTCAATAGGTCTAACCGGTTACACCATTTGACATTTCAGTTTAAAATCAAATTTGACAGGCATTATCATGGACACCTGTATAAGCATGTGGCCTCGGTGGTAATATTTAAAATGTAATTTTAAAAGTTAAAACTCATTTTTATAATAATGATGAATTATCAATGTATTCCTGGGGTCATACCATTTGACATATACTTAAGAATACCTGACCATACCCTAAAAATGTCAAATTATCTCACATTTTAATGAGAGTTACTAACATTTGCATGCAACAGTAAGTGTCACCAGGTGTCCTTCTCTGTGATATAATTTCCTGTAACATGGTCTTTTTACACAATATTAACAAATGACTCCTTGAATGGTGGTTACACCACCTTGACACTTCAGGAATTTGACTTGAGTCACATGATTCCCCAAATTAATTATAATATTTAAAACAATGGTGTTCCATTTAATTTTATTTACTGTTAAATAGTTCTGATGTAAGATTATGCCAAACTAGTTGATATTGTGTTTTATTGAGAATTTCACCTTTTTTAAATAAGATCAATTATTTGGTAAAATGTTTTTACGGTTAGGGTTAAACATTAACATTTTTGCAATCACCCCCCAAATATACTCTCAAAATGAATTAAAACCAGAAATTTTAGACTTTGTCCTCAAAAAAGAGAATGTATGCAGGTAATTTGCCATTTTATTTTGAAAATTTAACCCTATTAAATTTAATTAAACCATATGGACACAAAAAAAAATTATGATTTTTTGCAAGGTTGTAATTGCAAGGTTAAAGAAAATAGTGGGGAGAGAGGGAAAATAAAATTTTGTCTGTCTGTATGTGATGTTATTACTAAGCATGAACACTAGGGGGAGATATAGATAGAGAATAGAGGCTTGAATGTACAGGGTAGTACCCCAGAGTGCAGTCTGGACGATAGGGCGGGGCGACACTTTTAGGCGGGGTGACACGTGTCGCTCCGCCCACCCCCAATTTAATTGGTTTATAATACCGGAATCTTATTGGTGTAAACGATTCAGGTCTGAGCATGCGCATTCCTTTATGTACGATTTTGTGAATGATTTGGCCGTATCAAAGAAATATTAAATGCTAACTTTAATCGTATCTTATTATCAGTTTACCATGGTAATTTTTGTTAATATCTATTGGCTAATACTTTTTTATACTTAAGACACAGTATAAGTTATTGTTTAAAAACGAACGCTTGGTGACGTTACTTGTACTTCAGGGAGATGTTTTACATTAGATTAGTGCGTCATTCACTTGGCTTCTTCATATTTCTATCAGGATCGGTGGATCAGCACAAACTCGGGATTTTACGCAAATGATGATAATTGACTGTAAGAATGTAAGCAGCTGATTTTAAATTCTAAAGCATGACCGTTTTTTGTTGTCATTTTTTTTAACGAGATTGTCCAATGCTTGATTTATTTGGTACAAAGTGCAAATAAAATGTTTAATGGCAAACACGTTTCCTGGTTGATTACCTGTTCATACAATATGAGGGCCTATTGGTTCTGTAAAGCCCTATGTTATATTTTTTAAAGATTCATGTTTTCTAATAAGTGTCAACCGGTTATGTACGACTGTCTATCTGTGACTGTGACATCAGGTATATTAAAAATCCAATTGTTTATTCATCCACCATCGCATCGCATTGCGTGTTCATGTTCATGTAGGCTACTGGATAAAAATGGTTACAAATATTAACACTCACATATAGGCTAGCTGCATAACCATAAAAAAAACACACTGCTATAAATCTGTGCAATTATAATAGGCTGTAATAAAATAAATAAAACACCCAGCAGAGAAGTGATATGAACATGTAGGCCAATTGCTTAAATACGCTCTTAAGCACATAGCCTACATTATAATATTTGCTATAGATCAACATAACATCTGTTTTAGTAAAAAAAAAAAAAAAAAAAATCTTTTTTTTCCACATTGCAGCGCTGCACGGATTTTATTCCCATTGTACGCACATAACCCAATGGCCAGGGCTTGCTATTTGGTAGCCTGTCTTATTTGTCACCGTGGTTTTGCTTTAAAATAAAATAAAACACACTTTCGGATTTATCCTTTGTGTTACTGAAATACAGGGAATTATCATAATTTGTGTAAAATCCCGAGTTTGTGTTTATTCACTGATCCTAATGGAAAAACGAAGAAGCATAAACGAATGATGTAAAATTAAGGAGCTCTGCATGACATGCGGAAAAATATTGTCTAAATCAGCCCACATAGAAATGATCTCTCCTTTGATCTGCCAGTAATTTCATGCAGTCATGCTCATTGCCCACCAAAAGTGGCACTGACTTATCTGCAGGGTAAATTAATATAGTATAGCTAGGCTAAATCTCAAACAGTGTATTATTTATCAGCAACATATTTTGTGATATCGCCAAGCCATACAACTGCTCAATATTAAAGCTTACAATATGACTTTTTTAGTGCTGGGCAACGATTAAAAAATTTAATCGCGATTAATCGCATGATTTTCTTGCGATTAATCGCGATTAATCGCATTGTTACGCGCAATATTGAATAATGAATTCTAAAGTAGTGTATTGCGCACTTTTGATTTAAATGTACTGCTACAAAAGTGCAATAACATGTGGTTTGCAAAAACTTTAAACAAATAAGGTGCTTTTATACCAGCAGTATTCCCTTTACACAGTATCAATACAATATTTCTTGTAAATCTCAACTTAAACATTAACGTAATCAAATCAAATATTTAAACAAAGCTATTTGCCACTGCCAGGGCATTACCTTTTATCTAGCTTGTTAAAAAGAGTCCAGTTTTCTTTTCTTTTTTTTTCTGAACAGGTATCTTGTATCAGGGAGCAGCAGAAACAGTCTAGTCAAAGGGTCATGATCACTACTACAGATATAAATCGACCAACGTTACTTCTCTGATAGCAGCTTAGCATGGCATGCCATGGTTTCCCACGTAAGATTACATTAAACAGAGGTAAAGCCCAATTTATACTTCTGCGTCGAACTCACGCCGTAGCTGTGTAGCGCGCGTACCCTGACGTGCATCTCTCCAAAAATGTAAGGTCAATTCTACGCGTACTGCAAGCGCTGTGATTGCTAGAACCGCTCCCCGGGTTTCACACTCTCCCTCTGCATGTGTAATTGCGCGTCAACGCGGACAACGACGCAGATATATAAATGAAAACCAACGCGTAGTGTATAGCGTAGAGGCTCCGGCTTAGGTCCGACGCAGAATTATAAATCAGCCTAGAGTGAGGTGAAGTGGTCGAGCAGGTGCAGCGACAAGCGGGTGCGTTTCTGTGAAACTGTTGCGGTCATGCTCGCCTCACGCACGCGCGTTGCCGAAGTTGAATTGTCTAACTTTTTGTACACGACGCGCAGCACAAATCATTGGAAGAGAGACTGATCCTCGGCTCGCTGTTTGTGAGTTTCCAGAATCTAAATAGTTATCAGGATATCAACAGGAGGGAATTCACATGGCAGAGCATCCCCGCTAAACTAAACGCAGGCCTATCAGGTAAAGTTATGTATAATTTTAATTTAAGTTAAAAAGGCTACAGCTGCGTAGCGCACAGAAGCCGTTGCATGGTTACTATCCATGGAGCGCCTGTCATTCACTCGCGGAGCGCTGTCTCCCTTTCTGTTCACCTGAGAGAACCTGCCAAAGCCTCTCCACTGCTTGTTTGGGTTGGTTATTTGCTGGCTGACCAACATCCCACCCCTCCTGTGATCATGGTTTGACTGTAGGCCTATGTGTATTCAGAGCCAGTGAGCAACGGACTTTCAAAATAATAATAATAATAAAAAAACTGCGTTAACGCGCGATAAAAAAAATTGTCGGCATTAATTAATAAATGCGTTAACGCGATAATAACGCGTTAACTTGCCCAGCACTAGACTTTTTGTAAAGCTGCTTTGAAACGATGTGAATTGTGTATACATTTTGACAGTAACTTCATCTAACTTGATTCGTAAGTTCATCAAAACATTATCCAATTGATCGTTACTGAAATCGCAATGGTTATCACTTAATATAGTACGGCCAAACAGCGTCATAGATAATTCATAAACTCGTACATAAAGGAAGGCGCATGCTCGTGCCTCAAGCGTCTATGCCAATAAGATTGCTGTATTATAAACCAATAAAATCGGGTGTGGGCGGAGCGACACGTGTCGCCCCACCTAAAAGTGTCGCCCCGCCCCATCGTCCAGACTGCACTCTGGGGCTACTCTGTACAGGGGTTGCACCAACTAGTGGACTTTAATCCTCTGCCATGACGCTTTAAGCTTGAAGTCGACTAGTCGCTGGTCATGGCCTATAGAGGGCACAACAGGATAAGAAATACACTTAAAGTCCACTTTAAAGCTTCGTGTCCAAACAGTTAAAATGACAAATAAATGCATACTCTGAGAGCACTCCATAAGATGTTTGATTATACTATGCTCAAAATTAATCGAGAGAATGCACGTTTTAAACAGCTTATTGTACACCTAAGTTTATTTGCCGTTCTAAACTAATGGGTGCTACATTGTAGATTGTGATGCGTGATCTTCTGTATGAGTGTACGTTACAATGCAGCATCCATTAGTTTAGAGCAGCGATTAATTTACGTGTACAATAGACAGAGAATCATTCAGTAGTGCAAAAATATAAAAGCTCTTCCAAACTTTATAATGGCAGTGAATAGAAGACGAAATTTATAAGCCCAAAAAGTGCATCCATCAATCATAAACATAGGCTACTCCACACAGCTCTGAGGGGTTAATAAAGGCCTTCTGAAGCGTAGCGATGTGTTTGTGTAAGAAAAATATCCATATTAAAAACTGAAATAAAGCTTCCGGCGGCAGACGGCCTACGCAAGCGGACTTACGCCAAAAGAGTAACCCCTGACGTGATGTAGGAGTAGCGTAAGCTTTGACGCCTCTCGCGGTTCAAACAAATAGGGCTGGGCAACAAACTCAAACTTTTGAACAGGATGAAGGTTTAAAATGAAAACGCACTAGTGTAACATATTGATTTTTTTTAAACTGATTTAATTTGATTTGTATCTACCTTATTACAATGTCTTATTATTCTAACTGAATTTGATATTCCTACTATATTTTGATCCAATAATTGAATTTGTATGTGATGCCTTGATATTACTATCTCTTATACAGTCAGTGACCATTATTCATCAGGTCATGTGATATCAACATGGCAGCCACCATGAGGGAGGGACCTTTATAAAGAATAAAAGAGCTTTTGCTACTACTAGCCAATGATATAACTGAAATCTTCTTATGTGAGAGGACATCATACAATAAGTGCCATTCATTCAAAAATAAAAGAAATGTGTTTTTTGTTGTTTTGTTTTTCTGGATGGAATGAAGGCAGAAATGCTAGATCTCACACACATCAGCATGGAATTACAGGCGATGTTGATAATTTATGACCATTCATCATTTAGTGAAGTCGAGCTCCTTAAGCAGATTTAATTTTGCTTATTGTTTTTTGTTGCATTTCTACACCAAAGTATCAATGGTAAATAATAAATTATACAATAGTAAAAACATAAATTATTTGTACGGGTAATAGAGAAGCGCACGACACGTTTGAAGCAGATTAATATTAATAAACAAACATGCGGACAGTCTCTTACCTGACAACCCTTTTTATGGTGAAATCCCACAACTACGATGTGCAGCACCGGTTCCTCTTTGCACTGTGACTCCATCCGCTCTATTACAATCAAATCAGAGTTCAAAAGAGAAGAAATAAAAAGTAAAATATTTGTTTAATGTGCGGAGCCTATAACTTCCGCACTCTTGACCGTCAGTTAGTATGTCACGCGATGCTCCGCCTCCAGGACAAACAAACACACCAGACGAAAACCTGTCATGACAGCCGAGAGAGGGCGCGCCATGGCTCGAATAGATAGATCATCCATCAATCCATCTAGCCATTCATTTTCTAAGCGCTAAATCCTGTGTCGGTGGCCAGTTCATTACAGTCTCAAATATCATATTACATTGATATTTTTATTGACAAAATAAAAACCGTATAACAAGAACACTTCCCAGCAAACACACGACGTCGCCAGGATAGTAGTCCTTGTTTAGTCTATATGACAACGTTTTGTATTGATATATTTTTTACATTTTGTGGTTTACATGCAAAAACATGCTTTCATTTATTTTGGAGTTGTCCTCATTCAATTAGGCTAGTTTTTTGGTCAGATTTCTTTTCTTTTATTAATGCTCACATCATGCCTAGCTTTCAACTGTGTTTTAGAAATGTTTTATTTGTTTGTTTTTTGCACATATTTATTTGATGTTTTCTCAACATAATTTATCTCCGTTCTCCGGTCTGTAAAATGTCTGCTAAAGATCTGTTAATCTGAAAAGCGATAGCACACGTAGCCTAGGCCTACATCTCGGAGACGTCTATTTGATGTGCGTGTTTATATGGAAGATGTATTTTTTTAGAGTGTTTGCTCATCTGCAATACGTCTATAGGACGCTTCCTGTCAGATGTCACATACACATTCAGAAAATGTCTTTAAGATGTTTATAATTTAGAATGTATGTAAAACTGACATCTTAAAGACGTCTATCAGATGTTTGTACACATCAGAGGGTTTCCAGATGAAGTGATCTTTAACAGACATCTTGCAGACGTATGTGTGCTATCTGTGTAAAAACATCTCAGTCTCAGAAAAAACAGTTTTACATACATTCTAAATCTTAAACATCTTAAAGACATCTTCTAAATGTCTATATATGACATCTAATGATATGACGCAGCGCCTGAAAATAGTTCCGTTGTGTTGATGGAAGGTGGCCTATTTTCAGGTGCTGCGTCATATCATTACGCCTGCTGCACTCATGGTACGGCAGTAAAGTTTTTTGATTATTACGCAGGAATGAGAGTATAGTTCCTAGCCATATCAGCCTAGAAAATCGCAACTTTACATTTTCCGTCGGTCTCAGTGCACGATGTAACTACAGAAGAGTCAAGTTTTAAATAGGAAAAATATCGAAACTCTTTGGTCATTTTTTTTTTTTTGAAAAATGCTAATGGTCTTGTCCACTTCAATGATGTATGCTAAGCTATGCTAAAAGTGGTACCGCCAGAACCGGAGATGGGCTGAATGGATTCAGAAACGGTAAAACTCAACAGTTTAACTCTGGGGGAGTTGTAAAATGAGCCTATTTCCAAAAAAAGTGGAGTATCCCTTTAAAGCAGCACTAAGTAGGAATTCCGTTTTTGTCAAACAGCGACCCCTAGAGTCGCTGTGGAGTACTTGTACTGTCGTGAATAGCACTCACGCAGAGATGGCTCGCACTCACGGCCGGATCCCCTCCCCCTGTACACCGGTACCTGTTCAGTAGGATGGACGCTGTAACGAGTGGAAATAAGGTATGGCCCCTTTAAAGGCCAATTTATACTTCTGCGTCGAGTGTACGCCGTAGTGTACGGCGTAGGCTACGCACGTAGGCGACGCCGTCATGAGCATTTATACTTCTGCGTTTAGGTCTGCGTTGCTCTGCAGTACAGCGCCGAAACGCTAGTTGGCGGCGGAGGGTTTTAATGTTCCACTGTGTTTAGATTCCTCGCGGCAAGAAGAAGAAGATTCCTCGCGGCTGTTTTGAGTTTAGGTTACTACAAGCAATGGCGACTGAAAGAGAGCAGATCATGTTGGAGTTGGAGCTTATCGAGGTGGAAAAGGTACATTTTTAGTTTTTTTTTAACAGTTTCGCTGTACTTAGAATTTAAAAATGGCGGGCGGTGCAGAAGAACACGCCGGAAATGCATAGGAGGAAACGCGATGCTACCAAGCCGACCAATCACAGATCTTGCGGTCTGCGTCGTCGCGACGTGTAGTTACATTTTTGAGGAGGTGCGCGTCAGGTTACGGCGAAGGGTACGGCGTATGGTACGCGTCTGTGCGTATGCTACGCCGTACCTACTGCGCGCACCCGACGCAGAAGTATAAATTGGCCTTAACCCTTTGACGCGTACGATCACACCGGTGTGATCAGTCTTGGCTGGTCCCTGGAGCGTACGATCACACCGGTGTGATTAGAACGGTCAGTGCATCACGTGATCAACTGCTAAATTCAAACGTGCTTTCGCGCGTTGGCTGGCGCTGAGCCAGAGACGGACGCACTCAGTGCTGTCATATATCACAACTATTGAGTATTTTAAACCACATAATGTTTATTTTAGGGTTCAGACATTTAAATACACATAAGTACTAGCAAAACAGTGATTTTGAATTAGTAAAATAGACACTGATGTCTATGGAAACGGCAACAATAATCATTTCCATTATAATAAGACGAAACGTTTTATTCATGTCAGATACACATTGTGTAAGTAGCTTTACATTTGACCCTATTCTTCTCCCAGTTCACCGGCCACTTACTTTCATGTATTTCGTGAGAAACAACAGATCCGATTCTCTGAACTGTGAAACAAACTAACATGGCGCCGCCCATCGCGCATCCAGCTCAACTAACGCGATCGTTATAAAGATGTTTAAACAACAAAACACATCCACTTGCACATATTTGACAATCGGAATATCAGTGTTTCATGCTGTAGGTAATACATTTGTGAATATTTTGAATAGAAAAGGAAAAAAGACATAAAAGCAGATCATCATTCAGCTCTGTGTTGTGATTGCGCTGTGTCACGTGACAAGAAATGACGCGTCACCATGGAAACATTAAAGTGACAGGTTCTAAATAACGGTCGCCTTGAAAAACTCACGCTGGGGGGTCAGTTAGAATATTTTAAACTTACGTGTGAAAGGGTTAAGAGCTGCGCGCGCCCTGTTTAACTGTCTGCAGTCTGTATTGTATGTGCGCCTCGAACACCACATGTATACGGCGCCGGGTTATTTCTGTTTGATGCTCATTTTATCAGAATTTTATCAGATCTGTTTTTTGCCTAAAGCAATTCGTTACATCGCGAGACCTGATATCACCATAGACAGTATAAGAAGTGGACAGAGCCATCTCATTGGAACTCAGTTGAGACAGTTGAAGCCCATTTTTAGTGATTTTTGAGCACTTCCGTTGCAGACTCAAACCGACTCAAACTAAGCTTGATGACGTTAGCAACCTGTCTGACAGACGTAAATCTTCTAGTAGCTGTGCGTGAAAATTGCCAACGTTAATCTTGCAGAGACGGGGAACTTGAGCAAAGAGTTCTTTGGCGTGAGTGAGCAGGAGTAAGTATTCTGTTGCTTTTATGGACTCATTATCTATGGGCTTCTCCCTTGACGGGACGTCCCCCCGATTGCCTGCGAGCTTCTCCTCCTGTCTGTACGGTAATTTCTGTACAGCGCAACAGAGAGTCGAGTGGTTATGACGCAATCGTTAGCCTATTTTTACAAAAACTGTTTCTACGGGGCCATAATGTAACATAGAAGGTAATGGAGCCCTTTATACATTGTCGTGTTTCTTTAGAAATAAATAATGGACAAATGGAGTCTTTAAACGCCTCAGATGTAAAGTTATTCGCTGTCAAAGTAACGCCAAAATGAATGGGAGTCAATGGAAATGCTAACGCAAGTGAAGTTCTGCTACAAGATGGCGGCACCCGGCCGTCTTCAACTTCCGGTCGATGGATTACCCCCTTGGATATCACGCGACACTTCCTGATGCTGCGGCCGGCGGGTCGCCGGCTCAAAGTTGCAAGTGGGATTTTTCCGCTCACATGTTCACCTTTAACTTGATTTTGTCACTGTTTAATTAATTTATTTGTTTTATTCCTGTTTATTCAATTTACCACAGGCTGTATTTGTAATTCTTTAAAACCAATACAAAATAAACTAAAATAAAAAAAATATGCCGTTGTGATGGTCAACCAAACAGTATGAATGAGATACCGAGATAGTAATGCAACGTGAATAAAAGCCTAAATTCAATCTGTTCATCATATAAAGAGATCGTGTCTCTTCAGAAAGTTTTGACTAAACCGCTCAATTCATATGGATCAGTTTTACGGTCTCTTCATGAACTTTTTGAAGTGTCAAAGTGGTTGCATAGATGTAAATGGAGGGACAGAAAGCTCTCAGATTTCATCAAAAAGATCTTCATTTGCATTGCGAAAATGAAAGAAAGTCTTACGGGATTTGAAACAACATGAGGGTGAGTAATTAATGAAAGAATTTTTATTTTTGAGTGAACTATCCCTTTAAATAACAAAAACCAGGTCATCATCCTCCAAAAAGCAATATCATTTTCAGAGAGGAAAACAACATACAGTAACAAACATTAAAGGATTTGATTATTTATGTGTTTATTTAAATTTTATGGTATTAGTTTAATATTGGTTTGTGCAAATTTAAAACATTACATCCAGTTAGATAACAATACAGAGTATTGCATTATAATATCAACATTTCAAAAATGGTTATAAAGAAAATCTAAATAACCTTAAATTGGACACCATCATGTCCTCCATTTCTCAGTCCCTCACTGGACAATGGCTAACTTTAGCTCTTTATTTCTATCCTGGTAATTGTCTTGACCTTAACTGTAAATTAATCAAGCTATAAATTATAACGTTTAAGTACCTGAGCCTGAAAGCATAATGCTCTAAGTCTGATATAGGTCTAAACTTTTATAGAAATGCTGACATTTTATTTGCTCTGAAAAAAAAGAAGTTATTTTCTGTAATACATATTTGTAATTAGAAGAGATCAGTTGAATAGCATGTGAATGTGATATTATATATGTAATGTTGCACAAATTATTAATGCATGCTAAAGCGGAAAGGAATGTCTGCATCTTTCATTTGGTTTGCATAGTCTTCATCAAACATCTTGGATTGAGCTGGGGTGAAATGGTTAACCCAGTCACCGACCTCTCCTGTGAAAACAAACATACTTATTCATTAATTTTGAACACAATATGCTTTATATAATTTCTTATTACATGAGCCTCAGAATATTTGATTATGATTGCTCAACTGCCATGAGTGGTTTGTATAATGACAGCTAAACTATATTTCACTGTTGTATTGTAATGTATTATATGGCTCTGGTGTGTTTTAAAATGGAAGTTGTTACCTTGATGTTTATTCACTAAAGCAATAGCGAAAGCAAAAGCAAAAGCGAAGCCGTGTTTTACAGTGAATTTAGAACAGCTAAGGGGCGTTGTTAGAACTCCTAAAAACCCCTTAGCTGTTCTAAATTCACTGTAAAACACGGCTTCAAGGGGCTTATTGCTTTTATAAAACGGTTATTCCATACAAATATTCATTTTAATATTTATTTTATTATATTATATTCTCCTCCTTGAACTGCCACCTTAACGTGGTGGAGGGGTTTGAGTACCCGAATGACCCTAGGAGCTATGTTGTCTGGGGCTATATGCCCCTGGTAGGGTCTCCCAAGGCAAACAGGTCCTAGGCGACGGGTCAGACTAAGAGCGGTTCAAAAACCCCTTATGATGCACAACAATACAAGGACTGTGACGTCGCCCGGTATGGCGCAGCCGGGGCCCCACCCTGGAGCCAGGCCCGGGGTTGGGGCTCGTATGCGAGCGCCTGGTGGCTGGGCCTCTCCCCACGGGGTCCGGCCGGGCTCAGCCCGAAGGAGCGACGTGGGACCGCCTTCCCGTGGGCTCACCACCTGCAGGAAGAGCCGTAAGGGGCCGGTGCAGAGAGGATCGGGCGGCAGTCGAAGGCGGGGGCCTCGACGACCCGATCCCTGGACACGGAAACTAGCCTTAGGGACGTGGAACATCACCTCGCTGGCGGGGAAGGAGCCTGAGATCGTGCGTGAGGTTGAGAGGTTCCGACTAGAGATAGTCGGGATCACCTCTACGCATGGCTTGGGCTCTGGAACCACACTCCTTGAGAGAGGATGGACTCTTCACCACTCTGAAGTTGCCCATGGTGAGAGGCGACGGGCTGGTGTGGGTTTGCTTATAGCCCCCCAGCTCAGCCGCCATGTGCTGGAGTTTACCCCGGTGAACGAGAGGGTCGTTTCCCTGCGCCTACGGGTCGGGGATAGGTCTCTCACTGTCGTGTGTGCCTACGGGCCGAACGGCAGTGCAGAGTACCCGGCCTTCTTGGGGTCTCTGGGAGGAGTGCTGGAAAATGCTCCGACTGGGGACTCCGTCGTTCTACTGGGGGACTTCAACGCTCACGTGGGCAGCGACAGTGACACCTGGAGGGGCGTGATTGGGAGGAACGGCCCCCCCGACCTGAACCCGAGCGGTGTTCAGTTATTGGACTTCTGTGCTAGTTACAGTTTGTCCATAACGAACACCATGTTCAAGCATAAGGGTGTCCATCAGTGCACGTGGCACCAGGACACCCTAGGTCGTAGGTCGATGATCGACTTTGTGGTCGTTTCATCTGACCTGCGGCCGTATGTCTTGGACACTCGGGTGAAGAGAGGGGCGGAGCTGTCAACTGATCACCACCTGGTGGTGAGTTGGATCCGATGGCGGGGGAGGAAGCTGGACAGACACGGCAGACCCAAGCGTACTGTAAGGGTTTGCTGGGAACGTTTGGCCGAATCTCCTGTCAGAGAGATCTTCAACTCCCACCTCCGGCAGAGCCACGACCGGATCCCGAGGGAGGCTGGAGATATTGAGTCTGAGTGGACCATGTTCTCCGCCTCCATTGTCGAAGCGGCGGCTCGGAGCTGTGGCCGTAAGGTCTCCGGTGCCTGTCGAGGCGGCAATCCCCGAACCCGGTGGTGGACACCGGAAGTAAAGGATGCCGTCAAGCTGAAGAAGGAGTCCTATCGGGCCTGGTTGGCTTGTGGGACTCCTGAGGCAGCTGACAGGTACCGGCAGGCCAAGCGGACTGCAGCCCGGGTGGTTGTGGAGGCAAAAACTCGGGCCTGGGAGGAGTTCGGTGAGGCCATGGAGAAGGACTATCGGCTGGCCTCGAAGAGATTCTGGCAAACTGTCCGGCGCCTCAGGAGAGGGAAACAGTGCCCTACCAACGCTGTTTACAGTGGAGGTGGGCAGCTGTTGACCTCAACTGGGGATGTCGTCGGACGGTGGAAGGAATACTTCGAGGATCTCCTCAATCCCGCCGTCACGTCTTCTATTGAGGAAGCAGAGGCTGACGGCTCAGAGGTGGACTCGTCCATCACCGTAGCTGAGGTCACCGAGGTAGTCAAGAAACTCCTCGGTGGCAAGGCACCGGGGGTGGATGAGATCCGCCCTGAGTACCTCAAGTCTCTGGATGTTGTGGGGCTGTCTTGGCTGACACGCCTCTGCAGCATCGCGTGGCGGTCGGGGACAGTGCCTCTGGGATGGCAGACCGGGGTGGTGGTCCCTCTTTTTAAGAAGGGGGACCGGAGGGTGTGTTCCAACTACAGGGGGATCACACTTCTCAGCCTCCCTGGGAAAGTCTATGCCAGGGTACTGGAGAGGAGAATACGGCCGATAGTGGAACCTCGGATTCAGGAGGAACAGTGCGGTTTTCGTCCAGGCCGTGGAACACTGGACCAGCTCTATACCCTCTACAGGGTGCTGGAGGGTTCATGGGAGTTTGCCCAACCAGTCCACATGTGCTTTGTGGATTTGGAGAAGGCATTCGACTGTGTCCCCCGAGGCGGCCTGTGGAGGGTGCTCCGGGAGTATGGGGTCCCGGGTCCTTTGCTAAGGGCTGTCCGGTCCCTGTATGACCGAAGCAGGAGCTTGGTTCGCATTGCCGGTAGTAAGTCAGACTTCTTCCCGGTGCATGTTGGACTCCGGCAGGGCTGCCCTTTGTCGCCGGTTCTGTTCATAATTTTTATGGACAGAATTTCTAGGCGCAGCCAGGGGCCGGAGGGTGTCAGGTTTGGGGACCACGCGATTTCGTCTCTGCTCTTTGCGGATGATGTTGTCGTGTTGGCCCCCTCACACCAGGACCTTCAGCATGCACTGGGACGGTTTGCAGCCGAGTGTGAAGCGGCTGGGATGAGAATCAGCGCCTCCAAATCCGAGGCCATGGTCCTCAGTCGGAAAAGGGCGGCTTGCTCACTTCAGGTTGGTGGAGAGATCCTTCCTCAAGTGGAGGAGTTTAAGTATCTTGGGGTTTTGTTCACGAGTGAGGGAAGGATGGAACGGGAGATTGACAGACGGATCGGTGCAGCTTCTGCAGTAATGCGGTCGATGTACCGGTCTGTTGTGGTGAAGAAAGAGCTGAGCCGTAAGGCAAAGCTCTCGATTTACCGGTCAATCTACGTTCCTACTCTCACCTATGGTCATGAGCTTTGGGTCATGACCGAAAGGACAAGATCCCGGATACAGGCGGCCGAAATGAGCTTTCTCCGCAGGGTGGCTGGGCGATCCCTTAGAGATAGGGTGAGAAGCTCGGTCACTCGGGAGGAGCTCAGAGTAGAGCCGCTGCTCCTCCACATCGAGAGGGGTCAGCTGAGGTGGCTCGGGCATCTGTTTCGGATGCCTCCTGGACGCCTTCCCGGGGAGGTGTTCCGGGCACGTCCCACTGGGAGGAGACCCCGGGGAAGACCTAGGACACGCTGGAGAGACTATGTCTCCCGGCTGGCCTGGGAACGCCTCGGTGTCCCCCCGGAAGAGCTGGAGGAAGTGTCCAGGGAGAGGGAAGTCTGGGCATCTCTGCTTAGACTGCTGCCCCCGCGACCCGGCCCCGGATAAGCGGAAGAAGATGGATGGATGGATGGATTTATTTTATTCATAAAATAAACACCAGCAACAAAAAAATATAACGTTATAACACATTTATTCCTCCGCCAAGCAGTTTAGTTCCAAAGAGGTTGCCAAGCAACACATGCAGCAACAAAGAATCACAAACGGCATTTGCGCAGTAATACTTATGTAATGCGGTCACATGTGTATGTTTGTTGAGTAATTTGCAAGGGCTTCTAGCCTGGTTAAAACCAGACCATTCTCAGTTGTAACTGAGTTATGGTCTGGCAAAGCGTCATAGACAAATCATTTCCAGAGGGGCGTCACCAACGGACGTCGCGGATAGACATAAAACCAATCAGAGCGATGAAGGAGATGACGTATGCAGAGCGGTGGAGAAACATCTCCGAGTGTTGTTCTTTGCTCGGTTTTTAACAAAAAGGAAATGTATACAGTTCAAGTCAAGTCAAGTCTCAAGTCATTGGATCTCAAGTCAAAGTCAAGTCGAGTCATTTTCTTAATTTAGTCAAGCAAGTCTCAAGTCCTTAAATTTGCGACTCGAGTCTGACTCGAGTCAAGTCATGTGACTCGAGTCCCCCATCTCTGGTTTTTAACAAAAAGGAAACGTTCAAATCGCTTAAAACAGACGCGATAGCTGATTCGAACGAGTGATGTTCGACGGATGCGGCATCCATCTTTGTAATGTAGGCTACAAAATCTGCTTCAAAATCCCAGCGCTGTCGTCATCGTGTAAAGCCCGCCCCAACGTTTCTGATTGGTGCCTCGATTTCGACGGATTGGAAATGGGCTTGAATGAGCTCTTTGCCAGACTTTCAGAGCAAATCTAAATTTGCCGGAAGTTGTCTGGGTTTTCCCAGGCTAAATGGCTTTGAACGCGGCTCAACCAATCAGATTCAAGGACCGGAATTATTCGTTTTTGCCCCCATCAGTCAAGACCGAAGAAAGACACACGCAACTTGACGCAAGTGACGTAACCTCAGACTGACAGAAACGTAATTTTTTTTTTGAATTTAGGCTACTTTAGTTTTGTACACCTTGTCATGTTAATTATAATCAAATGCATTTTGTTTTATTTGCTACGATTGGTCAGCTCAATGTGGCCGTTATCTGATTGGCTTGAGGAAACGGGGTGGAGTCCACTTATTTGTGGATTTGTCTGCACGTTGACGCTAGAAGTGTTTCAAAATCCACAGACGCATGAGGGGATTTACAAATGCAAAAGAAAATATTCACAAATGCGTGCAGTGATGTGCAAATGCACAGAAAGCGGTTCACAAATAGATGCCAGGCAGAGTTGTGTTTGTGACAAAAAAACATATTTGTAAATATTTTTTTATTATTTGCAAATCTCATCTTTTATTTATGTGTGAGTTTTATAAATTTTTGTGAAACTCGTTAGCCTGGGTAAACCCAGACAACTTCCGGCAAATTTAGATTTGCTCTGAAAGTTAGTCTGGCAAAGAGCTCATTCAAGCCCATTTCCAATCCGTCAAAATCGAGGCACCAATCAGAAACGTTGGGGCGGGCTTTACACGATGACGACAGCGCTGGGATTTTGAAGCAGATTTTGTAGCCTACATTACAAAGATGGATGCCGCATCCGTCGAACATCACTCGTTCGAATCAGCTATCGCGTCTGTTTTAAGCGATTTGAACGTTTCCTTTTTGTTAAAACCGAGCAAAGAACAACACACGGAGATGTTTCTTCACCGCTCTGCATACGTCATCTCCTTCATCGCTCTGATTGGTTTTAGGTCTATCCGCGACGTCCGTTGGTGACGCCCCTCTGGAAATGATTTGTCTATGACGCTTTGCCAGACCATAACTCAGTTACAACTGAGAATGTTCTGGTTTTAACCAGGCTAGAAACTCTTTACATTTGTTTGTGAATCTCAATCTACTGTATTTATTTGTGAATTTGATACATTTTTTGTGAATCTCAATCTATTTATTTGGAATAATGCAACAATTCTAACCCCATAGTTCTGCGCAGATTTTGCTCATCTCAAACAAGCCTAATTTCTTTCTATGGAATGTGGCGTTGTGGGTGGAGCTTGTCAGCTGTTGTGAATTTCCTTTGTTTCCCTAATACTGAATGATTAAATAAGCTTAAAGGAGGAGTTTACTTTACAAGTACACTTTACACTTTACAAGTAGTTAATTTGGCCGGAAGCTAGAATTTTACTTTGTAACGTGTTAAATATGAATATTTTTCTTACACAAACTCATCGTTTTGCTTCAGAAGGCCTTTATTAACCCACAGGAGCCGTTTGAAGTTCACTTACGATGGATGGATGCACGTTTTTGAGCTTCAATCTGTTGGTTGCAATCCACTGCCATTATAATACTTGGAAGAGCAAGGATATTTTTTTAATATAACTCCAATTGTATTCGTCTGAAGAAAGTCATATACACCTAGGATGGCTTGAGGTTGAGTAAATCATGGGCTAATTTTCATTTTAAAGTGAACTAATCCTTTAATATGGAGATGTTTTTTAAATGTTCAATGTATTGTCTGTTATATACCCTGAGGAAGGCTCTCAAGCCGAAATACATCAGTATTTTTTTATGAATAATTTAAGTTCTCTTCACCACAAGTGTTGCTGGATTTCTCTTAGTTTCTATATTGTTGTCCACAACAAACTACAAAGAACATTAACATATCTAACTTTCTCAGGCAGCCATTAAAGGGGTACACCAGTCTTATTTTTTGGGAAATATTAGGTCCTGCTCCTCATTCTATAACTAAAAACATTTAAAAGTTTAAATAACTAAGAATAAATATCATCTAATAAGTGGGGGTGTGATGAGATCTCGCGAGGTGAAAAGTATCGCGATTTCAGTATGACAGAGTTGAGTTTGTAGCAAAACCTTTTACAGTGCGTGCATTATATAGTTTTGTCTATTACAGCATATTATAATTCATACTCAGAAAGTAGAACTGAAGATTAGTTAAAACATTTCAAAATGCACCTGCATTGTTTTGCATTTTGTGACTTTCAGTCAAATAAAAAAAATATATATATTTCATTTCTTTCATCATTGAAGATTTCTTAAAAATAGCATTAAAACATTGTCTCGTCTCGTTCTGGTGAACCCAATATCGTTTATCATCTCGTCTCATAAGCTAAGTGCATCGTCACACCCCTAATACTAAGGAATTTCTTGTATGGTTTTATATTTACCTTTTCTCATGAAGGCAGAAATAGACTGATCAAACACAGGTTTTGGGATGTAGGAGTAGTTAGCCATTGGATTGTCTTTCATGACTTGGAAGGATGTCAACTGCACAATCCTTTCTATGACATCCTTAGAAACAGACAGGTCCAGATAGTGCATGATTCTTTTAATCTCCCTAAGAGGATTCTTGGTGAAAGGAAAAGAGAAAAACATAGATACAATTAAGTCAGTCTAAAAAAAAAAAAAAGGATATAAAATAAAAGATAAATCAGATTTTAGCTAAATGACAGGACTTGAAAGGATATGCTGGATTAAAACTATACCTCCTTCATGTCCTCGTAGAGCATGTAGAGAATATTCTTTTCCTTGCATTCCTTCCAGTAACCTTTGACATGGTCATACCAAGAGCCCCAACCTACTGTAAAAACATTAGAGTACAGAGTAAAGATTCCAGATTAAATTACATTCTGCATTTAAATATGTAGTTTTGTCTCACATTTCCCCCTCATGAACTTGTGAATGTATCCATCCCAAGGTCCTGGCTCTGGCTGGGTAAGATTCATACGATCAAAGTGGAAGTAGCTTACAAGGTTATCCTTAGCATTTCGGGCCGTATAGATGACCTGGGGAAAAGCAGGCAGGGCAGCTAGTTGACATGATTTGTGGTACTCTGTGGTCAGAGGCAGATCAAGGGGTTTTAACATTATATTGCTGAGTGCCTATTACCAGTACACTCTAGAGACAGGTCATTTTGTTATCTTTTGCTTTGGATATGTAAGAACCGATTTTCCTGCTAAGACAAAAGCTGAGATAAAACTCACCATAAAGCAATAAAACGCACCCTGGACAGAAGATCGCAAAGACAGAGCACAGGACATTGTCTTGTCCAAACGTTTCTCCTACCTTATCTCTGCATCCCCCTCTCCCTCTCCCCCTGAGTCAAGTCACCAAAAGTTCACTAAGAATGCTTATATATCATATATGATGTATCTTGGGAATCTATTGTTTTTCCTTTTCGTGTTTGGTATCATTTTAAGTGTCTCGGTGCGATTGGTAAAATGGTCTTAATTTCATTGCAGTCATTGGTAATATGAGAAGGATTGAGGACTTAGGAGAATCCTGTGTTCCTCTTTGGGTGATGTTTCTTCAAGACATCTCCCCTCTCCCCCGAGACCAGGTGCTACCCCCTGGGGTACAGGAACTGACCCAAAACACACTGGAAAAATATTGTTACAACCCTTTTTCTGGTCTGGGTATTTAAGGCTAGGTAACAGAGCAATCTTTGGGACCTGTAACCAGGAAAACCCCCATGCAGTAATGTGTCAGTGTTATCCCCTTGGAAAGCTCTCACACACTACTGTGTGTCTCTGTCAGGAATGCATTGCTTACTTTTAGAATCATCTTTGAGTAATTGATGTCATGCATTTATTATTTCTGAATTGGCTTTTAATCATTTACTTGTGAAATTGGCACGGTACATTTTTCCTGACAAAAATAAATGTTAACCTTGATTATTCTGAAGTTTTCTGGAATCATTATTTCTAGTAGATTATGTGTAGTCTGTTGTTCCCGCAAATCTCTGTCCAGGATAGATCACACCTAAGGCACTAATGAATGGAGCATGGGGCACATCATTAGACCTTCTGATTCCTGACTATCTCCTAACTTAGCATGTTGTACGCTGCAACTATTGAGAAAAATTACACCTATGAGTCAGCAGTGAGCGGCCGCGTAGGGTAAGATAGTTTGCACTGCACCCTCTGACTATTTTAGGACTGGCTAGTTTGTGATCGTGAGCGCACACTCGCGACGTGACGTCTCAAAGCGACACCAGGTCCTTAATGAACGAATATTTGAAATTATGAAATGGCCAGAATAATCAAAGATCTAAATTAACTCATAATCAGTATTTATGACTGTTTTCTAATAAGAAACACAATCTAAATTTGATTAACATTTGAAATTGGAGTCAGATTAAGCGTAGAGCTAAAGTATTATTTAAACTAAATTCCAATAAATTAAGTGAACTTCACTGGAGCGCTGAAAAGACATACACGCATTATTCCTTCGACCATACCATTGGATTCCGGTGTTGGGCCAATGGGTGGACCTTACAGATAGGAAGAATGAAAATAAACCCAAATTTGACCTTGTATTTGAAATTATCAAAAGTATACTTTGTTCTAATTAAATTATTACCTTGCATTTATTTTCCCAGAATCCTTTAGGCACTAGTTGAATGGGTAAGTGAGTTTTGATTACTCTCGGTGGTTTCATCTGTCTAAGTAAGTCAAGCCCTGAATGAAGCATAAAAGATAAATATGTTCAAGACATGAGTGGTGTAGACACAGGTGCACTGACACATTCTTCATATAACAAAAACCTTGTGATAAGTATAGATGAAGCATGCACAGAAATGTGTACCTGATGGTATAGGTGGAGGAGCGCAAATTTCCAGAAATGGAATACGGACAGCTGTCGGCGCTCTCTTGCACACCTCAGCATCTCCATTGTGCAGTAGAAGATCCACTATCTCTTGAGTCCAGGTTGTGCCTCAACACAGAGACAAACATTAGACAAGTTGTTCTCAACCAGGGAGCTGGAGCCCACAAGGGGGCCTCAGCAAATTTCTGTGGGCCACAAGATGACTGTAATAATATGCAGACTCAGAGAGCACAACGGGAGAACAGTTATACACAAGTTTATTGATGCAGCAGAGAGTGAGTCAAAGCAGGCAGGTATCTGAATGAAACAGAGCAATGAGCGATGATGATATGGAGGCTGAAAGTAACAGTCTTTTCTTGAATATAGCTGAGTGGGGAATGAACGAAGGGAATGGATGGTATTCACACACCTCAGTTGCCGCTGGCAGGAGAGAATCCAGGAGACAGGGAAAGTGCACAGAGACAAAGGAGGGAGACGATGGAGTGGGGGATCGTGGAACGCTGGAGTAGGAACTGGAATCTTCTTAGATAAGTCGTCCACAGGTAAGTAGAGCATAGAGCGTTATGCCGAGTTCAGACTGCACGATTTTAGCCCCGATTTTGGCTCGCCGACAGGTTTTGAGAAATCGCCGACAAATGCCCGAAATCACAGGCAAATCGGTGCTCGTTCACGCGAGTGACAATCACGCAGTGTGAATGAGCAAAGACGCGATCTGAGAGAATCGCCGACGAGTCGCCGACGCCCGTGAGATATTTGGCATGCTAAATATCACCTGTCGGCGATTCACAATCCTGCTGTGTGAATGTGTTCTGACTGAAAACTACATCGGCGATGACCGACAGCCAATGAGAGAGCAAGATACAGGGAGGAGGAGGAGGAGTTATAGACCAGAATATCAGTATTTTAAAGGTTCTCTAAGCGATCCTGGGTGACGTCACTTCTTGTTGACGTTCGAACTATTGTCAAACAAAACGGAGGCTAGCTAGACCCTCCCTCCTCCTCATCTGCACACTAACAACCCAAACCCTTCTTGTCGGTCTTTGGCTGGAACAGTTTGTTATGTTTCGTGGTGCGGGTAAGCCCAGTTTGTTTTTGTTGCCGTTTGTGGAGCCTGGGGTGTCTGCAGAGACCGCGATTTTTTACAGTGTGTTCAGGGGACAGGCAGCTAGCGGATAGTGAGGAGATGTCACTGTATGTGACAAAAAAAAAGTTTTGGCCTAAAAAACGCGTGACATCGCTTAGAGCACCTTTAATAGATAGGCCTATATTTACAATTATATCAAACAGAAACAAAGCACAAACATTTGCATGACCAGCAGCAACAGCAGGACATTTGCAAAATTATTTATTTGCCCCCAACTCTCTTTGCAAAACAGAGTCCTTGCTCCCCTCGTCTCCCCAACCATTTCCTGCATAAACTGTTTTTTTTTTTTTTTTTCATTTTCGCTACAAATCAGTGCACAGACAATTTGTAGGCTATCATTTTTAATAACAAATTCAGTGTCGCGCGAGAACTCTGGTCTCACGCACGCGTGATCTTCCGTTATTTCCTTATCACTTCTCGCGTTTGTTTGGTTGTGAAACGTAGTTTGCGGACCAGGCAGAAGTTGTCGGCGATTCTTTCTTTTGTAAAGTCATGCAGTGTGAAACCTCCTGTCGCCGATCCATCGTGCAGTGTGAACACAGCAGCAACTGAATGTTACCCCAGATAGTCATGCAGTGTGAAAACAACAGTGACCCGATTATTTTGAAAATCGTGCAGTCTGAACTCGGCATTAGTCTTGTATCCGCTTGGGAGAACAGACAATCAGTGTGACTGAGGTGTGTGTTTAAGTAGTCCATAGCTGATGAGTGACAGGTGCAGGTGATTAGTACTCGGGTGACAGTGATCATTGTGAGGGAGTGACGTATCCATGACAGTAAACAACAAAATGAAAGGAGAGGCAGCGGCCGACTGCGGCATTATGCATAATAAAGACAGAGAGGTTTACAAATTTCAATCGATTTTCTTTAAGCCCTGAGTTTGCAAGTTAGGGACGTGTCAGTGAGAAACATGGCGGAAAACCACAATACTTATAGGTATTTACAACAAAATAAGTTAATTGCCTGCACAAAATATGATAGCATTGTAATATAATAATATAATAAATAATGATAAAGTTTACAAAACATTAAAAAGCAAAACACACCTGATGCACATTCGTTGTTATTAATTTTCTAGACAACCTAGCAAATTCAAGAAATAAATTGACATTTATTTTTGATGGGTTTTATGCTCTTTAGCCAATAATTGACCACACACACACACACACACATACACGCTATGTTTTACATAAACCATCTGGTTGCACTTTATTTTACAGTATGTGCACTTTCACTGTACTTACAGTGTACTTACGAAGAAAGTACTGAATAATATAAGGTAACTATGGGTTAAGATTAGGTTTAGGAGTATAGGTTCAGGACTAGCGCCTAGTTATTGCCAGTTATTGTCAAGTCAAGTCACCTTTATTTATATAGCGATTTTTACAATACAGGTTGTTTCAAAGCAGCTTTACACACTCCAAAAAAAATGTATGTCTAAACATAAGATTTATGTATTTGAATTGCATATCAAATTTCCATCCATTTGGATTACATAGTTTTAACATAAACCAAATAATAATCTGAATGTAATTCATATTTTTCAGTCATATATAAATGAAACAGATAAGATTTATATAATTGTATTAATAAACTGAATGTGATTCATATTTGTCAGTCAAACGTAAATGAAACAGGTAAGATTTATGTAATAGTACACAGAAAAACGCCCATGTTAAATTAACACTGCTCAGTGTTCATATGTGTGCACACTACAGAGTTAAAGTACCATTGAAGCAGCGTTGAAGGTAATGAGATAATTAAGTGGTGATTGAGCATTAATTATGAACACCTGCTGTTAACAAGCAGAATCCCTGAAGGAAAGGGAAATGCAAGAACTACAACTGACTTCAGCCACAGCCTTAGATGAAATCAACAGAAGATAAAATAAGACACTAAATCTCTCAAGATCTCTGCAGAGGAGGATTAAACAACTCTAGCCAGGTTTACTTTATTTAATTTCTGTTTTAATTAAATCAACAATCAATGTCCAGGTAATGAGCTGCCAGTACCTTTTCTGCTATTTTATTATTATTTCAGCCTCAGAGATGACCGCTTTAACCAAAGCATCTAAAGGCAACACAGGACATTACCCCTGACTGTGAGATCCAGCAGACCTAGTCCCTGGTCATGAGAAATAGAGACATGTCAATATTCACACATAGTTTGACCCTATGAAGAGAATGGCAGAACCCCCTGAATGGAAACTATTCAATCTAATCATTAAATTAATGCCATTATGTTCATCTTGAATGCCATAAATAATGTAGTTCACATTAGTTTTTTTTCATGTGATGTTATGTCAGGACATAGAATCAGTGGATCTAGACAGATTCTTTAATTTGTATTCCCACAACAGAAACTTAATATGAATTATGATATTCATTCATAATTCATATTAAGGGTGAGTAAATGATTTTTAAGAGAATTTTAATTTTGGGTGGACTGTTCCTTTAAATCCATTGCTCAAATAGTGTCAAGAAAGAGTGCAAAGTACACAGTATACAGTGTAGTCTGCATGGTCTTACAGTAAGTGGACATTAAAAAGACCTTAGGATGATTAGCAAGTTATTTTTTAACCGTTTTTTTTTTACCTGCTTTAGGATAAGTAGAGATGAGTAGGTCTGATGGGTCAGGACAGAATTCCCAGATTGATTTCCAGTTGTCTGCAATGGTGCTCATGAGAGGGACACCCTGAACATCTATTAGAGGAAACCGATGAATAGCATCACCTGCCCTCTTAATGGCTTCTTCATAGCTCAGTACCTCTTCCATCACCACAAAAAACGTCCTCTGGAATATCCTCTTATCCCTTTTAGTCCTGCTTTCTGAAGTTTTCCTCCCTAATTTACTCTTGTTGAAATCTTTCTTTTTGCCTTAAAGTATATACTGAGTTATGTCTTCCTGTCTTGTTCCTTTATGCTTTTGAAATGTCACTTGTGTTTTTTCTTAAATGATCCTTGGATTAGTAGCCTTAAATATACACTTTGAGACGCTCACTGTCTTTGCCTACTCCTAAAGTTAGTTGTTCGCTTAACCTCCTTCAATCATGTTCTGTTAGCTGTCCAAAGTTTCTTTCTTAGACTTTTAGTATTCCAATTATGAATATTCTTTTGATTTTTAGTGTGCTCTCTCTGCCTATTTCCCTTTTCTAACTGTGTCCCTATATTTCTTTCTACTCCTTGGGCGTTACTGTAATAAATACCTAAAGTGCAGGGTGCTTATATAACTCTTGGACAGCAGGGCTGAATTCCAAACTTTTAGCAATGTTATCTTAACTGTTAATCTGAGTTCAAGGGAGTGTCTGACAAGTGACACTTTAAATGAAAAAAGTTTACTGACCAGATTTCCTCTGCACTGAGAATTAGACTAAACTCAGAAAGATATATCTCAAATTATTTATGTGACCATTTATAAAACTAAATGTCAGTACTGAACCCAAAGCAAACCTAAGCAATTTATAATAAAACGTGGTAAGTTTAGATAATACATTTGTCTGTCAGTCATTAAGTAAGCAATACATATTAGTTTGAAATCCATCCATCCATCCATGTTCTACACCTGTTTATATGTATGGCTATGCTGGTGTTTTTATACATCATGGATTTAAATTGTTTTTGCAATATTTCAACATAATTTCCATTTTGACATTAAAATAATGTTGCTACTTATAAGAAATGTTAACTAAACCGAAGAAAGACTGAATATCATATGATAGAGTTTCAACCTCCTGTTTAATATTAACTTGCATGTAAATATCATCTACAAATCAAGAGTGTCGACTTGCAGACACTCCCTCATCTGTCATCGGTTAACTTTGTACTAGAGGTTTTAGTTATGAGCTAGGCAGATACTAGCCACAGCAGGGAATGTCAACAAAGTCAAACTCCCCACACAGTTTAGCCCCACAGGAAACCCACAAGACCAACCACAAACACATACTGTACAAACTTTGTTCTCCTTCATTCAACTTGCTCATTATGTATAAAATAAATCAATAAATCATTTAATAAAACCCCGTAAAACTTTTAAGTCTTCTAAACTTTCAGTGTAGGGGTGTCACGATTCTCCAAATCTTCGATTCAATTTAATTTTCGATTCTAAGGTCACGGTTCGATTCGATTCTCGATTTTTACATTCATTTTTTTTAAAGCACAGGTTGCTATGCCATTTTTAGACTAGGTTTTTATGCAATATAATATCTGACCATTGTTCGCAATGTACCACACTACATTGTCAAATTTAAAACATTTATTAACAACATAAAGTGCTTATAATATAATATAATATAATATAATATAATATAATATAATAACTTATATCTTTAGTCAATTGGAAACTTAAGCAAAATAACCTGCCATAGTTTCTCTCTGTAACTGCAGTCTTCTTCACAGAAGATGACATTCAAGTTCACAAAACAAACAAACAGTTGTTGGTTTAACAGATAAATCTATGTTTTTGTGGTGCCTGTGGAGATGCCCTGCCATGTTAGTTGTGCTGCCAGTGGAAGAATATGGTACACTCACATAGCAGAGCTTGCAAACTGTGGCTTTTTTGAAGCGCGAACGTTGAACGCGAACGCGAACATTGTCAACATAACTCTGGAAATCCAAAATACTTCCACACCGGCGACTTCAATGAAAGAGTATAGGGGTTTAAGTTCTGTCGATGGGTCTCCTGCATCTGCAGTTGCCATGCTATCTTTTGACAGGCTGTAGCTAAGTTAGAGTAGGTTGACTCGCAGCACTTCAACACGCGTGTTTTTGGGGCGTGGCAGCATTGACGATTCCATTTTTTAAAGGCACACTATGCAGGAATTTTTTTTTTATCAAACAGCGACCCCTAGAGTCGCTGTGGAGTACTTGTATTTAACGTTACTGTCGTAAATACCACTCACGCAGAGCGTCTCTGCACTCACGGCCTGATACCCCTTCGAAGCTGTTAAGGTACCAATCTTGCATAGTGTGTCTTTAAATAAGAGATGTGTTTTTGAACTCAACCTGAGCGCTCGTGTCCGCTGCTATCAGTGTCATGGTCATGGATACATAGTGTCTCTTGTGGCGGCGTGCGCGCAGTCTTCACTCGGACGCGCGCTCTTCAATCTATCGCCGTTGCGGAGACTCTCTATTCATTCCGGTGAAATCACAAAATAAAATGCACACAAACTTAGAAAGATTTACTTACTAGTCCATCAACAAGATCGCCAGGTCAGCATCACTGTTGCATCCAGTGGTGCTTTTTAGCTTGCGCCAACAAGTGAAAAGCCCGACCGAGTGGGACTCTTGTCCGGTTCCTCACGCGGTCAGATTCTCTTTTCCTTTTCCTAGTCTCTTCCGACCGAGTTTTCTTTGCTTTTTCCATCGTCGAGTATCACGTCTGAAATGCGCGCAAGTGTCTTCGTGCTTCATATGTTGTTGTTGATGTGTGTGACGTCGTTGCTGTAAAGCATGTCGTGATTCTCGCGAGAATTGTCGGGGGCGCTCCTTTCAAACTTGCATTGCTGGTTTTTCCAGCGGCGTCCCCCCCAAGCTTTACTACCAGGATGATTCACCCTACTATGAGTTTGTTTACCACCTAAATGACTTTGAAGCTGTTATATTAAGGTACAATTCTTGCATAGTGTGCCTTTAATTCAAAGTTCGAGATTGTGACTTAATTCGGCTTTGGCTAAGCCTCGCTCCCCTTAGTTACTGTTGCTACGTCCGACAAACAAACTTCATCTGGGCTCTGGTATCAACATGGCTAATGCTGTGACAGCTCTTCCTGCTGAAATTTTATCAAACTTTTATAAAGCAGCAAATAAAGTGTCCGATAGAAGTAGGCAAAAGGGGCTGCAACATACGTTCGAAGGCTATATTCACGACATACGGGTGAAACGCAAGGAACAACAAGGCATCCAAATAGAGGCAAAAGCATACCGGTCACAGTAAAAAAATTAACCACCGCATATCCTACTAATCGAGACGGAGGCTGGGAATAACAATATCAAGGAGCAACACTGTTCATGCAAAGCTGGGTAGGTCACTATTCACTTCTATAATCGTACAAACCGAAGTCAGGATTTGACTTCGGTTTTGGGAAGGGAAAAAAACGCACAACCTCTCTGGGAAACGCGTATCTGTGTTACAAATGCCCCAGGCACAACGTTTAACCATATTTTTGATAAAACTACGACGGTAATAGCCTGCCGAGACCAAAAATATGAGACGCCTGTGTTAAAGTCAATGGAGCGCTGTGAAAAAGTGTCGGACCTCTGTGGGAGATGAGGACAATGACTCTGAACATTCTTGGAGGAGATGATGGTAGCTCTATCGGAGTGACAGAAGAATCAGCAGACTGTTGGGAGCTCTTCTGCCCCATTCAATCCACTTTTACTTAGCTGATCAAAATACCGCCGCAATAATGTGCCACCCGGGAGCTCAACCCTGTACGTCAATGGTCCAGTTTGCTCCTTATCTATAGCCATGACTCACTAGTCTCCCCTGTAACTTCTCGCAAGCACAGTCATCAATCGTAAAGTTCCATGTCTGACAGGATTCCTCTGACTTTTGAAAGAAAGCTTTTGCTGGAGGGTCAGTTTCTCGTGTGCCATAGCTTGAAACCCTCACTTAAGGCTTTGTACAAACCAGATTCTGTTTGTTAACTGCATTTGTTATCCCTAATGGTCAATCATCACTTTTAGAGTGAATCTCCAATTTCCATCCAAACTCCCCCATTCAGTGTTTATCGTCTCTAAATACATGATTTTACAAAAAAAATGTTGCTTCATATTAAATGACTTTTCCTAATTTAATGGGAACAACTGGGTAAACATAAAATTAACATGATGATATGTTTTTCAATGTCCAGTAGACATTTTGTACTATCTGTGTTCTTTGGGGTCAATTTGACCCCAGGCTCATTTTGCTGTATAAAACATATAAGAAATATAACAATTTTTGTTGTTCACACATTGGTGATTTGACACAAATCACACGTTTGTTTTGATTGTTTTGGGTGATATTGAGGTCATTTTAACTTCCCTCTGCTTTAGGGCCGTAACCTAACATTACCATATAGGCCTACCTGAAGTATTGCGAGAACCTCTAATAGTTCACACGATATAGTGGAGGGGGGAATCATAATTCTCACAAGAAAATAGATATTTCCAGTGGCAATTATATATTTCCAGGGAAGAGAAAATATAATTCTTGCAAGAACTTTGATATTTTGTGCCGTGGGGGTGGGGCAAATATATGAACGCTTCCACGGAAGCCTTATAAACCATTTCTCTTTGTGCTCTGTGAGCTCTCTCTTTGTGCTCTCTCTCAATTGAAAATGACCTCAAAGCAAAGGTTTTCTGTCAATTAGATTTTGTCATAGTTCTTTGACAGTGACAGTGACAGAGAAGAATGTGTCTGAGATAGACGATAATGTCGAGTAGGGCCCTGATTATGAGGCATCCTCCTCAGATGAGCATGAGACTCCTAGTGTTGATCCTAATGTTGTCTAGCAGATAAATTACCTTCCAAAAATGGTACCTTAGTATGGTCCCGCTTCCGACTTGGATGACAGGGTACAGCTGTGGCCAACTTTGAAAAATTTGCTGCTTCAATTGTTATGATATACATTTTTCTAGATTATTGTGCAGAGTGATCAGAGGCATTTTACATATTTGCAAAAAGCTTTATCACAAAACCCCAAATTTCACTGTTTTTGTCCCTGGCACCAAATTACCAGCTAACATCATTTTACTAATCATATCATCGGCACATGATTGCTATAAAATTAAGGAAGAAGTGCTTCCAATCATTGTGTTCTTGTGTTAGCAATGGTTCCCTCCAAAGAAAGATGTGCTGCCCTCATCTTTGCATCAAAATTTTGCACCTAAAAGAACCATTTACCAGATCATCAAGAGCTTCAAGAATAGAGGTTAGGATGCAGTGAAGAAGGCTTTAGGACGTCCCAGACTGTCCAGCAAGTGCCAGGACCTTCTCCTCCTGAGGAATCAGCTACAGAATTGTGTCACCACCAGTGCAGAACTGCTCAATATTGGCAGCAGGTGGTGTGATGCATCTGCACACACAGCAAGGCCTAGACTTTTGGACAACGACCTGGTGTCGAAAAGGGCAGCAAAGAAGCCACTTCTAAAATAAAAACATCAAAGATGGACTGAAATTCTGTAGGAAGTACAAGGATTGGACAGCAGAAGACTGGTGCAAAGTTATTTTATCTGATGAAGTATCCTTCTGACTGTTTGGGACATCTGGAAAGTCGATTGTCCAGAGAAGAGAAGGTGAACACTACCATGAGTCCTGTGTCGTGCCAACAGTGAGGCATCCTGAGACTATCAATGGGAGTGTCAAATTGACCCCAAACCTATCCTTGATAACAGAAATTATATAATAATACAAAGCTATTAAAACACCAAAAATATATATAATTTTTACATTTTATGTCAATCAGTGAGATTTTATAGTGATTTGCTAATTTGTCCATAATCGTGCAATAGGGGTGGGGCCCGGGGGTAGGGTTGGGGGGTTGGTGGTGTTTTATTTATTTTGAATTTTTATTTATTTATTTATTTGCAGAATTTATTTTGCAGAATTTATTTTGCAAATGCGTTTCCATCTCCCATTATTCGCAAAAACACTTTTTCGCAGAAGTCAAAAACCACCTGTAACAAACGTAAAAACCTTTTTTTTTAATTAAGGGATTTTCTTTCCCAAATTTGCCGTTTCCATCAATCTTTTCTGATGAGATACTTCAAAATGTGCATAAAAACAGAGTGATGGAAACATAGCTACTGTTGTCACGGTTCTAATATGTTTGGAGTTTTGTTTGCTGTTTTCCCACCTTAGTTTGTTACCGTAGCTATTGATTTGATTTCGTCATTCTGTTCAGCTGTCCATCATTAATTACCTCATTTGATCTGTGTATTTAAGTCCATGTGTTTCATTTGAGTTGTGTCTGGTCTCGTATATACTATGGCTGTGCTTTGTTACCTGCCTTGTGTTTAATTCCATGCGGATACTATTAAAGGCTGTTTGCATCTGATTCTTCATCGTTGTGCGTCTTCTTGCCACCAACAGTGACAGAAGAACCGACCGTAAACATAACAGTGGAAAAGGGAGCACCGTGCATTGCTCTTGCCTGAGAAGGACTTCCGTTTTTGAATTGTTCAGCCTGGTTTTGTGTGTTGGTACAGCACTCCTTTCTGGACCATTTAACACTCAAATCTGGAGCATTTAACACTCAAATTACTGGATGGGAGCAAATTATTACTGGAGCTGCTAGTACTGGATAACCTTACATGGAAAGAAGCTATTCTGCGATGCCTAGAACACTTTTACCCGTCACTGATGCCTTCGCCCATAAGCCCTGTTGACCTAGACCCAGAGCCCAGCCAGCCATCACCCCCATGCACGGAAAAGAAGCCAGAGCCCACCATAGATGGGAAGTTAACGCCTGCCACAATGCAGGTACCTGTGATGAGGACAGTGCTGACCGTTGTCCCAGAGCCGAAGCCCCACAGTGAGTCTGACCAGGTGTGTGAGCTGGCAACATCTGTGCCAGAGGGAGTGTTGGTGGAGCTGGACACGGATGAGAGGCTTCTTGACTGGGAAGTAGAGGTAGCACATCCCACCCTGCCCAAACTCTTTTCACCACCAGTCCATACCAGGATGAGTGTATGTTAGGCATGGCTGGTCCTATCCAGCCCTGAATCGTCTGAGCCTTCATTGCGGCTAGTCCTGCCAGGCAAAAAAAAACTGTTTCATACTGTGTTGTCGTCACCTATCCTACTCCGCCTCTCTCTCCCGTCTCAGATCCCGTCACTCCACCTCAGCCTGTCGCTCTGACTCCTCCGCCTTTGGTTCTCCCTCCCTCGGTTCCACCTGGGTCAGACAACCGGGACTTCCTCCTTCACCAGCCTGACAACCACCTCCTCAGCCGTTTTACGGCGTGAGACCGCACCTTCCAGGATGGTGGGGTTCTGTCACGATTATGTTTAGTTAGTTTCACTTTCCTGGAATTTTAGTTTGCAATCATCAGTTTCCTGTCTCCTTTGTTCTCAGTTTCCTGCCACTACACTGTAAAATCAAATAGTATTCCCTACTATAAAAAATGATGTTTACTTGATTTTAACCAAAATTTTATATTGTTGCTGAAATATTAGAAAATATTGTCAGCATCTTGCGTCCTGTTGTTTGTCTCCGGGCCTCTAGAGGTCACCTGTGTTCCCCTATGCCTTAGTTCTTCCTCGTGTGTCCTTGTTAGCGTTATCCAGGTCACCTGTACCTTGTTTCCCCTAGAGTATTTTAGCTGTGTTTTTCCCCTTGTTCCTCACTCGGTTTTTGAGTCTTGGCTATGTGTCTCCTGCTGTGTCCCACTGAGTCCTTCCAAGCTATCCCAAGTAAGCTGTTCCTAGTTATTTGATTTTGTTTTTTCTCCCCTCGTGGAGTTATTTTATTTCTCTCCTGTTATTGTTTGCATTATCTCTACTGATAGAAATACCTCATTCTTAGAAGAACTTTTGTTGGATTTTTTTTGGACTTGCAAAGAACCTTTTTTTTAAATAAATCTACTTTGCCTGGAGTATTGCCTTAAGTGTTTCGTTTGGGTCCAACATTACCTCCTATGTGGCTAGGTGGTAGAACACTCAACTCTCCACTTCTGAGACCCGAGTTCGAGCCCAGGTTGTGACAGAAAAACCGAGTCAGTCATGGACCCAGAGACACTCAGTTCCAATGACCTGTTGGCGGTGATTGCTCAACATGAGGCATCTTCCCAGCGCCATGCAGGACATGCAGTTAGGCCGTTCCAGGCCCAACGAAAGGGAACGTAGCATGAGGGAGCGTCGGTGCCTCTACTGCGGGGTTGCTGGCCACTTCCGCTCTACTTGCCCTGAGCTTTCGGGAAACGCCTGTCCCCGCCCAGCTACAGGAGGGCTGTGATGGGGAAAATTAGAGCTCCTCCTACTAACGCTGTCCTAGCTATTCCAGCCACTCTGTCCTGGGAGGGCCACCAGCATCAGGTCCAGGCTATGATCGATTCCGGTGCCGCAGGTGACTTCCTTGATCTAACCTTGGCTAAGGAACTTAAGATCCCTACCCAACTACTTCCTCAACCCCAGCCAGTTACAGCTTTGGATGGCAGACCTCTGGAACCAGGCAAAGTAACAGAGGCGACTCAGTCCCTGCGACTTACCATCTTTCAACACCAGCAGGAGGAGACCTTCTATCTCATAGACTCCCCCGAGTATCCTATTATCCTGGGTCATCCTTGGCTGTGCAGACATTATCCCCAGATTGACTGGCCTACTGGCACCATTCTAAGCTGGGGTTCCTCTTGCCAACTCACCTGCATGCTTCAGAGTCCCTCGGCCCCTAATTCAGAGTTTCAAGAATCTGTCGATCTCTCCCGAGTCCCCAGTGTTTACCATCGGTACATGGCAGTGTTCAGCAAGTCCCGGGCTACTTCCTTACCGCCTCACCACCCTTACGACTGTGCCATTGATCTACTCCCTGGTTCCTGTCCTCCTAGGGGTTGGATCTTCTCCTTGTCCTCCCCCGAGCACTCAGCTATGGATACCTACATTAAGGAGTCCTTGTCAGCTGGCATCATCCGTGCCTCTACTTCCCCGGCTGGGGCTGGCTTCTTTTTTGTAGAGAAGAAAGACGGGGGTCTTAGGCCTTGTGTTGATTACCGGGGCCTTAACAAGATCACGGTTCGGAATCCATGCCCCCTTCCTCTCATGGCCACTGCTTTTGAGCTGCTTCAAGGGGCTTCCATTTTTACTAAACTGGATCTCCGCAATGCTTACCATCTTGTGCGGATCCGGCAAGGAGACGAATGGAAGACGGCCTTCAACACCCCCACGGGTCACTATGAATATCTAGTGATGCCGTTTGGGCTCACCAATGCCCCCGCAGTGTTCCAAGCCCTGATTAATGATGTTCTCCGGGACATGCTTAATCTGTTTGTCTTCGTGTACCTGGACGATATCCTCATCTCCTCGAAGTCACTGAAGGAGCATGAGGAGCATGTAAGCCGGGTTCTCCAGAAACTGCTTGACAATCATCTCTATGTTAAACCTGAGAAGTGTGAATTTCATGTTTCCCAGACTCAGTTTCTCGGGTTTATCATCACTCCTGGCCACCTGGAGATGGACCCCAAGAAGGTCAAGGCGGTCCACAACTGGCCCACACCTGCCACAGTCAAGGAGGTTCAACGTTTCATTGGTTTTGCAAACTTTTATAGGAAGTTCATTAAGAATTTCAGCTCTGTGGTTGCCCCCTTGACAGCACTTACTAAGGGAGGAGGAACCAAGATTCACTGGGGCCCAAAAGCAGCGGGGGCCTTCGAGGATCTTCGATGCCTTCGATGTCCTGTCAGCATCTTGCGTCCTGTTGTTTGTCTCCGGGCCTCTAGAGGTCACCTGTGTTCCCCTATGCCTTAGTTCTTCCTCGTGTGTCCTTGTTAGCGTTATCCAGGTCACCTGTGCCTTGTTTCCCCTAGAGTATTTTAGCTGTGTTTTTCCCCTTGTTCCTCACTCGGTTTTTGAGTCTTGGCTATGTGTCTCCTGCTGTGTCCCACTGAGTCCTTCCAAGCTATCCCAAGTAAGCTGTTCCTAGTTATTTGATTTAGTTTTTTCTCCCCTCGTGGAGTTATTTTATTTCTCTCCTGTTATTGTTTGCATTATCTCTACTGATAGAAATACCTCATTCTGAGAAACTTTTGTTGGATTTTTTTTGGACTTGCAAAGAACCTTTTTTTTTAAATAAATCTACTTTGCCTGGAGTATTGCCTTAAGTGTTTCGTTTGGGTCCAACATTACCTCCTATGTGGCTAAGTGGTAGAACACTCAACTCTCCACTTCTGAGACCTGAGTTCGAGCCCAGGTTGTGACAAATATAGCTCCCATAACTACCGTCATTTAAGTATAATTACTCAAAATGTCAGACTGATCTCATGAAATGGCGTATGTATGACACGCCAATTCGTATTTTCATTTTTGGCGTGCTATCAACACGCATAATCGCTTTTCAGCGTGTTTATCAACGCCTTTGACTTAACGTTATATTACTGTATTATGTATATATAAATATATGACCTACCCCAACCCCGTCCCTAAACCTACCCGTCACTGGGGTTAATACCATTTATGAGTCTTCTCCTACCATCCTAGGAAAAGAAATATCGCTCCACAGATGTAGATATAGATTTTGCTTCGTTTCGCTCGGACATTTAACGGCGTACACATACACGCGGAATCACTCGGACATTTAACGGCGTAGACATACACGCAAAAGATTTCGGCGTGGACATACACACGGATAGCTCAAAATGCGTATAGATAACACGCCACTTGAATTGAAAGTGGCGTGTATGTTTACGCAAAGTCATGATGTCATGTTGCAAAATGTCCAAGACGTGCTGTTACGCATGCGTACTGGACCACAATTTCCCCTCCCCAACACAGCACAGAAGCACACAAATTGAGGATTCAACGCTGTTTCAATAAATTCAAGATATACTCTTTTAATTTAAACCTCATTTTCAAATTTTTCCGTTTTTGCTGGTCTTACTAATCGTTACATTTTCTGCACTTTGTTTGCATTCTGTTTTTTGGAACTTAAGTGTCATAATTTATGAAATACTTTTTTGTACTATGTACTGCAATATCATGTCACTCACGGAGTAGAATACAACAAGTAGCCTATAATTGTTTTGGGCTTTTTACTAAACTTGAGCGAGTTTTTGAACGGGAAGCCCCGCAAGACCCATATTTAAATAATATATGGATGCGGAATTTATGTCACGTTTTCACGCGTAACTTCATGAAACATACATCGATCGTGAAAAATCATTATTTACAGCATATACTCTTGAGTAAAATGAGTTTAAACTCAAATGATCCATCAATTAGATCTAAAGATATTCCTCATTAAGTTGTAACACGAACCCACACAGGCGAACATAGAGCCTTGCATTGATGTCGCCTTTTTGCTCATAACTCCATGAAGCATGCATAAATTGTGGAAAATCGAACATCATTATTTACAGCAGATTCTCACGACATAATCAACATAATCCATTGTGATGATTACGAGATATTCCTCACGGAGTGATGTAACATACTTGGCTAAAAACATGTCTTTCATCTTTCCGGGATGCAATGTGTTATCCAATGTTCCCGGAACCATCCATGCATGTTTTTCAACGTGGAATAACACAAAATAGGTATCATGTTAAAGCTTAAAAATAAGCTTTCAATAAACTCCCACCTAGCTATGAAAAAATTCGTAACCATATTTTTCAAAACTACTGCCTTGATCAACTCAAAATAGGTGTCATTTGAAAGCTTAGAGTCTGAACTTTACAATGAATGTAGCCAATTTGATTAACTCCTATAGTGCTGATCAATAGAATCAGCTCAACAACTATGGCTTTGATGAAAATCACAGAAGATATTACTACAGAATTGGAGAATAAAAATCATACGATTGGTGTTTTTATTGATCTTAAAAAGGCCTACGACATTCTTGATCATGGTATATTGATATCTAAATTACAGACATATGGAATTAGAGGTGTAGTATTAAATTGGATTATTAGTTATTTAGCAAGTTATTTGTTATTTGTTCTTTTTGCAGACGATACAAATTTTTTTGCATCGGGGAAAAACTTAAACGTATTAATGAAAACTATTGAACAAGATTTGGTCCTACTTCAGAAATGGTTTAATAAAAATAGACTATCATTAAATTTAAGTAAAACAAAATTTATGTTGTTTACAAATCAAAAATGTTCTGAATATGTTAGTTTGAGATTTAATGGAATAACTATTGAGAGAGTGTCAGAATTTAGGTTTTTAGGAGTACTCATTGATGAAAAATTTAAATGGAAGTCACATATAGCTTATGTAAGAAATAAAATTTGTAGAAACATTGCCGTTATGAGTAAAGTAAAGTTTATGTTAAATTATAAGGCAATGAGAATCCTATATTGTTCTTTTATTTTGCCATATTTGATGTATTGTTTGGAGATTTGGGGGAATTCTTATTTTACAAATTTAGTGCCTTTATTTATTTGGCAAAAAAGGGCTTTAAGAATAATTCATGGAGTTGCTCCAAGAGAACACACTACAGGACTGTTTCTGGAGTCAGGACTACTCAAATTGAAGGATTTGGTTTCTTTACAAACTTTGTTAGTTGTTTATAAAGCTAAACACTGCTTGTTACCGCATGGACTGCAAACCCTTTTTACTTTAAATAGTGAGACAAGCAGAAGAAATAATGATTTCAAACAACCTTTTGCTGGAAATACCCTCAAACAAATGTGCGTTTCAGTTTCTGGTGTGAAAAGATGGAATCTTCTAGAAAATGATCTAAAATGTTGTTCAAATATCTTACAATTTAAAAATAATTATAAACAAAAGATACTTAATTTATATAAAGATGAATGTGAAAACTAATAAAATTATTACAACAATTATGTTTTCGTTGTTATTTTGGTTGTTGGACCTGCCATTATTACATCTTTGTTGTTTTTGTTTGTTTAGTATTATGTAAGCAGAATTAGTATTAATAGATAATAATAATAACAATAATAATAATAAACAAAGAGAGAAAAAATGTGTTATAATTGAAAGTAGATTATATCTGGTCTGGGCTATAGTCTGTATATGTATGTGTATATGTGTGTATATATATTTCCTTTTATTTTCTTGGTGTTTGTCATTTTATGTCGGTGAGGTCATCTAATTTGTGAATCTTGTTTTTGTAGGAATGGGGTAGGAGTTTATAAGATTTTTTTCTTCATCCTACTCCTGTTCTTTTTGTCATGGAATGTACTTTTGTTGTGTTTGTTGGATTTGTTAGGTTGTTCTTGTGGTATTTTGTGTTGCATTACCATGAAAAGAGAATAGAAAAATAAATGAAATGAAAATAGAAAAAAAATCATAATTTATCATTTTTTGTACTATACTGCAATGTGTCAAAAACATCATACAGCTCATGAAAATGATCGTAGAAAATGGCACATCATTATTTACAGCAGATTCTTACAAATAAAATGAGCCCAAAACCAACATAATCCATTGCGTTGATCACAAGATATTCCTCATTGAGGAACAATTAAAAAATAAAATTCCATTAGGACAAAAATCCATTTTTCCAAAATAAGTGTTGTAGTATAACCAGCAGGACAGCAGTGATGTGTGAACTAAATTTGGCTACAATGCAGTGTATTACAGTGAAGTTATTGAATATATTTAATAATAAATAAAAAATCATACAAATTATGCAAAAAGACATTTTTCCAAAATAATTGTTGTAGTATAACCATCAGGACAGCAGTGATGTGTGAACTGAATTTGGTGACACTATAGTGTGTGACATTTAAGGTATTGACTGTTTTTGTAGTAACGCTTTTCGGATTTTGCTCTTTGCAGCTCGTTTTAAGGAAAATTAGGTTGTAGCTGCTTGTCTACCTTACTACGATTGAAAAGAGGTGTTATTTGTGTAGTAACGTTTAGGTCACGAATTATGGTCAACCTCTTTGCCTCCGAAGACAACTCTTACTGCCCAATATTCTTCTCAAAAGGCAGGGATGCGCTGGCCCACGAATGGCCCAGCCTTCTCCTTTACACTTTTCCCCCAGTCCCGCTTCTCCCTCAGGTCATCAAACGGACCAGGAAGGACAGACACGTAGTCCTTCTAATGGCCCCTCTCTGGCAGACCCAAACTTGGTTCCCCGCGTTGATTCAGCTGCTCACATCAGCCCCATGGCTGATACCCTGAAAGAAAGACCTCCTTTCCCAGGCAAACGGGACGATTTGGCACCCCTGTCCCAAACTATGGGCCCTCCATGTGTGGCCCCTCGACGGGAGCTTATGGACGTCGTTGTGCTTGAACATAGCACGGCATGATTGGATTGGTTTCCCATTGCGTCTAGCAGACGCAATACAAAGTGACTATTCGAAAGGCAACGACTCGGTTACTAACGTAACCTTGGTTCCCTGAAATAAGGGAACAAGTATTGCGTAGACAGCCGTGCTATGACGCACATGACTCGGCGTTCGTCGCTTCAGTTGATTTAACCTGAGTCATATGGCGAAATGAGCTGCTTTTATAGATAGATGCCCCGCCCTTTCTGGCGGGCTCTGTGCTTGGATCGGCGGGCTGTGCACCAATTGGTTTCGTGCAGTTATGCCGCTCAGCCATAGGTTTGTGTAGTTCCCACTGACCAGCCAATAGCGTGCGTGTACATCACGGCACTGTTATGGCTGTGCAGTAGCACTGCGTTATTTTATAAAAGGTTTCAGTATTCTGAGAAAAAGGAGTTTTTCCCCATCGCATCTAGCAGACACAATATTCGTTCCCTTGTCTCAGGGAACCGAGGTTACATTAGTAAGCGAGTCGTTTTTGTGTTTATCATTTTAAATGCAAATGAGCTGGTTCCTCCGGAGCCCTTTCAAGAATAGCGCGGAGCCTCAAGAGCTCGTGCTCCGTCAGGACAATCTCATCTCACGGAATGATAATGTCAGAACAGAAACTCTCAGTAGCGGTGTTCAGTTCGACCATGAGTCGGACAATAATGCTGACAGAGCCAGAAAATATATGCTTTATGGAGATAGAACAGGTATAGTTTAGTTTAATTACGGTTATAACTTATTTGTCATCTTGCTTTATTCCACTATTAGTACAAGCCTGCTGTAGCGGACCCCGTCCGAATGATGGAAAAAACTTTACTGATGAGTTTTATGAAGTTTATTGTACTTTACACAAAAGATGAAGTGTCCGTTTTACTTCAGAAAATCACTGTAAGAGCTTAATAAAACACAGCACAAGAAGTGCTCATTAAAGTCTCATCCATAAACTCTTTCTCTCCCTTGCATTATCATCAACATACACAGAGAATTACACAAAAACACTAACAGTAAACATATATATACATAACTTTTGTGTTCTGCTCAATAAACAAATTTTATATCCGTAAAACAACTCAGATGAACTGTAATAAAGTGCACACGCTCCCTTTCATTACTGCCATGACCAGTAACGTTAGGCCTATCGCTCCGGAGAAAGCTGGATCACGAAGTTTTGATTATTGATTTATTAAACAAGATTTTTAAAAAAAATTTGTACAAGGAAAGTTCACAAAACATTTTAAAAAACTGTCGGGGATAATATACACAAAAAAGCCAAAGGTTTATTTCCATTGTGGTCCTCTTATGTTTACAAAACAGAAGAACAGATATATGGAGAGAAATCACCATCAATTCAGCAACTCACAATACATCACCATTAAATTAATGAAAAACAAGCCATTTTTTAACTTCCTTTCTAAAAACACTATCAGATTTGATCTGCTTAAAGGTATTGTAGGTAGGAATTTTATAAAAACAACTTTTTTCCAAATTTGTTTAAACTTTCTGTATATATCAATGCATAATTAAAAGGTAAGTACTCTGAAAAAGAAAGTATAAAAATCGAGTGTCTGTAGACCTCTCACGACTGTTTTAAAGACAGCTCATTATTTCCATTCACTCCACCCCCTCCCTTCTGGGCTCCTTCCAAAGCCACGCCCCAAAAACACATGAACGCGCGACTCCGACCGCTGAGCTGAAGACGCATTATTTACCTGAGACGAGCGGAGAGGAAGGAGCGCAGTGCATGTAGTGACATCATGTCAGAATCACATGTAATAAAAAAATCTAACTTTATCATTATGAAGATAAACAAATAAGATGTATTTTAGTACTCACTATCAAGCTAGCATATTGATATTGGTAAGTGTTTAAAATATATATTTATTGATTCGCTACTAGTTATCTATAAGGCAAAGCTAAAAACAGGTTGCATGATACACGTTTTTCCATTGTCATCATTTACACTGTGATGAAGATGAATTTCGTGTAACATTCATAACATATATGGTGTTCTGCATGTAAGAGTTTCCATGATGAAAGCATTGTTGACTCTGATGAGGACTACACTCCAGAGACAAGTACCGCATCGTCAGCTCGAGGACAGATCCGGGGTCGAGGGCGAAGCAGAGGAGGTCGTCACAAGGCGTCACTTTTCAGCCCCTTGAGGTCTCTCAGTTCTCGCCATCGCTGGAAAGCCACGCCGATATTGACACGCGTTTTATTTCGTTGTTTATCCAAAGACTTTTTGTTCATTACCTTTTCTAGTAACGTTACTGTCTTCCTTTTTTTTGCCTGGTTTGCTTTCGCGAACTGCATATGTGAATTTTGATTGGTCTTTCTCTGCCATTGTTTTGCTATTCCTAGGTTCCGTGCCTCTTGAATTCCTCAAATCAAACGGGTACGCGCAAGTGGGCAGGTCCTGTGTGGCAAAAGGGTGGTTGCCATGGTTGCGAGAGAGTGACAGTCGCCTAAGCCAATCCTTTGTTTCGTCCCGGATGGAAATAATGAGCTGTGTTTAATGCAGATTAAACGGTCTAGAGTCACTCGATTTTTATACTCTTTTTATCAGAGTACTTACATTTTAATTATGCATTGATATATACAGAAAGTTTAAACAAATTTGGAAAAAAAGTTTTTTATAAAATTCCTACCTACAATACCTTTAAAACAATAAGGTAAATCATTCCTGGCTATACCACTAGTATATAAAAAAGAATTCATCCCCATTAAACTCTTAAATCTACAAGGATAAATATCAGTGCTGCGCCCCCTTGTGGAATGACTGTGCACATTTCTCACGAGTACATAATGGCGCAGCACTGCTGGTACGGCTCAGTACGGTTCGGCGTGGCACGGTTCGGCTCGCTTCGCTTTTCCACTGCGTGGTACGACTCGGCTCAGCACGGCACGGCTCGGTTCGCTTTGGCTCGGTTTGCTTTTCCACTGCAGTTTGTACCGCTTCAAAGTGGGTGGGATTATAGCAGTGCCCTCAGATTTCTGATTGCTTAAAAAAATATATTTTTTAGTGATTATGTGAATTACACTGCGCAAACCAAAGTAATACTACCCACCGGATGAAAAAGGGTTGGCTCTCAGTCTCCACAGTAGGCTACATAAAATATTCATTTTATTTTATTTTATTTTTCGTGTTCGCATTTATGAGGAAAAAACAATGTTACGGACGTGTTCTCCGTTACGGACGTGAGCGCTCTGAAAGCGGCACTAAGATGCTTTAAAACTTTCACATCAAACAGAAAGCACAAAACCTTTCTTTAACCTGAATTTCGTTTTGTATTAATTGTATCTTAATTTTAATCAATGTTTCATCAACCAATTGCCTGGATTTGATAAATAAGAAGTAAATATAGCAGACGATAAATAGGAAACGGAGGCGCCGGCGGGTGAACTGGAGCTCGTCTCATAAATGAACCGAAACTCAGCATATAAGGTATCCTACTTGCCTCACATGTCTACTTTTAAACAGAACAATTCAAAACGAAAGAAAACAGACTACAGACTGCTCTCTGCTTATGTAATCCTTATGAAATGTGCATTTCTCTCTGGCGCGTTCACTATAGGCTACTGAAGATCGCGAGTCAGCATCGTCAACTTTATCTTAGCCGACAAAGAAAACACTTGTTTATTAATAAACAATTAAAATATCTCCTTGCTATATTTTACATATTCATAATCATTACTTTTGCCGGTTCTTTGTGAAGAACAGCGGTGGCTGTTACTGGCTATTTAAATCTAGCGGGTTTGATGTCTCGCAAATACAATGACGCTGGTAGTGACGATTCTGTCTGACCAATCAGTGATCTGCAGTGTGTTCAGGTCACATTTTAGTATCGGTACGGTACGCTTGGAACCTCGACAGAGGTGGTACCATTTAAAGCGAGCCGAAGAGAGCCGTACCGTGCCGTACCATGCAGTGGAAAAGCGCCACAGGTGAGCCGTACCGGGCCGAGCCATACCATACCATGCAGTGGAAATGCGCCAAAGCGTGCCGTACCGAACTGTGCCGTACCGTACCATGCAGTGGAAAAGCGCCATTAATAGTCTGTCAGGTACCTTGGAACATTTTTCTTTATAATTTTAAACACCAATTTAAGAAAAGTTATCCTTTTTACAACTTTTAAAAAACCAAGTTCTCTAAAATGTCTGTCATTTAGAAGCAACTGTGGATGTGCTTTCAATACAACCCTGCATAACTTATTTTGAGTCTGCAATTTACGTTTGGTTTGTTTTGTACGGTGGCTGAGAAGGGTCACAACACATACAAATGCCACAACAACTATATTCAGAAAACACCTCCAAATTCAGAAAACACATGCAAACGCCGCCACAACAACTACATATTCAGAAAACATCTCCAAATTCAGAAAACACATACAAACGCCACAACAACTACATATTGAGAAAACAACTTCGTCGATTTCACATCACGTACGCTGCAAATATTCACAGCACGAGCAAATAGGGAAACGAACAGTAAACGAACTGCAAACTGCAAAGACACAACGGAAATGTTTCCAGGGGGGCCATAATCAGTGACGGACCCGCATCCATCCGGTTGTCTTCACGCTATCTGAATGTGCGCTTTTGTTGTCTATGGCTACAAACTTACACGGTACGACTCGCTTCGGCTCGCTTTAAATGGTACCACCTCTGTCGAGGTTCCAAGCGTACCGTACCGATACTAAAATGTGACGTGAACACACTGCAGATCACTGATTGGTCAGACAGAATCGTCACTACCAGCGTCATTGTATTTGCCAGACATCAAACCCGCTAGACTGTCCTGACGCTCTTGCTTACTGCTCCGCGCTTTGCTCTATCGCTTTTATATTTTTTTATTGCTCTATCGTGTTTATATTTTTATATTTTATTTCCTTTTATCACCTAATTTTAACTTCAGCAAATCAGCACAGTGCTCAAACGCTTGATTACTAGAAAATAGCAGAATTCTTTTCTACGACCAGCCTCCCACTGAAAGCTTACATTCCGGGGAAGAGAAAACACAACTGCCTACATTCATAAGGATAAGAGAAAATGCCTCTTCTGGAATCTACTTGCTGCACTAACTGCCAGAGACTTTTACAAAGGATTGCAGTTCTTGAAACAAAGTTACTTGTGGGAACACCAAACCAGACGGAACACACAACAGAGCTTCATCATTGACGCCCTCAGCATACAGCCGGTGAGTCCCATGAATCTAGTGCTACAATACAAGCCATACTGAGTGTAGAGAAACAAGCCGATCGACTTACAAATCGATGGCACAAACAGGGAGCGAGACCCAAAGGCACTCGAGACATCAGATTGTCACGAGCATCACACATTGCCGCAGTAGCATCCTCTACCCCAGATACGGCTCTGACAAGGATTGCAAACACTGGTCTCCTACCACCGCCTATACATCTTAAGAACAGATTTGAAGTATTAATGAATGAGGAATCCCTGAATGTGATGAATGTGATCGAACACAGACTGAATAAGCCAGTAGCTAACACTGCTAAATGGCGCTCAAGGTCGAGCTGACAGCGGCACTCAGCTCAGAGCGCAGCCGAGCCCAGGACTCTGATAGTGGGTGACTCCATAATCAGAAACATTATTAGCAGGGACACAACTACATGCTGCCTTCCACAAGCAACAACTTCTGATGTAAATAGGGAACTTCAGAACATTCTGATGAAACATAAGACTGCAAATCGACTCATCATTCATGTGGGGAAGAATGATATTCATAAAGAGCAGTCAGAACTCCTTAAGAAGGATTTCAATGAACTTTTTGAAACACTGAAAAGACTGAAAGTTCAGACATTCATCAGTGGACCACTCCCAGCAAGAGGAACAAACAGGTTTTCACGGTTGCTTGGGCTTAACACATGGCTGCTAAAAACCCGCAATATAAAAGGAGTGAACTTCATTGACAACTTCAATCTTTTCTGGAGTCAGAGGCAACTGTTTCAACAGGATGGGCTCCACCCAAACAAACTTGGTTCAAGAGTGCTAAATGACAATATCTACTTCTCCCTCCATCATCCTTCTGCAGTGTGTGCCAATCCACTCAACCTGAATGGCACACACACACCTGGACACAGTATGAATGACCACAGGACTTCACTTCTGCACCTGAATGGACATGCGGTTGACACATCACACAAGGACAATGATAACACCACTCAGCCACAACAACCTCTGCTCACGGACACAATCTCAGCTGAGCCCTGCCCACAGAGCTCACCACAGACAGACTGTGACATACTAGAACTGCTAGAAGATTCAGCACCCAAGCACGACTTTCCGGAAAACAGCCAGGAAATCCAGGACAGCATACTACAGCCTCCGATAACACCATACTTAGAAGGGAGAGGTTATTATGTGAGTATAGGAGACCATAAGTCTGAGTGGACATCCATGACATGCGGAGTCCCCCAAGGCTCAATTCTTGCACCACTCCTATTCAACCTGTATATGCTCCCAATGAGCCATATAATGAGAAAGAACCGAATCTCTTACCACAGCTATGCAGACGACACACAGCTCTACTTAGCCCTATCGCCTAACGACTACAGCCCCATTGACTCCCTGTGCCAATGCATTGATGAAGTAAACGGTTAGATGTGCCAAAACTTTCTTCAGTTAAACAAAGGCAAAACTGAAGTCATTGCGTTTGGAAACAAAGATGAAGTTCTCAATGTGAATGCATACCTTGACTCTAGGGGTCTAACAACTAAAAATCAAGTCAGGAATCTTGGTGTGTCTCTAGAGTCAGACCTTAGTTTCAGTAGTCATGTCAAAGCAATTACTAAATCAGCATACTATCATTTGAAAAATATTGCAAGAATTAGATGCTTTGTTTCCAGTCAAGACTTAGAGAAACTTGTGCATGCTTTCATCACCAGCAGGGTGGATTATTGTAATGGACTCCTCACTGGCCTTCCTAAAAAGACCATAAGACAGTTGCAGCTCATACAGAACGCTGCTGCTAGGATTCTGAGCAGGACCAGAAAATATGAACATATCACACCAGTCCTCAGGTCTTTACACTGGCTCCCAGTTACATTTAGGATTGATTTTAAAGTATTATTACTGGTATATAAATCATTCAATGGCCTAGGAACTCAATATATTGCAGATATGCTCACTGAATATAAACCAAACAGATCACTCAGATCATTAGGATCACATCAGCTAGAAATACCAAGGGTTCACTCTAAGCATGGTGAGTCCGCTTTTAGCTATTATGCCAGCCGCAGCTGGAACCAGCTTCCAGAAGAGATCAGATGTGCTCCTACAGTAGTCACATTCAAATCCAGACTCAAAACACATCTGTTTAGCTATGCATTTACTGAATGAGCACTGTGCCACTGTTCGTCCGACTGTTTTTACTGTACTTTATTTTATTTTTTATTCTAAACTGTTTTAATTATTCTTATTTGTTTTGATTATTTTATTTTCTCCTATGTAAAGCACTTTGAATTACCATTGTGTATGAAATGTGCTATATAAATAAACTTGCCTTGCCTTGCCTTGCCTTACAAGGCATGGACAGGTTCGTGCTTGAGACCGACCACAAACCTCTGGTTCCACTTATCAACAGCTACGATCTGGATAGAGCACCTGTTAGGTGTCAGAGGTTATTGATGCGTCTAATGAAGTTTAACGCAGAAGCTGTTCACGTACAGGAAAACAGATCGTTGTCGATGACACCCTGTCTCGCAACCCCCTGCAGGGCAGTACTGTGTCAGACACAGAGCATGATGTCAAAGCTTATGTTCAGGCAGTGATTGGAACTAGACCAATTCTCAAAGACAGACTTAATGCAATGATAGAAGCTACAAGCAACGACAACATTCTTCAAATGGTGATTCGTTACACAAGTAATGGCTGGCCCTCAGATTTGTCCTGCCTGCCACACAACCTGCTCAAGTATCACGCCGCTAGAGCTCACCTGTCTGAAGTCAATGGACTCTTGCTGCATGATGACCGCATTGTTGTTCCTCTTTCAATGCAAAAGACTGTGCTGTCACAAATACATGCAGGTCATCAGGGACTCACAAAGTGCCGGAAAAGGGCTAACATTTCAGTGTGGTGGCCAGGTGTCGGGAGAGACATTGCTGAGCTTATAAAAGCATGTGAGTTTTGCATCAAAAATAAACCAACTCAAAGAAAAGAGCCACTGATCACCTCACCACTCCCAATAGGAGCTTGGCAGAAGATAGCAACTGATTTATTTGAGCTTGAAGGTAAACAGTATTTGGTAGCAACAGACTATTACTCACGCTACATTGAGATTTCTCATTTACTTCCACAAGCAGCAGCCAAGCCATTTTGCCTGAAGTGCATGTTCGCCAGGTGGGGGATCCCGTTTGAGCTAGTTACAGATAATCGCCCTCGGTTCGCTTCAGCAGAGTTTCGCCAGTTCAGTGAGGACTACAACTTTGAGCACACGACATCAAGCCCTCACTACCCTCAAGCGAATGGAGCTGCTGAGAGGAGTGTAGCCATTGCAAAGAGAATCCTTCGACAACCGGATCCACAACTAGCCTTGTTGAGTTACAGAGCCACAACTATCACTGCAACAGGCCAGAGCTCAGTTCAACTGATGATCGGACGAGAAATCAGAACCACAGTTCCTGTTTTGCCACAGCAGCTGAGCCCGACTGCGGTTGACCATCAGGCGGTAAGCATTATGGACCAACAATCCAAAGCAGCCTACCGCTTCTTCTACAACAACTCAACCCGACCTCTGCCTACACTGCAGCCTGGCCAGAGGGTTAATGTCTAACTGGATGGGGAGAAGGGCTGGAAAACCCCAGCAAAAGTTATCGCGAAAGCTCAAGAGCCCAGGTCCTATCTAATCCAAACCGACCAAGGGACTGTTGCCCGCAGGAACAGGAGGCATTTGCAAGAAGTGCCTGAGTCAGTATCTGAAAGTACTGGACAAGAGACTAATAATGACTGTGACTTTGCCACCCAAGGTGACACAGACATCCCTCTCACTGCTACTAGTTCACCTGTGTCCTGTGTTCCAACTATTTCCCCGAGTTTGGGCACCTCTCCAAAGAGAACCTTAGCCGGGAGAGCTATTAGACCACCCGCCAGGTTTGAGGACTATGTTTAAGATGAAAATGTCCTTTACTGGTCGTGTATTGTGTTACAGTACTGACTTCTTGTTCTTATATTATTATGGAAGTTACAGTGACAGTTAAATTGCTAAAAGAAAAAAAAGTATTCTGTTCAGGACTTTGCTAATCTGAATATATTGACTTACAGCTATGATATAAGGTACTTACAATATTTGGTATAAAGGCTTAATTGGTTTTTAAAACAAAATTAATAGAAATGTTATACTGCTAATTGGAATTTACTTAAAGGGATACTCCACTTTTTTTGGAAATAGGCTTATTTTACAACTCCCCCAGAGTTAAACTGTTGAGTTTTACCGTTTTTGAATCCATTCAGCCGATCTCCGGTTCTGGCGGTACCACTTTTAGCATAGCTTAGCATACATCATTGAAGTGGACAAGACCATTAGCATTTCTAAAAAAAAAATGACCAAAGAGTTTCGATATTTTTCCTATTTAAAACTTGACTCTTCTGTAGTTACATCGTGCACTAAGACCGACGGAAAATGTAAAGTTGCGATTTTCTAGGCTGATATGGCTAGGAACTATACTCTCATTCCTGCGTAGTAATCAAGAAACTTTACTGCCGTACCATGAGTGCAGCAGGCGCAGGCACTTAGTCCCGGTCACGTTGGAAGTTACCGAGCTGGGGACTATTTTCAGGCGCTGCGTCATATCATTACGCCTGCTGCACTCATGGTACGGCAGTAAAGTTTCTTGATAATAGTTAACAGTTTACCTCTGGGGGAGTTGTAAAATAAGCCTATTTCCAAAAAAAGTGGAGTATCCCTTTAAGAGGGGAGATGTGATGTGATTTAAATGATTATTGAAGTAAGCTCCACTAGGAGGCGCTACTGGTTTTTGTATTGTTTAGCTCTGCTTGTTTTACGGCAGATGACCGGTGTAGCAGTCGATTCTGTTCCCTACCGGAATTCCTGTTCCCCCTGACAACGCATGCGTAGCAGTTGCAACGAAGCTCAGCTGGATGTACGGAAAGCGAAAAAGGCCAAAAGCATTGGCGCAACACAGGGGCGTCACTAGGATTTTCATTTTAGGGGGGCTAAGCCCCCAATATGATTTTTAAACAAATTATAAAAAAAGGTAACACTTTAGTTTAGGATCTAAAGATCACTATTAACCATTTTCATTACGATGCAAAGGCACGGTTTTATAATACCTGTGGTCCCAAATGTGAGGCAGGGCAAATAGGGGGGTTCGGGGTCTCCCCGAGAAAATTTTGATTTCTCTGATCTACATATGTGCATTTTAAGATGCTCTGAAGGCCAAAAAACTTGGATAGTGGGCAGCTGACAATTTTTCTCTCCTCATCAGCAGCATCACTTTTTTTCTCTTTGTTTTTCTCTTGCCCTGTCTCTTCCCCTCCTAAAGCTGAGCTTTGACTGATATAGGCTTTTCATTTTTGTCTGTCAGTGAAGAAAGTAAACATAGGGTCAACTGATAGGTTGATTTTGCCTATGAATAATTTTCTCAGACGCGTTTATTTACTGAAAGCTACTAAAGGTAATTAAGTTTATTAAATGCATTCAAAATATGTAGGCTACACATTTATTATTGATCTTATGCCTAATACAGGGCCGTAGACAGGGCTTTATAATCACAGAGGTCCTAAATTTGAGATTGGTAGGGGGTTCAAATTTTTTATTTCTGATATGTGCATTTCAAGACGTTTGAAGACCAAAAAAAAAGGATAAGAAATAGCTTTAAAACCATGTCAGTGGGCAGATTATTTGTCAATACCTCCTCTCTTCTCATCTCCATCACTCTTCCTTTTTTTCTCAGTCTCTTCCTCCCTTTCTCTTCCCCTCCTAAAGCTGAGCTTTTTTAATTTACTAAAGGCTACAATTTGTATTATATTCTCAATATGTACACATTCATTATTAATCTTGTGCCTAACATGATGAAAACGGCTTTGTTAATGTTTCTTGTAAACTAATTATTACATTACATGAGTTACATGAGTGTATAGGCCTATTTTCAGTTCAAAATGGCGAAATTAGACAAAACTATATTAGTTTGCCTGATTATTTTTTGTCATTCGTTTAACATTTATGACCTTAAAAAAGTAAAATATGAAATGTTAAGTTTAGCTACTTACATCTTATCTCGCACTTGACCGTCCGCGTCGAATCCATAGACTGTAAAAAATGGTCGTGTCGCACTGTTAAAATTCGCGCTCAGCAGCGTCTGTGAACATAAAGCCCGCCTACTTTGATTTGATTGGTCGTCTCTGACATTGACGAGCAGTGACAGACCAATGAGGCTCAGATGAACACACAAATGAACACACACACCCTGTCCTCTGTTTCTGACGTGCTCTCTGCACGGCGCAGCTGTGGATTGAGAACGTGCTGAATCTGATTATAACAAGACTGAAGCGAACACGAATTTGTGTAGCCTACATTAATCTCACATTTTTAGGGGGGCTTGGCAGAAGTTTAGGGGGGCTGAAGCCCCCCTAAAAAGGGCCTAGTGACGCCCCTGGCGCAACATTTAAATGTCTTGATACACTGCAGCATAATAAAATGGTTCTCGCACTCCAATCATATTTCTGTGAATTAATTTAATTAATTTAGCACTTGTTCATAGTTTTTGTATTATGTCTGAATATATTCAGTTGAATTGTGCCCATACAAATCGCCTTATGTGTCCATGTTGACATCCAAACTCAATGCCTCATATTATTGTCTTATTATTATTTATAAAGATTGCAAAACGTCAGAGATGACAGGTTTATGATATACAACTTTGTAAACAATATAAAAATATATTAACAACAAGTTCAATGTCACCAAAATACACACGTGTATTTGTGTATGAGAAAAATAGTTCCTCAGTTCCATTATAGTTCCATTATTGTCACAAGGGAAACACATTTTCAGGTGACACCTTTTGTTCCCTGTATGAAATAAAAATAATGAAATAAATATGAATAAAACCATATATTGCTATTACTACCTTTATTATTATTTTTGACATGCAAGATATAGGCTATGGGTGCAACATAACAGTCTAATCATAATTAATTCAATTTCAGAGGGCACTAATTAAATTAATAAATTACCCATATTAATAAATGGTGTTCTAAATTGGGGAGATGACCACACAACATTGTCTCCTGAATTTTTATTCTTGCTGGCACATTCCAACAATGGATCCAAAAATGTATGGGGAAATCATGAACTACAAAACTCAAGGCACATACCCATTTGCATTAAAAAGACCATACATATGTAATTCTCAGACGTTCCTCCAATTTCCAAATTGATGGCAATTAATTCCAAATGATAATTATTCTACACAGAGGAGACAGCTCTAGATAACTCTACAGACAGGACTCAGGAGTGAGGTATAGTGATACAACAAGACTTGATACAAACAAAAAGCCCATACTTGTCCATGGACTATAGCCTTCTTATAATTAACTTGCCAGGAACTAGAACATCAAAAATAACCTATCCTGCAATTTCAGTTTAAATTAGCCTATTTCTTTCATTGGGCCTTTGTAAAGGGGCCATCTAAATTGTTGTTTAGATTTATTTTACTAAAGCTAATAAAGCTATTTCAATAGATGGCCAACTTTACTACCTCTCCTCAAAAAATGGAATATATGTGTTTCTTGCAATAAATAACAATATCAGTCTTTCAAAACAAGCATTATTTATTTTATAATATGAGACATTAAAAGCACCTGTGAAGTGATTGTGATTCAAATAGTCCTGCACTAGAGGCTTATCTGTATTTTACAGTCTATGGTATTAACCAAAGCCTTAATAAAACATCACATTGAAATTGGTAATACGTTTTAAATTTGAAAAGAAATAACCTGGATTGAATTGACAGATGGGAAAACTCAATTAGGGCTACAAGTTTCGGAAATAAAATACAATACTTTTTTAACCTTTTGGCTTCCCGTACATCCAGTTGTGCTTCTTGCTCGTCATTGATATGCTTGCTCGTATTCAGTTCTGATGGTACGTATGGTAACTCGGCAACTACGCATGACTTGTAGTATGATTGCGTAAAGGGAACAGGAATTCCGGTAGGGAACAGAATCGACTGCTTCACCGGCTCTCCGGCAGTTGTAATATTGTTGATAAATACTTGACGCCACTGTTCTCTGCTCTTGACAAATCCTGTTAATAAACCGTTGAAGACTACTTCCAGGAATCCGTGAATTCATGACACTATAACGACTGCCGTAGCCCCTCCGACTTCACTAAGTACTTCAAATACTCGGATGACACAGCCATACTCTCCCTCCTCACCGGCACGGAATCAGCTACAGCATATCACCAATTTGTTTGTTTTTTTCACCAAATGGTGTACAGACAGTCATCTCCTCCTCAACGTTCCTTATACAAAGGAACTCTCCACCGCTCACTGCCCTATCTCCATCAATGGCCAGTTAGTAGAAATTGTCGAATTTTTTAGGTACCGTGGCATTGTTTTGGACAATAAATTGAGTTTTGACCAGACATTCATAGGCGCTGCCGTAAACTCAGGACTTTCTCAGTCAAACCACACCTTCTCCTCTTGTACCGTAGCATCATTGAACCCATCCTCCTGTATTGTGCCACCAGCTATTTCACTATAGGGCATATATCAGAGCTCGAGTTGAAGCTGCTTCATCGAACCCCTCTCCAGTGGACAGCAAGCCAAATACGTTTAACCTAATATCTTAAAGATTTTTTTGGGCAAACAAACTCGTTAATTGCAATATGTCTATTTACAAAATATGTGTATTCTGTGTGGTATGTGCATATTATGCGTGTTGAATGTTGCTCCTGGTACAGTCTGTGAAAACAAATTTCCTCAATCGAGGACAATAAAGGATGAATCTGAATCTGATTCTTTTTTTTTGTTTTGTTGGGCCAATTAAGCTTTTTGCAATTATGTAAAATGCAGCTGATCACTCAATAATCTAGTAATGTGAATCAACATCACTACAACTGAAGCGAAACACAAAATTTATGTCACTCTGATTTATTGGTATTTTTCCAAATGTCCTGTTCACCGACCTCTAAACAGTAAGTCATTTACCGTAAATACAGAATGTGTGAAATTGATTGATCGCATATAGGCCTATTTCAGTATACAATCCAAGTATAGCCTACAGTATTTCTGTCAAATATTATAACCCACTGGGCCCTATTGTTGTAGGTAAACACATTTTTTTTCATCTTATTTATTGAAAAAAAAAAACATTGAAAAGAGTTGAATATACAATAAAGATAATATACAATAAATGTAAATAAATGTAGCCTAGGCCTATGGCTTTAAAAAAAAATACATTTAGACCTATATATTTGGTAATTTATTTTTGCAGGTTTGGTTTTCTTTAGGTACATTATAATTAACTCTACAATAGATATATTTTCATATTTAGTGTATTTCAATAACATATGTACATAAGTGCATTAAATATAAAAAAATATTAATGAGGTAAAAACGAATGCCTACGTCTGTTGTTACGGTAATTCTGCGTATCTATGACAGTTATTAAGGTAAAAAATGTTGAGACATGGCTGCCTGCTTCCTGAACCTGATCTTGATCCATAGACAGTAAAAGCTTGATCACCGAGGGGATGCTGTTCACTGTAGCGACAAAGAATAACTTTTTTAAACAGCAGAACTTACATCAGGAGGAATGGTGAGAATGCTCATGACACCAGCCAGCCATTAAAATAAAAGAAGAAGAAAGATAAAAGAAGGGGCAGTGGTGAGTAACAGTTCTTGCAGTGCAATTGTCAGAAGTTTATTGTCATGTTAGAGTTCCAGAAGTGAGGATCAAGTCTAAGTCATAAATCAACGAACATGCATTTAAATCAAGGCACGCATTCACGGTAAGTCAAGTCACCTTTATTTAGCTCTTTATACATAGATATAGAGTTTCAAAGCAACTTTACGGTAATAAACAGGAAAGCTTTTTTCCTGCAAGCTCAGAGTAGAATGTGGTCGCGAATGGACATTGCAGCGCGTGGCCCCCCACCCAACGCAAAACGTCGGCAAAAAAAGTCTCAATCGTTTGTGCTGGTTCGGTTTTTTAGATGTTAAAAGAATATTTATAGGTCATTCTGAGGTCACCACCCAAAATAGTCTCAATCGTTTGTGCCGGGAAAGTTTGTGCTGCTTCCTTTATATAACGTTAAATATATTATAGGCGATGCCGTCACCCCCATGCCAAACCAAACTCATGCCAAACATGCATAAAACAGCTTTTACAAACTCATTGCAAATGTTTTATTGATAGTAAAATCTATCAGAGATACAACTAATCATCTAATACCATAAATATAGTGTCTGTATGATGTATTATTTGATACATTTTCAGGGCTTGTTCTGTTTGTTCTATGGTTTGTTCTATGGATGGTGTAATGTTTGCTCGTTTGCACACTGGCTAAACTAGCTTATTAAATAACTGGAACGCACACCGGATATTCTGAACAGAACCGGTTGTTTATTTCGCTATTTTAAATCTCGCGAGAGTACCGTGATCTTGCCCGAGGGCTACGGTGTCCCTTTAGGGACAGATAGTCAGAATGTTACATCCCCCTTCTTAAGGCGAGACACTACAGGTGAATAGGGTAAAATTTTAAAATAATATATATCATCATGAAACTTCCTCAGTTGATTACTTACACAAGTATATTAAAAAAAAGTATTACAAGTTTTTGAAATTTGTATGTTTAATAATGCAAATGATGCATTATCTCATTAAAAAATGAGATAATGAGCACTTAACTTAAAAAAAAAAAAAAAAAAAAAAAAAAAAAAAAAAAAAAATCCTTTCCTCTAAATCCTCGCTTGCCTGGCTTATGCTACTCCGAGCTATGTCTGAACTTTGTATTTTGACAGGGTTCCCGCGGATCCTTAAAAAGTCTTAAAAAGTCTTAAATTAGATTTTTAAAATTTAAGACCATAAAAAGTCTTATAAAGTCTTATTTTTACTTATGAAAGGTCTTAAATTTTAGATGACACTTTGACTTAGACATATCTAAAAGCTTTCCAAATTAAAACTATCTAATTAGCGTACGTATTTTTATTTATTTATTATTCTATCTTTGTGGATTTGCTAGTTCACGTGACATTTCGCGTCACTCGCGAGTCGCGGCAGCATAACTGTCTCCTGCACGCGAGAGGAGAGAAGGAGAAGAAAGGTCGTAAATGTCAGTTCAGTTGTAAGTTCATTCTTTATGTGCGTATGGTGTGCGATGTGTATTGTCTTTTATGATATTGTAATCATTGTTTTAACAATGTATTGAGGCACTGCGAGCTGACATCGCATTTCTCTCGTGCTTTCACTGCGTGATGTGTGCAGTGTAACTGTTATGTCCCCAAATTAGTTTTTGTCTTATATTTATATCATATTATGTTCTTATATTAGAATATCACATCAGAAAGAGTGCCGTTTTCCCGTGCACGATTCCAAGTGTGATATTTATGTTATACAACTGTTAAATTAACAATAAGTTAACATTGAAACTACTTTTTAGACACAATATTGTTAATATTGTTTGTTTTCCCTTTATTTCGCCGACTATAATTTCAAAATGAAACCGTAGCAGAGTCTCAATGCAACCGACAGCGATGATTTCTTGACTGAAATCCGCGTTTTGAACGAATCACTTGCTTCTTTCCCGAATGAATCAGCCGTTTGAACGAATCGGTTGAATGAATGACTCCCTCAACTCACTTATTAAGACAGTGATTTGCCGCTGCGGTTTCATATTTAAAGTACCCTTTAAATAAAATGTTAAAATTAGAAATCATTTCATATTTAAATATTGAATATTGATTTAAATATATATATCTCATAGCTTTATTTATGCAGTTGTAAATGGAGTGTAAATATATTAATGCCACTTCTGATGCCGCTTCTGTCACCTCTGCACTGCAAAGATGGATTTTGATTTAATTTGACTGGTAACAGTGGTACTGCATGATTATTATATAATTAAGTATTATTGTATAATTACTGTATAATTTAATTTGAATGATAGTATTTGACATTAAAGGTGATGCATAACTCTAAATAAGTTTAGAAAAAATGTCCATATATAGGTGAAAATGCCCCTGAAAAAATCAATTTAAGGTGGCAATTATTGCCCCTTAATCAAAATATTAATTTCTGTCACTGCTGTGAATCGACCACTGCATAGAATATGAAAAATATGAATATCTTCGTGAGTCAGCAAGGCACCAGCACAAAAACACAATCAGTAAAATATCATCTAATTATTATCAACAAAACGTTGAAAATATCAAGATATATTTGTCAATACTGCACAGCCCTAATGTACGGTATTAATTTTGATTTCTTAAGGTCTTAAAAAGGTCTTAAAAAGCCTTAAATTTGACTTTCAAAAGTGTGCAGGAACCCTGTTTGTGCACTTCTTGCGTTGCTTTTGCCTCTTCACGATGACTCGCTTGGTTTAGTCCTCAGTTGTAAGTCGCTTTGGATAAAAGCGTCTGCTAAATGACTAAATGTAAATGACTAAATGTAAATTCCATGAACAGAGCACTTGTGCTTGATGCACAATAAAGAGTCTGAAAAATAAATTCTGTGGTCATTAGTGTCATTGCTGTAATGTAAACAGATACAGGCATCAGTTAAATGACATAAGACGTGGGTGCAAACAAGTCAATAGTGTTCAAGTTAGAAAACAAGGTTTTCATTTCTTGTAGGTTTCAAGTAACTTGTAAGAACTTTTTTTTTTTTAGTGAAACAGGCAGGCAGAAACATAACAGGCAGTCAAAATGATTTCACAGTGTTTTCGAGGTAACGGGTTGTAAACTCATTTTCTTTTTTTAGGGCAGCGATCCGCCTACACCCTTTACATTATAAGTCGAGGACTTGTCTTGGCCTGGATATGCGCCCAGACCTTGTTGTGTAGTTGGGCTGTTGTTGGTTTGTTGTTCGCGGGTGGTCCGCAGGTTCAGGGTGCGGTGAATGTGTGTTGTTGGTGTGTGTGTCTGCATGTTGTGTGTCTTTGGCGCCTTGAGCATCTCTGCTTTTGCGGAGGTGCCAGCGGTTGCATCGTAGAGTCTGTCCATCTCCTGTCTGGATGTGGTAGCTCCTGTGTGTGTGTGCATGTTGTGTTACCATTGGAGGTCTCCAGGATTCATCCTCCTGACGGAAATGAATAGGTGTGGCAGCAGGTAGGTGAGACAGTGGCTTGGTGCCTCTGTTGAAATATGCTTGTTGGCGGTGTTGGCATGCCTTTCGCCTATCTTGGACGGCTTTCTGGGGTACTACCTGTGGCTGCAGATGCCTGCTGGTCGCTGGGAGTATGAAGCGTAGTCGTCGGCTCATCAGAAGCTGAGCAGGTGACTGGAGGTTCTCCACTGGAGTCTTCCTGTACTCCAGTAGAGCGAGGTAGGGGTGTGTGTTTCCAGCTTTTGCCTTGTCCAGGATGTGCTTCACTGTCTGGAGAGTTTTTTCGGCGAGGCCGTTGCTCTGTGGGTAATGCAGACTTGTGGTGGTGTGGGTGATGGCCCACGCGTTTGCGAAGTGGCGGAACTCCTCAGAGCTGTAGCATGGTCTGTTGTCGCTGATGACTGTCTCTGAGATCCTGTGATGAGCAAACGCAGACTTGAGTTTGGTGATTTCTGCAAGTGAGGTGCAACTTGTAAGCCGCTCCATTTCAAAGAATCTACTCTGTAGTAGTCTACAATGACGATGAAGTTTTGAGTGTTCCATGTGAAGAGGTCTGTAACTACCAATTGCCATGGTCTCTCAGGTATGTCGTGACTCGTGTGACCGCAGGGGTTCTTTGGGGTTGGCATCACGTCGTTCCTGGCATATATTGCACTGCTCTACTGTTGCTTCTATCCCTTTGCCAATTCCGGGCCAGAACAGGAGGTCTCGTGCTCAATGCTTGTTTTTTTCCATGCCCATGTGCCCTGCGTGTATGCAGTGAATCATGCCTCCTCTGAGGCTCTGGGGGTTTTTCGTGGTTTGATTAGTCGAGACTGTTTTCCAAAGATGGCTCCTGTCTGTATACACGAAGTGGACTGTCTTTATCTTTATCTTCTTATTAAACGGTCTGTACACTTACAAAGTTCTCAATGCTTCGTTTTGCATGTAGGGACCCTCATTATTTTACTGTGTTTGTGTGGGGCTATTTTGAGCCTTGTTAGTGGTATAAACTAGCGATTTCTTTTTACTTATTATATGCCCCCATTACTTATTATATGCCCCCGAATGTAAACAGTTTTTGGAGATAAAACTCTTTACATTCGATTATCATGAAAACAAATCTCAGAGAACGGTTGACTAAGTACCAATGTTTTATTAGACCAAAGGTTCATTTTGCGCCGGAGTTCTCCTTTAAATTAAAATTAAATAAATTTGTATCCAGACATCAATGGCTTATTGATCATTATAGGTGTTATCAATCATTTAGTTGTTGTTGCTAGTTTGAGTTGAGAAATACACATTTCAGAATTATCACTAATCTGTGTGTGCATTTTGCTTTAGAACCAAGCAAGTTGACTCATGAAACCATTTGTTTATTATATCGCATATCGCAATATTGACCTCAATAATCGCAATATGACATTTTCCCCAAATCGTGCAGCCCTACCGAGGATGGTTTCTAACTCCCCTCTGCTTGTGGATGGCTGCATTTCTTGTATCGCTTTCACCTTCGCTGGGTCCGGCTTGACGCCTTCACGCGAGAGCTTGTGGCTGAAGTAGCTGACCTCTGATACACCTATTTGGCTTTTGTCGGGATTTAGCCTTACCTCTCTTTCTCTTGTGCGTCTCGGCATGGCCCTGAGGTTGTTGTTGTGTTCAAGCTTTATCTTGCCGAAAACATGTATGTCGTTGACAATGGCGGCTACCCCTGGGAGGCCTTCATACGTCTCATCGACGTGCCTTTGGAATTCTTGAGCTAAATTGATTCAGAACGGCAGCCTCAGGAACCTGTGGGGGTGTTGAATGTTGTTAGCAGGGACAACTCTGCACTCAGCTTCATTGCCCAATAGCCTGATCTGGCGTCGAGTACGCTGAAGTACTTTGCTCCGGCGAGCTTTGTGGTGACATCTCCTAAAGTTGGTAAGGGGTAGTGGGGCCTTTGTATCGCCTTTAGGGCTGCAACAAACGATTATTTTGATAATCGATTAATCTAACGATTATTAGAACGATTAATCGACTAATCGTCGATTATTTCGTAGACTGATCAGTAAGTTTGGAACGATTATTCAGCTTTTCCAATTAGTTAAAACATTGAGTAATACATATTCTAACTATAATATAAAAAAAGAAAATCACTTCAGCTTTTGAAATAGTTGTTTTATGAACTTTGAGCCAACTAAACAGGTCATTCTCTTTAAGTTTTCAGATTTCGGTCCAACTCAAATCACACACAAATGCTCTCTAAGCATTGTTTAATAGGCCCACTGCTTTTCTTAGAACTGAAACAGAAAAAGGGACATTTACTTCAGGACACAAAGAATGGTAAAATATTAATCTGCAAACAATTATTCTAAGTATAAAATTACAATCTTTTTTTACATGACAATTGAGCTGACAGAGACCTTCTCATTCACCTTTTAATTTATAGTATGATAAAGTAACTGCCATGATATTCTTCCTATATCATAGGAAGGGTATAACATCTCGTTTTGTAAGTCTTCATGATTATTGAACAAAATACAGGCAAGTGATAAGACTATAATAATACCTAATATACTAATAGTGTTACAATAATAAAAACAGCCCTGACTCCTAAGCTCGATCAAGCTTTATTCTATGCAAAATAAGTCATCACATTACTGTAATTATATTACTATTGATAATATTATTACTATTATTAGTAGTATTGCATTCTCTAATAAAGAGAGATTTACCGCTGGTTAGTAAGCTCCAGCTGGAGAACACTCACTTCTCACCGGCTCCTCTTTTGCCGGGATGTTTCCTCTTGCACTCCAACATGCATGTTGTGCTTTTTCACGGGAGAAAAGCAAGTTCCGCCTTGCATGTATTGCACACGACAGCATTCTTGATTTGAAGTTTTGTGAAACTTTCCCAAACCTAAACCTTGCTAGTTCGGATTCGTTTGCACTGTCATAATTCGCGCTGTGTTTTCTTCTACCGCAATAGCATTTGTAAGGGCTGCACTACACTCTAGCGCTACAGCGCCGTAGCGGTCAAATCGCGATATTGCAGGCCCTTACATTAGGTCACGTGAGATCAAACGACTACTCGACAACAAAGATATTTGTAGACAAATTTTTATTGTCGACATTGTCGACAACGTCGACTAATCGTTGCAGCCCTAATCGCCTTGTTGAGGTCTCTGTGGTCCAGGCAGACTCTCAGCTTGCCAGTCTGGGGTTTTTCTACAACTACGAGGGCGTTGACCCATTTTGTCGGCTCTGTCACTTTGCAGATCACGTTGCTCTCTTCCATCTTGTCGAGCTCCTGTTTCAGTCTATCTCGCAGGGCGATCGGTACTCTTCGTGGGGGGTATACTACTGGTGTGATGTGCGGGTCGACATGGAGGTTGCACTCCCCTGGAAACTCTCCTATGCCCTGGAAGACGTCTGTGTATTCTTTGAGGCTGTCTGTGCCTGTGCATGGCTTCACTTCTTCCTCGGCCACAGCCAGTATCAGCTTGATTAACTTAAAGGTGCCCTAGAATGTTTTTTTTTTTTTTTTTTATAATGTTTCCTGGGTTACCCTTATAATGTTAGTATGTTTTTTAGATAAAAAATATTCATAATTTAGAAATAAATGGCATTTTTCCTAGCCTGCTTTTAGCCTCTGATTTGAACACTCTGTTTGAAGGGGCGTGTCTGCTGTGGGATTCAGTGTAACCGCGGCCACTGCTGTGATTGGCTGACATGCTTGCATATGAAATAGCAACGCATTACATGTGAAACTCTCTCCCGAATACTTTTACTACTGCTATTATACGTTTTTACTATAACAGCTATCGAGATTAACGAATCGTGAGATGTTTTTAAAGTATTTAACGTTAGATCTATTCCCATCACATAAAATGTTGCCGTGATGAGCATTGAGCAGATGACAGTGTTGATCGCGAGAATGAAGATCTTATCATTGCAAAGCAGTTTCTGCACTCTCTCTGCTTTCACCAATGCAAACACGATGATGTAAATACAGTAAGAGCTTCGTTGTGCAGTAACGTGCGTCATTGATTTCATAACGAGTTTGGCAAGTGTCCAGATAAACTCGCGCTGTGTGGAAAGATTGTTCTTTGATCGCTTTCTGTATATAATTTGTTCACAATTTAAATACGATTATTTTCATCCTACTAAAATAAACGATGTGAAGCTGATATTTTAGTCACTGGCTTGACTTACTGATGCATAAACAGTATTGAACGATTTTGAGAGAAAGAACTGTCTGAACTTGAACAATTAACTGTTACACATCAGAAAGTGTTGCTTGGTAGCTCGATCCGAGGCCAGCTCTGTATTGGCCCAAGTTGAGGAAACACTCGGTGAAATGTTTGGAAATTTCCAGAGAAAATAAAATTAACCCATTGTTTCTTCAGAGGCTCAGATAAAGGAACTAAAAAATACTTTTGTGTTTATGTGTACATCCACACTGAGCAACTGCCATGCTTAGGCTGCGCAGTTCCGCCTGGCATTGAGGGCTGGCATTATGCAAATATTTGGAGGCGTACATATTAATGATCCCGACTATTGCGTCACAGTCGGTATTGTGTGGAGAACCGACCGTTTTTCAGGGGTGTTTTTCATAAACGTGAATTAAATGAGAACGCGAAAACAGTCCAGTTTGAGATTCACTCTATGTCATGTCCATGCACTGAACTCTTGTTATTTGACTATACCAAGGTAAATTCAATTTTGAATTATAGGTCACCTTTAAGGTCTAGACTAGCTCTTATCCCTATACATATGTGTAAGGGAATTGCATTGGTCTGTGCGCCAGTGTCAATTTTGAGTTTAACTTTCTGAGTTCCAATGTCAATTTCAGCATAAGCTTGTTCGTTACATTTTCCTGTGTTTTCAGTTGTAAGTCCATCAATAAAAAGTTCTACCTGCTCATCTTCGGTGTCTTCTTCCACAGTGTGTATCACCTTTCTTGTATGGGTGTTTGTGTGTTGCTTTAACTTGCAGACCTTTGCAAAGTGATTGAGTTTTTTGCATTTCATGCACTGCTTGCCTTTGGCTGGACAGGCGCCATATTTGGTGGTGTGTGGGCCTCAGCATTGGTCACATTCTCTGTGTGCTGTGGTGGACTCTCTCGGCTTGGGTTTGTAGCTTGTGTGTGTTCGTCTGTGTTCCGGTCTACGGCCTATGGCGTGTACAGCATCGTTGTTGCGGTCTGTGACTCCAACCATCTCTTTGAGCTGGACTTGTGCTAGCTCATGAGAGCACGCAATGTCAATGGCTTGGTCTAACGTTAGCTCCGCGCCTTGGCTAAGCAACTTCTCCCGCACTCGCGGTGAGTTTGTAGCGAAAACGATGCGGTCTCACACCATCTCGTCGCTGTTGGGGTGTCCACAGCCCTTAACTAGCAGTTTTAGTTCCGCAACGAAGTGTTTGAAAGTTTCCCCATCTCCTTGCGTTTTCTCATGGAAACGATATCTTGCATATATCGCGTTAGACTTTGGTGAGTCCCAATCCATCTTGGGTGCTGGGACGCCGAAACTATCCATATTTGAGTATTAAAGCCTCTACTCTAACACCATGTAATGTTAGCTTGTTTGCACTGGATGGGCATATTTCAAAAATATTGCATTCGAATATTCGGGCTCATAAAAATCGAATATTCGAATATTCGTTTATTTAAATGACGTTTAACGAAAAAGACGTTATTTTTTAAATTGAATTTTCTTTTACGTTTTTGTCACCATTTCTGAACAAGCTTACAATTAGGCATACACAACAAGCTTATATGTTAAAGTTTTCTTTTAGTTGAAAACATTAAACAGTAGGCCTATGTGTAAACAAAAATTATAAAAAACAAAAGCATTAATAAAAGCATGCTCAAGCAGCGCGAACGGAAAAAAAATGCCTAATAAAGCAGATTGCGCCAGATATCGTACAGAACGTACACACACACTCGAGTCAGCATATGATTATCGTGTTGCAGGGGCGCCGCCAGCAATTTATGCTCGAGTGAGAAAAGGCGCTTTGCTGACAGACGTTTCAGAGACACAAAGATAACGGTGTTCTAAGTTTCTAACAGCACTTTGCGTCTCCCTCAACGAAACTTAAAGGAAGTATATGTCTCAAAATCATTTTGCTATTAGATAAGTTATCATCTCGGATCACGCGGGGTCCAGCTGCGCTTACCTGCAGTCATGATGCAGTGTTAGACAGCTGTCTTTCCTCAGTCGACTGTTTGGATTTCATGTGATTTCTCATTGTGGTGATGATATTATAACTCAGATGAATTAATTAATTTGATCAAAAGTAATTCCATTTAGTAAGATCATTTTCAAGTAATTCCAAACTTCGCGAGGCAGATGACAACATTATGTGATCAAATACACACAACTTGTTAACACACTCCACAGCGCCACCCAGTGCATTTAATTATAACTGCGAGTTAGTGCTTGGGATTTATCATGGATTCACTGCATTTACGGCCAGCAAAGCAACGTAGTAAAATTCGAATAGTATTTTATTTTTCGAATAATAATTACAGATCGAAAATTCGAATATTCGTGCACACCCCTAGTTTGCACACTGGCTAAACTAGCTTATATTAAATAACTAATAATGAATCGAAAATAATAAAATAAAAGAGGACACAACAATATTTTGCACTTGCCAGTTGTTGTTTTGCCAGTTTTTCCACACAAACATCTTATGCGACAGATGAGAGCATTCCATTCATTAATTGGTTGACACAACTGTAATTTCTACATACACTGCAAAAAAATGCTTTTCTTACTTAGTATTTTTGTCTCGTTTCCAGTCCAAATATCAAACATTTCTCAAATCAAGATTATAAAATGACATAAGATTTTAAGTCTTGTTTTCTGGGGAAATTAATCAAAATTAAGTGAGTTGATGCTTAAAAAAAGCTAAATTATCTGCCAATGGGGTAAGAAAAATAATGTTGTTTCTGTTTGAATTAAGATTATTTTTCTTACCCCATTGGCAGATAATTTAGCTTGTTTTAAGCATGCCCCCCCGGGAGAAAATTTAGTACATTTTAAAGATAAATTCATTAATCTGGTGCACTTTGAGTCACTCGAATCTGTTGTTAAAAATAAATAATAATCCACCCGCCAACCACCCATATTCTTTGATTTAGATATCTGCATCTGATCATCACATTACAATTATTCAATTAAGCATGATAATATGGTAACATATCACACAATTAACATTTATTTAAATTAAAAGTTCTTCTTTTGGCAAAATTACATTTTCTTTATAGCCTAAACAGAGGCTTTACTCCCTTTAAACTTATTGTCAATGTTTCATTTTTGAAAACACTCTTATCGTAATAATTTTTTGTAGCTTTATAAAGGGCATTTTCCCCCTAATTTTATTTAATGTATGCTCTAAATTTCATTTAAAATTCTTACATTTTATCAATACATTCAATTAAAATAATAAGACACTAGGCTGTTACCAATCAAATTAAATAATTTACATTGAAAAATTATAACTGTATTAAATGAGATTATTTTGAATAAAAGAATGATACTTTGAAACTAAACCGCCAGTAGGAGGCGGCAGGCGGCCGTCTTAATGAGCGAGTCATTGAGTCATTAATGTAAACGATTCGTTCAAACGGGTGATTGATTCAGAATGAGGCGGTTTAATAATGGGCAATTGAATCTTTGACTCAAGCGATTAGTTCAAAACGCTGAATGATTCAGTAATGAATCATGGATGAGTGTTGCTGTGAGACGCGATAAGGTTCTGTTGTTTGGAACTATTTTCGCTGCTAAAACAGAACAAAAACAGTCTAAAAATGTAAGTAACTTAATTTTAACTATTTGTTTATTGAACTGTTATGAAATTAATATCTCGGTTTCAATCGTGATGGCTTTCAGGAAAACAGCACTCTGGTCGTGTGTAGCCTATATAACGTTATTGTTTCTTAACTATAATTAATGTTATAAATAACTGCGCGAGACTCAACAGCGCAACTTTGTTACTGTCCGTACATTAGGTACCATGATGGGAGTTCCGTGTCTTTATTACACTCATTTAGCTGTCATCCACCCTCGATTGAATGGAATGTTTTTATTACTTGGCCCGCTCGAACCGCGGATTATGATCTGTGCAGCACTATCGGCAAACTACACGGTTAGAGAATGGACACAAGCGGGAATCGCGACAGAACTGTCACGGTGGAAAAAGTGTATATGAGCACGTGACTGTCTGTCCGAGTTTTGTCGAGAGCAAGGGGGTAATCGTCTCCGGTTACTTTCGTAACCTCGGTTCCCTGAAAGGCAAGGAACGAGACATTACGGATGTCGTATATGGGAACTCCTCTCATCCTTCACTTCCGCTGAAATCTTATAGGCTAACGCCAGCAGAGCTGGCCAATTGACGCAAATATGCAAATACTGAACTTCGTAGCAGTAATAAGCAAGTGCAGCGTCAATTCCCTTCAGAATCGAACAAAAAACGCTAAATCAATAGCGAACACGGCGGCGAGCGTAATGTCTCGTTCCTTGCCTTTCAGGGAACCGAGGTTACGAAAGTAACCGGAGACGTTCCCTATCAAGGCTACGGAACTCGACATTACGGATGTCGTATATGGGAACTGTATAGAATCCCGCCGTGGCAGCAAACAACCACTGACAACAGACCCAATACCAAAACCGCCCCTCCCCAGTATGCAAGCGTCTGATAGGCCGAGATTGACCAATAGCGAACCTCTAACCTCTGATTGGCCCAAGGGGACCAATCACAAGCTCACAAACACTGCCAGAATTTGCATATCCCGAGCAGTATAACCGGGGGAAGTTTGCACTGTCGAAAAACAGGGCAATAACAACAGTAAGAGAAGGTCAACGCATAGCGGTGACAACAGTACAAACACACAAATAGCACATTGAACAACTCATAAGCAAAGCGCAGAGCAGCTCTATCCAGTGCTGTGTGCGCAATCAACTCACCGAAAGCACTTGAGACGCTACAGAGGGCAAATCCAACTTGTAAAACCTGGCAAACGTGTTCTGAGAAGACCAGCCAGCCGCAAGACATAAATCCTGAATAGACATACCCTTAGTCCAAGCCCACGAGGAGGCAATCGCTCTAGAATGGGCCTTGACGTTAAGGGGGCATTCCTGCCCCAGGCAATCATAAGCCAAAACAATAGCGTTCACAATCCAGTGAGCAAGCCTCTGTTTAGAGACCCCCCGTCCCTTGTTGCACCCACCAAAGCACACAAACAGCTGGTCCGATTGTCGAAAAGCTGCCGAGCGAGAAATGTATTCCCTGAGCGCTCTGACTGGGCAAATAGCACTCTGAGCAACCGGATCCTGAGAGGTTGATAGCTCAGTGGACAGGGCAGGCAGAGAAAAATCTGCGCTCTGAACGGGGTATCATGCAGCGTGTCCTGCCCGCTGAGCGACCCTGCAGCGGCCACACATGGAGGTTCCACAGCCCGGGGTTGGGATGCCAGATCGTTCCGCTCGCCTGAGACAGAAGGTCCTTCCTGAGCGGAATCTCCCATGGCTGTCCTGCCAGTAACTCTACCAGATCCGCGAACCAGGGCTGATTCGGCCAGTTCGGGGCTACCAGAGTGACCGCCGCCTTCTCCTCCCTGATTTTGCACAACACCATGGGCAAAATTTTCACCGGAGGAAAAGCATAGAGGCGGACTCTCGGCCGTCGCGTGGTCAGCGCGTTTACCTCCCAGGGGGAACGAGACAGCGAGAAGAACATCTGACAATGCGCATTCTCGCTCGTCGCAAAGAGGTCGACCTCCGCTCTGCCGAAACGATTCCATATCAGCTGAACCGTCCCGGGGTGAAGCCTCCACTCCGCTTGGGGAATCCCGCTTCTCGAGAGCATATCCGCCCCGCGATTCAGAACGCCGGGGATGTGAGCCGCTCTCAGCGAGAGGAAAAATCGGTCCGCCCACAGCAGAAGGGATTCCGCCTGCCTGAAAAGGGCTCTGGAATGTACCCCGCCTTGGCGATTTATGTACGAGACCACGGAAGTGTTGTCGGTCCGAATCAACACATGCTGATGCTTCAGCCGAAACCGGAAGGCTTTCAGGGCTAGAGAGACCGCTTCTAGTTCCAAACGATTTATGTGCCACTCCATCTGCTTCCCTAACCACCGACCCGAGGCGGGCTTTCCCAAGCAGACGGCTCCCCATCCGGTGGACGAAGCGTCCGTCAGGACCTCCACGCGCCGCGTCACTATGCCCATAGGGACGCCTGAGCTGAAGAGATCTGGATTCCTCCACGGGGCCAGGGCGCGGGCGCATCCGCGGGTGATCATAATGCGCTTGTGGCCAAAAAAACCACTAGCTCGGGCGGACGCGCGCTTTCAGCCAGTGTTGCAGCGGTCTCATATGCAGCAGCCCCAGGTGACACACCGAAGAAGCCGCTGCCATCCGTCCCAGTAGCCTTTGAAACTCTTTCAGTGGGAAGAGTCTGCCAGGTTTGAAGAGACCGAGAGAGGAGCTCAGAGTCTCCGCTCGCTCGGGGGAAAGGCGCGCTCTCATTCTCACTGAATCCAAGCACACTCCCAGGAATGTTGTAGTCTGGCTCGGTGTGAGCACACTTTTCTGGACGTTCACCCTCAAACCGAGCATCTCCAGGTGTCGAAGGAGGGCTTCCACATGGCTGACCAGCGTTTCTCTCGACTGCGCGAGAACCAGGCAGTCGTCCAGATAGTTCAAGACGCGCATCCCGCTCGATCTGAGGGGTGAAAGTGCCGCGTCCACGCATTTCGAAAACGTTTGGGGGGGCTAGGGCTAGTCCAAACGGGAGCACCGTATATTGGTACACCGAATTTTCGAACGCAAACCTCAGGAATCGCCTGTGACGCTTTACTATCTGGATATGAAAGTAAGCGTCCTTTAAATCCACTGTAGCGAACCAATCCCCGGGGCGAATTTGCGCCAGGATTTGCTTCAGAGTATTCATCCTGAAGGCGCACTTGTGAAGCGCTCTGTTGACCGGTCTCAGATCCAGAATGGGGCGGAGACCCCCTCCTTTCTTCGGTACAACGAAGTAGCGGCTGTAGAATCCGTCCTCCCACTCTTTCGGGGGAACCGGTTCTATAGCCTTTTTTTCGAGCAAGCTGCACACTTCTTGCCTTGGGCACGTGAGCGTTTTGGGGCAAAGTTAATGACTGAATTACGCCGCGGAAGCGGGGTGGTCTGCGTTTGAACTGAAGTGTGTATCCGCGCCGAATTATATTCAACACCCACGGCGAAATTCCCGGAATAGCTTCCCACGCTGCCTGAAAATGACTGAGTGTGGGCTGATCTAAACCTGCGGTCATCGCCGCTGCGGTCATCGCCGCTATTTGAGGCCTGGGAATATTTATTGACCGTGACTCTGCGCTGCTCGAAGGCAGGGCGGGTAACACAGTGTGTGGTGCGAGAGGAGAAAAAAGCTCTGTTTGTGAAGTAGTGATCTGCTTTATTTTTGAACAAGAAACAACATTGACAACATTCACAAAACAACTGCACGCGTCGCTCGCAGAACGCCGAGGGACCAAGTGCATTAGAGCGCGCCGCTTGGACGCGGGGCCGACCTGGCGCTCTCTTCTCCTCTTGCCCGAGCGGTCAGGACGACTGCTTAGGCCTCGCAGGGGACGCGGTGGGCTTTCTGCGCGGGCTCCTCTGCGTCCTCTTGCTGCCCGCTCCATGCCACTGGCCGCTACGGCCTCTACGGGCATCCGGTCCCGGGCGGGGCGCTGCCTGTCTTCTAGCCGCGGCCTGAGGTTGGCGGCCAGAGGCGGAAGACGAACTAGAGCGAGGCTGCGGCGGCGGCGGCGCCCTCCGAGGAATCACATGGCTCATGGCTTTCGCTTTCTTCTGCGTCTCGGAGTAACGCTCAGGGACTTTCTCCACGGCGTCTCCGAACAGGCCTGCAGGGGAGATCGGTGCGTTCAGCAGCGTCTTCCTATCGGCCTCCTGTACGTCCGACAGGGTGAGCCACAGGTGTCTGTGGAGGACCACCAGGAACCCCATCGAACGGCCAATTGCTTGGGCCGAACGCTTCGTGGCCAGGAGCGCGAGGTCCGTGGCCGAACGGAGATCTCGGATGGCGTCAGCGTCATCCAGAGACTTGAGTTGCTTAGCCTGCAGCACTTGGAGAACGGCCATGGCATGCAACGCAGAAACCGCCTCCCCCGCGGCACCGTAGGCCTTGTTAGCTTGGTGGGCCGTAAATCTGCAGGCTCGGGACGGCAGGCTGCGATTCGAGCCCAGGGCGGGAGCCGACGGGCAGAGGTGCGCGGCGACGGTCTCCTCGACGGGGGGGATGCGGAGGTAGCCGTGGTCCCCCGCCTTGTCCACGGGGGCAAACATGGCTTGGGTGGAAGTGAGGGTGCGCGCCGATTGCGGGGCCACCCATGACTTCACCACGTGCTCATGCACGTCAGGAAAAAACGGTGTTCCTCTTTTCGAAGCGGCCTGGCGGCGGCTCGATTGGAGGAACCACGTATCCAGTTTGCTCTTTGAAGGTTCGTCGGGAGCCTTCCACGACAGGTCCAGTTCCTCGACGGCCTTCGAGAGGATACGGAAGAGCTCGTCCTGCAGGTCCGCCGGGGTCTCTTGCTCCGCGGCCGTCCGCGGTGCGGCCTGCTCCGCACCCCAGTCGTTCTCGGAGGCAGACAGAGACATGGAGTCGTCTTCCTCACTCGCCCCGAAGGAAACGAAGTCAGCGACCTCGCGAGGGGGCTGAAAGGTGGGGTCGGGAAAGCTCACCGGGGGACGAACCTCGACTCCGCGGTTGGGGGGGCTACCAGCGGCTCAGTGGCGGCGGTAGGCCCGATCCCCGCTGCTGCGCGAGCCTCTTCCCTCCTGGCTTTGAGAGCTCGAAGAGACATGTCCGCGCAGTGGTCGCAGGACCCTCCGTCCCTGAGGGCTGACTCGGCGTGGGCCAGCCCCATACACGCGACGCAGAACAGGTGCGTGTCGGGGGGCAAGATGTGGCCCGAGCACAAGTTGCAGTTAGTTGCCATCGGATGCAGGAGACAGTGCAAGTATCTCGGCGCAACTTCAACGACGGCGAAATAATCCAAGTTGTAGTGTAGTAGTATCAGCTTTCTAGCACACGATTTGAGTGTGAAGAGAGAGATTCTGAAGGGAATTGACGCTGCACTTGCTTATTACTGCTACGAAGTTCAGTATTTGCATATTTGCGTCAATTGGCCAGCTCTGCTGGCGTTAGCCTATAAGATTTTAGCGGAAGTGAAGGATGAGAGGAGTTCCCATATACGACATCCGTAATGTCGAGTTCCGTAGCCTTGATAGGGAACCATCAGCCGGAAACTGAAGTCTCCCCGGGGGCCGCCATTGGCTAACAAGCCTTCACCTGCTGTTAGCATTCCATTGACTCCCATTCATTTTGGCGTCACTTTGACAGCGAATAACTTTACATCTGAGGCGTTTAAAGACTCCATTTGTCCATTGTTTATTTCTAAAGAAACACGACAATGTATAAAATGCTCCATTACCTTGTATCTTACGTTATGGCCCCGTAAAAGCCGTTTTTATAAAAATAGGCTAACGATTGCGTCATAACACGCGACTCTCTGTCGCGCAGTAGAGAAATTACTGTATAGACAGAAGTAGAAGCTCGCGCGCAATCGGGGGGACGTGGAGGCATAAAGTCAAGCGAGAAGCCCATAGAAAGTCATAAAGTTGATCCTGCTACGAGCTCATGGACAGCTAATACTTACGATCTCCGGCTCTGCAAGATTCGGAAGGGAATGATTCAGATTCTGCTTGGCACAGCTACTAGAAGACGTACAACTGTGAGACAGGTTGGTTTCGTCACATCTACGTCGTCCAGCTCAGTTTGAGCCTGCGCAGTTCGCTTGGCAATCAGGAAGTCAGTGCTTCTATTTGACTTCACTTTTCTCCGTTGAAGTCAAGGGGGTAATCCACCAGCCGGAAACTGAAGTCTCCCCGGGCGCCGCCATTGGCTAACAAGCCTTCACCTGCTGTTAGCATTCCATTGACTCCCATTCATTTTTGTGTCACTTTGACAGCGAATAACTTTACATCTGAGACGTTTAAAGACTCCATTTGTCCATTATTTATTTCTAAAGAAACACGACAATGTACAAAATGCTCCATTACCTTGTATCTTACGTTGTGGCCCCGTAGAAGCAGTTTTTGTAAAAATAGGCTAACGATTGCGTCATAACACGCGACTCTCTGTCGCATAGAAGAGAAATGACCGTAAAGACAGATGTAGAAGCTCACGCGCAATCCGGGGACGTGGAGGCATAAAGTGAAGGGAGAAGCCCATAGAGAGTCATAAAGCTGATCCTGCTGCTGCTCATGAACAGCTAATACTCACGCTCTCCGGCTCTGCAAGATTCAGAAGGGAATGATTCAGATTCCTCTTGGCACCGCTACTAGAAGACGTACAACTGTGAGACAGGTTGCTCACGTCACATCTACGTCGTCCAGCTCAGTTTGAGCCTGCGAAGTGCGCTTGGCAATCAGGAAGTGAGTGCTTCTAATTGACTTCACTTTTCTCCGTTGAAGTCTATGGGGTCGCTGTGTCCATTTCTTTTACTGTCTATGGTCGAGAGGCGGAGGCGGCACGAAATTTGACGGAGGCGGCCGCCTCATAATTGTCTATGCAGGAAAACCCCTGATTTTACTCATCTAGTAAATGCATCTTGATTTAAGAATTTTTTGATATTTGGACTGGAAACAAGACAAAAATACTGAGTAAAAAAAGCATTTTTTTGCAGTGTAGGCCTATATCAGAATTTCGTTCACACGTAGTAATTATGATCTACCATAACAACAATAGTTTGCAAAAAAAAAAGACAGGCCTATAAAACAAACAAATCGATGTAGTGAAGAATCTTCGTCTGCTTTTCCCTTCAGCTTGTTAATCGGACTATCAGGCAGCTGTAAAACAGTTCGAGATCTTGTGGCAGGCGCGACGCTGAGTTGTGGGAGGTGATGGAACGCGTATTCCATTACAGTCAAAAAGAGCGAAATAAAATACATGGTAAGGTGGGAAATAGATCAAATGAGAGCATGGTTGCACTGTCTTGTTGCTTTCGTGCATCAGTCCTGGGTGTCAGGCAGCTGTAAAACAGTGAGAAATGTTGTGGCAGTCGCGATGCTTGGGTGACGTGATGCATGCTCCATTACAGACAAAAGAGCCAATAAAATTGCCAAATAAAGGACAGATAGATAAATAAGATCAAGATGACAAATAGCTAAAAAGAGCAGGATTTTACTGTCTGTTTGCACACGTGCATCAATCGGATTGTGGTAATAAAATGTTTGTTAAAAACATGTTTAATTTTAAAACATGTTTAATTTGTACATGCTATGGTGCAATTTCCATAAACAGTTTTTTGCAGGATAATGCAGCTGGGTTTGCAGATGCAACATTTATGATAGAGATTAGATTTGCAGTTTAAAATAACCAATCATTTAGTATTTCAGCTGGAGAGTTCTATGCTGCTTTTGTAGACACATGTAAAAGCATATTGATTACCAAAGCAGCTTTTTAAACTGCATGTAACCTCCCTTTTTGATCACAGATTGAAAATCCTTACCATCCGAGGCAGTGTACCACCTTGACAATCATCGCACATGTTGGTTAGAAGATTGCGCTTTCCAAAGAGACTCTCCACCTGCTCCATTCAGGCCTCTGATATTCACACTCAACATTATGATGTCATCGTGGTGGGTGGCGGTCATGCTGGAACCGAAGCAGTGGCGGCCGCCAGCAGAGTTGGAGCAAAGACGCTTCTCATCACACAGAAAATACAAACTATCGGTGAGTTGAAAGGTTTACTATAGCACCTTATTTAGATGTTATTCAGAACCACCTCTAAACACAGTTCTCTATTTGTCTTGTAGGGGCGCTCTCGTGTAACCCATCGCTGGGGGGTGTCGGGAAAGGTCATCTGGTGAAGGAGATTGACGCTTTGGATGGTGTGATGGGACGGGCTGGAGACTGGGCCGGGGTTCATTTCTCTATTCTTAACCGCAGTAAGGGGCCTGCAGTGTGGGGCCCCAGAACCCAGCTGGACCGCCAACGCTATAAAGACTTTATACAGGTTCCATTCTGTCAGCATTTCTAAAGAAAATAATAATTAGTTGAGTTTTGTCAATCTATTGAAACCAAACTTTCCAACTTCAAAATGTTTATAAAGACATTGTAAAAGTAATCGAGCAGTTTAATCCATGTCTTCTAAAGAGAAATGATTGCTTTATATGATAAACAGATTTAATTTAAGTCTTTATTCTCATAAAAGTATAAATTTCATAGAGCACAGCAAATATGGTAAACGGATGTAATATGCATGTGCATCACCGTTTTCACAGATTCACGTTTTTGAAGTTTACACGGAGATGATAACGGTATTGTTGTCAAAAACTTTCACTTTGATCCCTATTTCAAAGTTTGCATTCTCAGGCCATCCAAAACGCCGTTGTCGTGTAAATGAATGGCCAGAACGCATTAAAAGTTTTGTTTTCAGTTGAAAACGGTGTTGTGTAAGCGGTCCCTAAGTTAATAACTAATGTTTTCTACAACGGAAATAAATCAATCAAAAACTTACTTAAACTGGACAATGACTTTCTTCTAGAGCTGCTGTAAAGCCAAAACAATCTCTGTTCCATCAATTTCCTATTATCACTGTAAAGCTGTTTTGAAACAATCTATTGTAAAAAGTGCTATATAAATGAAAGTGACTTGACTTGGCTTGACTGAAGAAAGCAAACATCGAGTCAACTGATATTTATTTGTATACGTTTTTAAGAATTATTTTCTTAGACAAGTGAATTTACTGAAGGCTACCAGGGAAGCTAGGTCACTAAGTTTATTAAATTAATTCTCAATATAAGCACATTCATTAATATTATTATGCCTAATATGTTGAAAACTATGGAGCCCTGCACATGACTTGGGGAAAAAAAGTACATCGTGGCCACGAATTAACAATTAGTTCCCTTGACTTTACTAAACGCGTACTGGCGTTTAGTAAAACGCCAGTACGTTTTACTAAACCGTTCCCTCGTTTCAATTAAATTGTGCATGCATATAATATAATAATGAATTCCCTCGTTTGACTAAATTGTGGCCACGTTGTAATAATTCGTTCCCTTGTTTTAGTTAAATCAAAACAAGTCAAGTCAAGTCCCCTTCATTTATATAGCGCTTTTAACAATATGGATTGTTTCAAAGCAGGGTATAATAGGAAATTAAAGTAACAGAGATTGTTTTGGCTTTACAGCAGCTCTAGAATAATGTTATTGTCCAGCTAAAGTTAGTTTTGATTGATTCACTTCCGTTGCAAAGATAATTAGTTCTAACAAGGGAATTAATTAGTTCAACGTGGCCACGATTGAACTAAAACGAGTAAACAAATTCTTAATTTGTGGGCTCCGTAGAAAAGATCTCTGTTAATCTTTCTGGTCTTGTCACATTAACAATTACGAATTACATTACATGAATCATGTAAATTATAGTATATTTCAATTCAAAATTGAGAAATTAGACAAAAGTTTATTAGTTTCTATTCCTGATTGTTTCTGTCAGTCATTTAACATTTATTTTCTTAAAAAACAATAAAATATTAAATGTTTTGTTTAGTTACTTGCATCTTATCTTGCAATCAGCAGCCTTTGTGAACAGTAAAGCCTTCCTACTTTGATTGGTTATCTTAAACATTTCGACATTGAAAAGCACTAGTAGACTGCTGAGGCAGCTCATGAGAAACTTGGTTATCTTGGTTAAAAATACTAAGGACCTGAAGACCTCAATGGTGGGTACAGCCATGATAGTGGCTTATAGAAACAGCCACCAAAGAAAATCTACGTATAGATTTCTATGGGTTTCATAGTAACACCATCTTGACCTTCTGTTTTTCAGTCAGAGCTTTTATCTACACCGAGAGTGACCATCCTAGAGGGCTCTGTCCAGGACCTTCTATTGACTACGGCTGATCCAGAGAAACCAGGAAGACATAAAGTTTACGGAATACGCTTGGGTGAGAAACATCATATACTCAACACACTCAACTCTTCCTAATAACAGAGTGACGGATTCATGTTTTGACCAAATTTTGTCTGTGGCAGCTCATGGAGGTGATGAAATCCATTCCCGCTCTGTGGTTCTGACCACTGGCACCTTCCTGTCTGGTGTTCTCTTCATCGGCCAAAACACTTCTCCAGGGGGGCGAATGGCTGATCCGCCTTCCTGTGCGGGTCTCTCTCATACCTTGAAAGAACTTTTGGGGTTGAAGGTTGGCCGGCTGAGGACTGGTACTCCTCCCCGTATCATCAAGGATACGATCGACTTCTCCCTCACCCTTATTCGTTTGCCTGACCCAAGTCCCACTCCATTCAGCTTCATGAATACACACACACACTGCAAGGTATGAATTACCAGTCATATTCTATACTTAAAGGAGTAGTTCACTTTAATATGAAAATTACCCCACGATTTACTCACCCTCAAGCCATCATAGGTGTATATGACTTTCTTCTTTCAGACGAATACATTCAGAGTTGTATTAATAAATGTCCTGGCTCTTCCAAGCTTTATAATGGTAGTGGACTGCAACCAACAGATTGAAGCCTTCCATCCGTCATAAACGAACTCCAAATGGCTCCTGTGGGTTAATAAAGGCCTTCTGAAGCAAAACGATGAGTTTTTGTAAGAAAAATATTCATATTTAAAACTTTATAAAGTAAAATAGCTAGCTTCCAGCCAAAAGAACATACGGATTTGACTTGAGTGTAAAACGCGACTTATTTGAGTAATGCGACGTACTGCAGATATGTATGCTACGCCATGATGCACTACGCCACTTCCGACGTCATAAATTGCGCATTAGGCGCAAGTAGACTGCATATGGCCGTTTGGCCGGAAGCTAGAATTTTACTTTGTAACGTGTTAAATATTAATATTTTTCTTACACAAACTCATCGATTTGCTTCAGAAGGCCTTTATTAACCCTCTGGGGTCTAAGGTGTTTTTGGGGTCCTTGAGATGTTTTGACATGCCCTGCCATTTTGTGCTTTTTTCAGTTGCTTATAAACATATTAATGGCACAGGTGAACTCTATTTAGCACAAACAGGACTACCATATAATGTGAGCAACATGCATGTACATGTTTGTGTTTTTGAGAGAATATTGTTTATGCACGGTTATTGAAAAAACTAAAAATTAAAGTTTCTGAAATAAGGCCACAAAACACATACTAAATTTTTTGACTAATGGATGACCACAAGACTTTTGACTAATGGATGTTGTCGCCTAGAGTTTTTGCTTCAAAATGATCTGAAAATCATCCTGCCTAATCATTCACATAAAACAATAGATTGTTTTAAATTGTGAAAAAAAAATGTTGTTTGGAAAGGCAATATGCGTGGGGGTGTAAACGGCCCAACCCCCTCATGAATAATTAGGTGGTTCTCACCTGAGAAGACAAAGACCCGCATAATAATGAGCCTTTCATTAAGGTGTGTCACAAGAAAGAATGCAAGGACTATATATATATATATATATAATATACACACACACGCGCGCGCGCACACACACACACATATACATTTTATATATATATATATATATATATATATATAATCAAAATATAAATGAAAGTCAAAAGCACATTTTTAGTCATACCTGAAAACAAATCCTGTTCAAATAGGCTATATGGGCCATTCTATAGAATTGGTTTAAAGTTAGAGTTGGAAACATCTTGAAAAGAAAATTGACTTTTTCCATAAATGTCTTTATAAAGTATTATTTTTTAAAGTAGGCCAATACATTTTATCATACATATTTCAAAGTTAAGGATTTATTATTTTGATATAGCTTGCATTGGAACAAACACTATAACAGTTGATTAGTTTATTTTTGACAAAACATACTATATATTTAACATATGAGCAGAAACTGTCTAACAAAAGCTTATTTGATGTCTATTTTATAGTAAAAACTTTATAATCTATCCAAAACTAGTCAACGAAATGTTGTCATTACAGACACTATTCTATATCGCGATTAGAACAAATCTCAGTAGGCTATAGCAATATAGTTTGGATGTGTTCATGTAAAAATAACGTTTACTAATGTAGGAGCTAGAGTGAATGAACGCACAGATGCGATGTACATCTGTAGTAAACAACATCGCGAGCGCGTCTGTGCCATTCATTCATTCATTCACACACAGACACGCAATTCATATTTAAACAGTCTTTGTGCAGTTTACAGACACACTTCAATAACGCGATTAGAACAAAGCACTTGAGAATAAATTACTTACTACATCAGCTGAATCCGTGCTCCTCGAAATGAAACTACCAGCACTTCTGAGGTAACTTTCCAGGATTATTACGATAGTATTATTCCTCACAGCGCAGCAAGACGAGGTAAAGTACAGGATTCTTATTAAACTGGATGTTTTATCCAGCTGATGTGGGCGTTGGCATGGCTTGCCTCAACATTTGCGTTTGAATAGCGCGCGCTCTCCGTGGGCGTGGTCAGATTAACACGTAATAAACTAGGGATGTCCCGATCAGGTTTTTTTGCCTCCGAGTCATTTGATTTTGAGTATCTACCGATACCGAGTCCCGATCCGATACTTATATAATACATAAAAAAAGAATAAAGAAGAGAGAAAAAACAGATCCAGGATGTTCCTTATTTTTTATTTAATTCACCTTATTTTAACATTCAACAACTCTGTTAACAAACAGAGCACTTCTGTGAGGTAGCTTGAACAATGAAGTAATAAATAACATAAAATCTTCACTTTTGGACTTTAGTGCAACAGTCAATATAGAAAAAGTCTAATATAAAAACAAATAGCACCTCAACTTAAAATACCCAGCAGGCATGTAAACAAAAAATAAAAATGTTTTAAAAGTGTATAAAAAAACAATGAGAATATATATATATACACATTAGGGGTGTAACCGTTCACAAAATTTGTGGTTCGATACGATACAGCAAAAAGAAAGAAATGCCAGAGAAATTTCCTATTTATTAAAAGAAAAACTATGGATCTCTCAGCACAGTGTCGCTTGATCTCGCGCTGCACAGATGTTGCTGGTCCGAACTGATAAATGGCCCATTAAGCACAATATAATGAGTAGCACAGTTTCGTTCCGCTTTCATTACGTTTGCCATTTGATGTTGCGCAACGTTGTGGTGATCGCACCAGCGCGGATTTTGTCGGCAGGAAAAATGGTCCTAGGAATCGTTCGGTTTGTTATGCGTACCGAACCGGAAGCCTCGTACCGAAACGGTTCAATAATTACGAATACATGTTACACCCCTACACCCCTAATTTACATATATCCGAGTCCTGATCGGGAGGTAACGTCCGATTCCGATCGAGTCTGAAACCACGTGATCGGGCCCGATTTCCGATCGCGTGATCGGATCGGGACATCCCTATAATAAACTATAATGAGCTGAAAGGAAAAAGACTGACATTTCTCTCTTTTCATACAGATTACATAAACTGAGAATATTTGTTTTTTATATAAATTACAATTCATTTAAAAGAAGAGAATTTCAGCTTCATAAAGAGAAATCTTTCGTCTCTCTGTGACAAGTATTGACTGAGTTACAGTTCATTTTCGGACGCATTTCAGAATGGACTTCACTGACAGAGAGAAGGCAAAATTCGCATCATGTTTATTTTTCTTTATTTGACAAAAAAGCACAACACTTTGTTTTTATTGTGAGTATACACAAAAAAAAAATAGACACTTAACAGGATCGAATGATGTATAACACTTATATGTAAGATCAAAATCAGCAGAGTATTTTGAGTCTCTTTTGCACTTATAAGAAAAAAAGTGAGCTGGTATCGCCGGCGATACCGCCGACCCCAGAGGGTTAACCTCCCGGAGCCGCGTGGAGTTCGTTTATGATGGATGGATACATTTTTTTGAGCTTCAATCTGTTGGTTGCAATCCACTGCCATTATAAAGCTTGGAAGAGTCAGGACATTTATTAATATAACTCCGATTGTATTCGTCCGAAAGAAGAAAGTCATATACACCTAGGATGGCTTGAGGGTGAGTAAATCATGGGGTAATTTTCATTTTAAAGTGAACTACTCCTTTAAGCCGCGTTTCCACCGCAAGAACTTTCCCCAGGGACTAGGGACTTTTGGGTGGTACTCTGTGTGTTTCTACTGCAGGAACCAGGGTCTAAATGAAGTTCCGGGTAAATATTTCCCCCTCTGAAAGTCCCTGCTTGCGAGGTAGTACTTTCAAAGTTCAGGAGCTTTCAGGGGTGGGACTTGGGCGCTGAACATGCTGATTGGTTGAGTTCATGCCTCATTTTTATTGGTTGTCTTGCAGCATTTTATTTCAACCACTACTTTTTAAGATCTGTTGCAGTGCGTGCAGTAACAGTTGTTTGCTATTCTAATTAACAATGGAGTTTTAAAAATATGACCGATGATGTGGTTCAGGCTATTTGCCTAATCTTCACAGTACTTTAGACCGCTGTGGAAACGCAGACAGCAACAGGTCTGGGGGAGAAAAAAGTTCCTGGTAATTTCGGTGGAAAAGTGGCTTTAGCTAATCATTTAAAGAATTAAGGGAATACTTTACCCCATTTACTCACCAAATCTGTCATTCCAAATCTGAATGACTGACTAACTTCTGTGAAATGCATAATTTTTTCCTTTTTTATGAAAGAATCTTCACACAGCTTTTTTTCCATACAACATAGTGATCACATCTGAAAAACAACACTACATAAAAGTAGTATGCTATATTCCAACAGCTTTGTGTGAGCAGCAGATCCAAATATTAGTTGTTAATCGCTGGTAAGCTTGCATTCTGCCCATTTAAATCATGACTAAAACGTAATGCACACAATTTAACAAAAAACAAAATAACACAAATTTGGTCTGTTTCTCACAAGGAGGTCTGTGATGCCTACTGAAAGCTATCTGTTAGCATTCTCAGTTATCACAATGGCAGTTGAGGACCCCTCAGAAGTACGTGACCTGCATGCTTCTGTCTGTGTTCACTTGGGTTACTTTGCTTACTCACTCAGGGCTTAAAATTAACACTCACCAAGTGCCAATGGCATTGACGAGTATATTAAGTGGTGTCAATCACCATTTGGGTTGTAACATCTTTATGAACTCTAACAATGCAACGTTGTGAGAACATGAACGTAAACTACACTCGGGACAGTTGAGTGCAAGAAGACACGGAAATGAACTCAATTCGTTACTCGCTATTCGTTACCCAGAAAGCCGAGTCTCAGACAGCGCGCAAATACTGAAATTAGCTCTGTTTCAAGTCTTCTTGCGCTTGAACAGACATTCACACAAAATTATGTACAAATAAATGGTAACACTTTACTTGAAGGTGTGTGCATAAGACTGACATGACACCTTCATAATCATGACATGACATGTCATGAATATGAATGAGGCTCCATGCATGTGTATGACAACTGTCATTAAGTTTCATTCATTTTTAATGCAAATATGACATTGTTTGAGATGTTTTGGTAATGACACCTTGACATAAACCAATACATCATAACCTGCAGTGTCTTGGTAATAACAACGTGACATTACTATGACAACACAACCTGTCATAAATATGTCATAAACATGACATAGCAGATTAATTATCAAACTTATGACAGCCAATGTCAAAACCAACCACATGACAGTTTAATGTAATGTTAACCCATAAAGCTAAGTGGTTTCTTAAGTTTGATAATTAATCTGCTAATGATAATTAATCTGCTACTAATCTGCGAATGACACTTAACAACAGTTGTCATAAACATGCATAAAACCTCCTTCATATTCATGACATGTGTCGTGTCATGATTATGAAGGTGTCATCATGTCAGTCTTATGCACACCCCTTCAAGTAAAGTGTTACCAAATAAATAATTAGAAATTGCCGTCTCAATTTTTTTTTTATGTTAAAGCTGCAGTCCGTAGTTTTTCCAAACATCTCTGTTCGAAATCTGCAATTGCAGTTATTCGCGGAATTATCAACTTTACGTGGGTTGTGCCTCGGCACCGCACAGCGCGGATGAATCCAATGTTGTCTCCAGTTGTCACTGGTGATTGTCGTTTGAACCTTTCTGAATCCGCCATCAAATTAATTAGTTTAATTATATCAAGTACTGTGAGAAAAGGCTATAAATCTCCACCTCCAACATCCTCACACGCAATATAGCCTACTAGCCGAGACACCTTCTTTATGTGTACAGATCATGTGATGCAAAGACATGCTCGAATTTCCCGCGGAAATCCACCAGTACCACTGGAATTAAAAACATTTTTACAAGCTTACCGTTTTGAATCGAGCTAAGGCAAGCAGATAGTTTTGAACACTGGCTGGTTATGTACTTGCTCAATTTATTTTGGATAATTTTTAACCCAAAAAAGTTACGGAATGCAGATTAATCTGTTTAATTTATACAGTGAGAGACTAAACAGTGTTATTTTACATTTGATTACTTTATTCAATGTCTCTACCTGAAAACTATTGTTACTTGTCTTTTCATGTTTTAATGTTTTTAATTTATATTAGTTAGGGAAATAATTTTAGCTGTGGTATTGAAATTGGAATAGAGAATTGTGACTTTTTCACTGGTCACTAAAATTTTGGTATCATAACTGGCTGTTTTTGTAAAATATTCATGGCCGGTATATTTTGTCAAGTCACTGGCCATTGGCAGGTTTGGCAAAAAGTTAGTTTTAGGCCCTTGAGCTGCAGGGAAATTGCGTAGGAAACACTGATTGGCTAATGGCACCACAAGAACAAAACTCTTCTACTTGTTGTGACTATCCTGAACTGTCAAAGGGAGACTGGAAAACTGGAAAAACAATTAAACATTTACGTGGTTAGAAAATGTTTACTTTGTCATGGCTACTACTTGGTGCCTGGCAATTAAACCTTTTCAACCTTGCAAGTGCAACCACTTGGTTCCTCACACAAAGCTGTCATATGATGCGCCTTGAAAAATATGGTACTGATCTCTGTCATCATAGTTTGGATTAGTAAACTGCCATGTTGCTAATTTTCTGTGTAGCCCGAAGAGCAGCTTCCATGTTATCTGACATACACCACTCCTGGGGTAGAAAGAGTGGTGAAAGAGAGCAGCCACCATAACTCACACATACAGCAAGACACTAAAGGACCCAGGTAATGTTTGAACACCCACACAAACACTTTCCACTGGCTTAAGGTAGGGGTTCACGTCTTTTTTTGAATTACCATAATAATGAATTTCTGACTAGTAAAGCTGTTCACATCCTCATGAATTCAAGGAAACTTCAAATCGTATGAAAGCTTATACCTCTACCACTCTCCTATTATTGTAACATATAAAAAGCAAAATGGCAGTTGCCTTGGCATTCAAAGGTAGCTAGGTACATTACCACACACATAATAGTTTATATACCATTTTAGCTCAGCCAGTGTTGCCTGTAGGGATGTCCCGATCAGGTTTTTTTGCCTCCGAGTCATTTGATTTTGAGTATCTGCCGATACCGAGTCCCGATCCGATACTTATATAATACATAAAAAAAGAATAAAGAAGAGAGAAAAAACAGATCCAGGATGTTCCTTATTTTTTATTTAATTCACCTTATTTTAACATTCAACAACTCTGTTAACAAACAGAGCACTTCTGTGAGGTAGCTTGAACAATCAAGTAATAAATAACATAAAATCTTCACTTTTGGACTTTAGTGCAACAGTAAATATAGAAAAAGTCTAATATAAAAACAAATAGCACCTCAACTTAAAATACCCTGCAGGCATGTAAACAAAAAATAAAAATGTTTTAAAAGTGTATAAAAAAATGAGAATATATATATATATACATTAGGGGTGTAACAGTTCACAAAATTTGCAGTTCGATACGATACAGCAAAAAGAAAGAAATGCCAGAGAAATTTCCTATTTATTAAAAGAAAAACTATTTTTAAATAATTTTGAGTTTTCCTACATCTTGAAACTTTCAGGTTTATTTTGAAGGATGAACAAATAATGTTTTGGTAATCACATTAAAAATAACATTTAAATGTATATTTATATAATATTTGAGTTTTGAAGTGCAACATTAAATCCATGTTCATTCACGGCACAATGTTTCTCCTGGTTCCCACGTCAGCGCTGTTTGATCTAATAGAGATCTACGGTCAATAACGGAGAAATTTGAATGCTTCTCACTAGATCTCGCAGCAATGTTATTACTTCAGTGGCGAATTCAAATGTTTTCTTCACTGGATCTTTTAGCACAGTGTCGCTTGATCTCGCGCTGCACAGATGTTGCTGGTCCGAACTGATAAATGGTCCGTTAAGCACAAGATAATGAGTAGCGCAGTTTCATTCCGCTTTCATTACGTTTGCCATTTGATGTTGCGCTACGTTGTGGTGATCGCACCAGCGTGGATTTTGTCTGCAGGAAAAATGGTCCTAGGAATCGTTCGGTTTGTATGCGTACCGAACCGGAAGCCTCGTACCGGAACGGTTCAATAATTACGAATACATGTACCGTTACACCCCTAATTTACATATATCCGAGTCCTGATCGGGAGGTAACGTCCGATTCCGATCGAGTCTGAAACCACGTGATCGGGGCCGATTTCCCATCGCGTGATCGGATCGGGACATCCCTAGTTGCCTGGTGCACTTTCTTAGTTCTGTTTTGTCATTAGAAGAGCATTTATGGTGAATTAATATACTGATTAAGTATTTGTATTATACAAATTTTAATAAGATGAGAATGGGGCATTATTCCGAGTAAATGCTTGCATCAAATGTTGAATCTGACAGCATTTCTCACAGGTACTGCCCCTCCATTGAGTCGAAGGTGCTTCGGTTTCCAGGGCGACAGCACCAGGTATGGCTGGAACCGGAGGGTCTGACCTCTGACCTCATGTACCCTCAGGGTCTGTCTATGACGATGCCCCCTGAGAAGCAGCTCTGCCTCATCAGAGAGATTCCTGGGCTGCAACGTGCAAAAATTTGCACTCCAGGTACATTTATAATCAAGCCAAATCAAATTTATTTGTACAATACTTTTCACAATACACATTGTTTCAGAGCAGGGTTTTTTTCCCAGAAAATTATGATGTTGATGATTATTATCTTCATGCTGTATAGTCAGATTTAGCAAATTTGAGTGGGGCAATAATACAGTTTACATTTTGTGACGATAAAAGCAATAAAGCCATTTGTGACGATAAAAGCAATAAAGCCATTGAGATTGCTATGTACAGGGTTTAAAATTAGATAAATTAGAAATTATCTATTGGCCCTGCTACAGAGACATCATAAGAATACTGACGCTAAGGGCATGGGAATTTTAGCAAGTTATATGCTGGGATATAATTTTGTCATCATGACATGATATTTTGGGGCATGATTTTCATTATTATTATCTGACTCCTTGGAGTGAGAACGAGTTGGCTTTTTTGAATGGAAGTCAATGGAGATGAGGCTTTAATACGCTGACTTTTGTAAACCCTGGCTATATTATATATCGCCTTACATAAATACATACACATACTTACATACACTTCTATATCCAACTTTATATAAAGAGCTGGGCGATAAGTAACAGTTACAATCTGTGATGAAAAAGAAGTCAAAGATTTACTATATACATATAGTATATATTCTGTCCTAGATGCGTGTTCTACGCAACACTGACAGATATCTAACAGAAAACAGTAAAACCCTCAACTTTACACCAGTGAAATAAGTACTAGTATCTAATGAATAAGTACTAGTATCTATTTAATAGGTACTAGTATCTAATGAATATGAACTAGTATCTAATAATAAGTACTAGTAACTAATGAATAAGTACTAGTATCTTTAAAAAGGTACTAGTATCTAAAGAATAAGCACTAGTAGCTAATGAATAAGTACTAGTATCTATTTAATAGGTACTAGTATCTAATGAATATGAACTAGTATCTAATAATAAGTACTAGTAACTAATGAATAAGTACTAGTGTCTTTAAAAAGGTACTAGTATCTAAAGAATAAGCACTAGTAGCTAATGAATAAGTACTAGTATCTATTTAATAGGTACTAGTATCTAATGAATATGAACTAGTATCTAATAATAAGTACTAGTAACTAATGAATAAGTACTAGTATCTTTAAAAAGGTACTAGTATCTAAAGAATAAGCACTAGTAGCTAATGAATAAGTACTAGTAATTAATGGAATAGATACTAGCATCTAAAAAATAAGTACTAGTAGCATGAAAATAGATACTAGTCGGTTTAAATGATTTAATGTTAAAACGGCTTGCCATAGACACTGGTGTAAAGTTGAGGGTTTTACTGTTATGTTCTGCTCTCTTTTTTGTAAAACTGAAACATACAAATATTACAGATATCTTGTTACAAAATGTCCTCAAAATAAATACAAATGAATTTCCATTGTTTACAAATATTCTCTGAGTACATAAACCAAAGGGCTACACTCGGCTCTACTTAGTGTTATTGTTGTTAACGAATTGCCATCGCTGTAAAATAGTTTGGTTTTAAACTTAAAGGGGTCATATAATGCCATTTTTGTACAATCTAATATCATTCTTTAGAGTCTAAATTAAAAGTTTGTAATATACTTTAATTAAAAATTCTCATTAGTAGGCCTATTGTAAGAAAACACTTATTTTACCTGGTCAAAAACAGCTCTGTTTTCAGCACGCCGTTTCAGTGCATATGACTTTAAATGATAATGAGCTTTGCTCACCCCGCCTCTCTGTTCTGTGCTACACCGTTTGTAACTCAATAACACAATAACCATAACGCGTTGTTCAGTATAAACGTGGGATTATGAATTATATTGAGAACGTCATACATAGAAAACATGCCGTAATGTACCCTGAGTGTAAACCTTAGACGCATTCATTGTGAAGCATGCAGCTAGCGATTTGCAAAGATTAATATATTAATATAAAGTTTAATAAAACGTTACACTCACTTCCGTTCTTCTGGAGATTCAGCAGGAACACGAATATCTGGTACCGATCCTTTTTTCATGAGCAGCTTCTTAGCAAATCCAGCTTTATACTGATCCTCGTTTATAAAGCAGTTTGGTGTGTGAAATGATTCGCGCAAACATGAGAGCATTGACGTTGCTCGTGGGGAATATTCCCTTCGAAAACAAACACAGCCACTGCGTCTTCAGCGGTTCAGATTTAGGAACATTAAAATGACTGCTGTGTTCGTTATTACACCCAAGAACAGAACACCACAATCGCTTAGACGCCATTCTGCTCATAGACAGTGCTCCAGCATATCAACAATGACCGCGCCGGTCCGCGCCGCGTAGACTATGATTGACAGCTCCCTCATGAGCGAGTGCGGGTCTGTGATGAAACGCTCCTGTCAATCAACAATCGTGGGAGGGGCGTGCGAGCTTGTGACGTCACAGGCTCGAACGGCTCGATTTGAGGCAGGGGAAAACATATAAGGAGATTAAAACAAAACCACTGGATTAAAACAAAACCACTGGACACCATCATATAATGATGGATTTTTATCATTATATGATGGTTGTGTACAGACACTGCCAACACACATTTCAGTACAATCAACTTGTAAAAGTGCATGTACCATTATATGACCCCTTTAAACTTATGAACATATATGTATGGGCATACATTCATGCAAAAACTGAAAAAAGGTAACGAACTTACAGGCAAAGCCTTTCTGAGGCAAAAAAACGTAAAGGAAACAGAGAATGGGTTGGTTTAGGGATCAGTGTTTGGTGTAAGCAATCAGTAGTTATTGACATGACCAATGAAATCTTTAGAATTAGCTGCAGGGCGGGATTTCCGCTGAATGGTTTGGGGGAAAAAATTAAGCGCTTGGAAAGAATCTATGGTTGATTCCCAATTCTTATTTGTGCATCCTCGTTTCCTTTCCTTGTGTCTTTGCTCCACCCCCTGTAGGATGTGAGGGAAGGCTACAAGGAAAGAAAATGAGGATGGAGGAATCGAAGGAAAGCTTATTTGTATATTGGAATATTCTTGATCACTCGAGCGACACTTCACTGCGTAATCAGCTGCACTCTAGATCTGCTTATGTTGTTAAAGTTTGGTTATTTAAGAATGTAATAAATAAAGATGAAGCAAGAAGATGCCCTGTTTATTTGGTGTATGAATGAGTGAGTGAATGGGTGAATGTGAGGCAAAATGTAAAGCGCTTTGGTGGCCATTGGGTCTGTGAAAGCGCTATATAAATGCAGTCCATTTACCATTTTACCATTTACCATTTGTGTGATATATGATTTATTTCAACTGTAAAGGTAAAGCATAAATTAAAATTATTGTGACAGATGTGAAGGGGGAGGAGAATTAATACATGCGTCAGGTTTCTCGACAAGAAAAACTTCTGCATAGGAAGATGCGGTGCATCCTTGCTCATAGCTCTTCAGGAAGCTTCTTCACTCCTCGTTCCTCGCCTCCTCGTGGTGCAATTAGAGAATTGAGATGTCCTTCAAGATGGCTGAGCTCGATCGGTTTCCGGGTCATAGGATGGAGGAATGAAGAGCGAGGAAACGAGGAGGAATTATTGCCTTGTCCAAATACCCACACTTGCGGTCTTTGCACTTGACCACTTGTCTACTTTCATGACGTATTTCCTATATTTGGCCCAAGTGTTCAAGTAGGCGTAAAGACTGCAAGTGTGTGAAGAACTTTTGATTACTCGATGGGACACTTATTATATAGTCTTGCAAAAAATGCAAGTGTTTAGATGGTGCTAAGAAGTGACAAATGATTGCATGCCATTACAGTATATATAGTTTTACATGATGCATTGTCTGTATGCGGATATAATATATCCAACATTATTTATAGAGCTGTGCGATAATATGGTTTACATTTTGAGACGATATAAACAATCCAACAGCCAGGATTTGCTCTCTCTCTCTCTCTCTCTCTCTCTCTCTCTATATATATATATATATATATATATATATATACACTCACCTAAAGGATTATTAGGAACACCTGTTCAATTTCTCATTAATGTAATTATCTAATCAAGCAATCACATGGCAGTTGCTTCAATGCATTTAGGGGTGTGGTCCTGGTCAAGACAATCTCCTGAACTCCAAACTGAATGTCAGAATGGGAAAGAAAGGTGATTTAAGCAATTTTGAGCGTGGCATGGTTGTTGGTGCCAATCTGCTTTTCACAATCTGCTCAGTTACTGGGATTTTCACGCACAACCATTTCTAGGGTTTACAAAGAATGGTGTGAAAAGGGAAAAACATCCAGTATGCGGCAGTCCTGTGGGCGAAAATGCCTTGTTGATTCTAGAGGTCAGAGGAGAATGGGCCGACTGATTCAAGCTGATAGAAGAGCAACTTTGACTGAAATAACCTCTCGTTACAACCGAGGTATGCAGCAAAGCATTTGTGAAGCCACAACACGCACAACCTTGTGGCGGATGGGCTACAACAGCAGAAGACCCCACCGGGTACCCCTCATCTCCACTACAAATAGGAAAAAGAGGCTACAATTTGCAAGAGCTCACCAAAATTGGACAGTTGAAGACTGGAAAAATGTTGCCTGGTCTGATGAGTCTCGATTTCTGTTGAGACATTCAGATGGTAGAGTCAGAATTTGGCGTAAACAGAATGAGAACATGGATCCATCATGCCTTGTTACCACTGTGCAGGCTGGTGGTGGTGGTGTAATGGTGTGGGGGATGTTTTCTTGGCACACTTTAGGCCCCTTATTGCCAATTGGGCATCATTGAAATGCCACTGCCTACCTGAGCATTGTTTCTGACCATGTCCATCCCTTTATGGCCACCATGTACCCATCCTCTGATGGCTACTTCCAGCAGGATAATGCACCATATCACAAAGCTCGAATCATTTCATATTGGTTACTTGAACATGACAATGAGTTCACTGTACTAAAATGGCCCCCACAGTCACCAGATCTCAACCCAATAGAGCATCTTTGGGATGTGGTGGAACGGGAGCTTCGTGCCCTGGATGTGCATCCCACAAATCATCATCAACTGCAAGCTGCTATCCTATCAATATGGGCCAACATTTCTAAAGAATGCTTTCAGCACCTTGTTGAATCAATGCCACGTAGAATAAAGCAGCACTAAGTAGGAATTCCGTTTTTGTTAAACAGCGACCCCTAGAGTCGCTGTGGAGTACTTGTACTGTCGTGAATAGCACTCACGCAGAGATGGCTCGGACTCACGTCCGGGTCCCCTCCCCCTGTACACCGGTACCTGTTCAGTAGGATGGACGCTGTAACGAGTGGAAATAAGGTATGGCCCCTTTAAGAGCTGCGCGTGCCCTACTACATGTATATGGCGCCGGGTTATTTCTGTTTGATGCTCATTTTATCAGAATTTTATCAGATCTGTTTTTTGCCGTAAAGCAATTCGTTACCTCGCGAGACCTGATATCACACGATACTTCCTAACACTGAGGCCGGCGACCCGCCGGCCCAAAGTTGCAAGGGTGGTTTTGCGGCTCACAGGCACCAGGGGGGTGCGAGACGACCACCATTCAACACGAAATCAGTAATATAAACATTACAATGACTCCAAAGCTGTTCGGTTAAGGTAAAAAAAAGTTACTTAGTTCACCTTTAAGGCAGTTCTGAAGGCGAAAGGGGGTCAAACACAGTATTAGTATGGTGTTCCTAATAATCCTTTAGGTGAGTGTATGTATATATATATATATATATATATATATATATATATACAGTATGCTCACGAAAAGCAATACTATATGTATGCAGGTAAAGTAGTAGTTACTATATATCCAACTTTTAATATTGCTGGGAGATAATACCGTGTAGTTTACATTTTTTGATGATATAACAATCAAGCAGTTGAGATTTGCTACATTGTACATACCGCTTAACATGAGTGTTCTGGATGTATCTGGGTAAGGTTGGATATACTTATTGTAGATGTATAATTTGTTATTGACTGTTAATTCGTTAATTATTCAGGTTATTAATTTGGAACATTGTAGAGACGAAGACCTTGGATCATGTTACGTTGGACTGTCATGTTGCCAGACTTGAATATCTCCACTGGGCCGCTTTGCAGATTATTCTGTCAAAGAACTGCCCACTAAGACCGTAAACAATGGGGCATTTAGGGGCGGGTAAATATTAAATGGGTAATGCTCAGTGTTGTTCTGCAATGGACTATACAGAAAACTCATAAGTTGTCTTAATGTTTTGCTCCAGGTTATGGAGTGCAGTATGACTTTGTCTGTCCAACACAACTCTTCCCGTGGCTGCAGGTAAAGAGCACTCAGGGTCTCTTCCTGGCTGGACAGATAAATGGAACCACAGGCTATGAGGAGGCAGCTGCACAGGTAGGGATATCGTGATAACCGCAATATTGTAATACCGTGATACTGACAAGCCAACTGCAGAGGAATGCAAGCAACCGCCGCAATCGCGAATCCTCGATTCACATTTAAATTTTTTTCATAAGGCTATACCCTTCTTGTTTTAAATTTCATGCATTCGTATTAAATGTTAAATAAGTATGATAACAAGAGTGAAGAATGTATTTTTTTCCTGCCAACTGGCCCTTTTTTACTTAAGACTCTGTGTTCCATTGTGATTTATACAAATTTGCACTAATCAAGCCTAAACGGATACCGAGTGAGAGAGAGATCGACTGAGCGCGTGCGATTACCTGCGCCTGTCCTACTTAGGGTCAAGTCTTTTTTTATTTTTTTTTTATTTTTTTTTTTATTAGATAAGACTTATGGATATAAGTCTTATATCCATTCCCCATGAATGGAGTCAGGGCTGGTAAATGCATTGAATCTCGATGAAGTAAAGCATCAGCTTCAGCGTTACCCAGGCGACACATTGCTGGTCGATTGAGCCATCTAAAGTGGCGCTCAAAATGAAACCTTGTTGAATCAGTGTTTATGATCGTATTAGTTGAATGAACCGTTTAATGACTCACTCAAATACAGTCCCTTGCCCCCACCTAGTGGCGTAATAATGTAAACTGCACTGACTGACGGGACATCCTGTCTAGAACGCTCAGAGACAATTACTGGTAAAATATCAGCAGTCTTAGAAAGCCTTGTTCAGTCAGATTCGAAGATCAGAACTAACTGTTAATTAGGGTTGGGTATCGGTTGGGTTTTATCCGATACCAGTACCTACTCGGTATTTTTTAAACGGTTCCGGTGCTTAAACGGTTCTTGAAACGGTACTTAAGAAAACGAAACCGCATACACTTTATCAAAAAATAATACCCTTTTATTTACAGGGCCAAACTGGACACAATATTAACTTTAATCTTTAAACAATATAAATACAAGTAACATATGGTAATAATAAAACCAATATAAAATAAAAAACTTTACATTACATTTTACACATTTACATAATATCAAATAAAACAATATTGTATCAAACAATGTAATAATACTGGAGATTAGTAGAGATCACTAGCAGGCAGAGCTGCCAACTCTCACGCATTGACCGTGAGACTCACGCAATTGATCCTTTTCACACGCTCTCACGCCACACATCCATTTTCTCACGCAGAGAAAAATCGCGGACAAAGAGGACACCGACAGACAAGACAGAGAAGGTTACTTTTGATATGGAACAAATCCACAGCTGTCAGATTCTGTCAATATTTTTACGAGATTCACACAATAAATAACGTTTTGGCTCTTTGAAATGTGACAGATCGCTGTAGCGCGTCAGTTCAAACGGCACGTGATACAGCAGCCTACAAATCCACTGCTTCTTAGCTACGCAGCGTTGAGTGAACCTATGAAAGAGAACATCTCTGGTTACTGGTGTAATATGTTCTCTCAATAGGGAACGAGACGCTGCCAAGCTCCTCGCGCTGCCGACCAGCTTCCTTTTTCGGAAGAGAAATCCATAGACAGTATAAGAAGTGGACAGAGCCATCTCATTGGAACTCAGTTGAGACAGTTGAAGCCCATTTTTAGCGATTTTTGAGCACTTCCGTTCCTGACGCGCAGACTCAAACCGACTCAAACTAAGCTTGATGACGTGAGCAACCTGTCTGACAGACGTTAATCTTCTAGTAGCTGTGCGTGAAAATTGCCAACGTTAATCTTGCAGAGACGGGGAACTTGAGCAAAGAGGTCTTTGGCGTGAGTGAGCAGGAGTAAGTATTCCGTTGCTTTTATGGACTCATTATCTATGGGCTTCTCCCTTGACGGGACGTCCCCCCGATTGCCTGCGAGCTTCTCCTCCTGTCTGTACGGTAATTTCTGTACAGCGCGACAGAGAGTCGAGTGGTAATGACGCAATCGTTAGCCTATTTTTACTAAATCTGTTTCTACGGGGCGATAATGTAACATACAAGGTAATGGAGCCCTTTATACATTGTCGTGTTTCTTTAGAAATAAATGGACAAATGGAGTCTTTAAACGCCTCAGATGTAAAGTTATTCGCTGTCAAAGTGACGCCAAAATGAATGGGAGTCAATGGAAATGCTAACGCAAGTGAAGTTCCCTCATCGAGTCGGTCTCTCGACATTACGTATGGGGAAATCCATTTTCCTCGAATCATGAAGTCTGATAGAATAACTCTTTTGCTTGCAAATAGCCAATGGCGGTCCCGCCATCACCGGATTGGCTGACACTGCTCAATATGGGTGACGGCGGGCGCCAAAAACCTCAGAATCTTTTTTCTTCACTCGAGTCTGTTTTCACCGTTGATGTACGCATTCAGAGCGGAGTATATTAAAGGAACACTCCGACTTTTTGAAACTTTAGCCTATTCACCTTATCCCCCAGAGTTAGATAAGTCCATACATACCTTTTTCATCTCCGTGCGTGCTGTAACTCTATCTGACGCACCCAGCGCTAGCCTAGCTTAGCACAAAGACTGGATGTAAATGGTTGCAGCTAGCATACTAATCCAAATAAGTGACAAAATAGCGCAAACATTTTCCTATTTACATGTTGTGATTTGTATAGTCACAGAGTGTACAAAAAACAAAGTCACATGAGACACAGACATATTTTAACCGTATAAATACTGGGAACTATATTCTCTGAAGGCGAAGCACTGCTACTTGGGCGGAGTGATAACCGCAGCACCTGAGACGCGCTCTCTGCTCCTCACCACGGCGCGTCTCAGGTGCTGCGGTTATCACTCCGCCCAAGTAGCAGTGCTTCGCCTTCAGAGAATATAGTCGCCTTCAGAGAATATAGTTCCCAGTATTTATACGGTTAAAATATGTCTGTGTCTCATGTGACTTTGTTTTTTGTACACTCTGTGACTATACAAATCACAACATGTAAATAGAAAAATGTTTGCGTTATTTTGTCACTTATTTGGATTAGTATGCTAGCTGCAACCATTTACATCCAGTCTTTGTGCTAAGCTAGGCTAGCGGTGGGTGCGTCAAACAGACTTATAGCACGCACGGAGATGAAAAAGGTATGTATGGACTTTTCTAACTCTGGGGGATAAGGTGAATAGGCTAAAGTCCCAAAAAGTCGGAGTGTTCCTTTAAGGAGTTTTAATTCCCCTCTCGCGTTCCGGTGGATTATATTATGTCTCTTTGTCGCCCGTGTGGTGGACCCATTGAATCCCCGGACGCACACAACTTGTGTGCTGTGCCTGGGTCGGGACCACGCAGAGGCGGCACTCGAGGGATCGGGATGTCCCGCCTGTGAGGAGCTTCCCATCAGATCCTTCGTGCAAGGCTGGCCGTTACACGTAGCGACGACCTTGTGTCTCCTGCCTCTCCCCAGTCTGCCACCTTCGAGCCGCGGACCGGGAGACGGCAGAGATCTCCATTCGCGGGTTCTGTTGAGGCGCTGACGTCGGCCCAAGGTCCACGCCATCCTCACGTGGCAGAGCCCGTGAGTTACTCTTGAGGCCATTTACCGCCCTCTTGAGGAAGCACGGGAATTATCTCGTTCGGTTACGACGATGATGACGCCAATGGTCCGAGTCTCCGTCTGAAGGCGCCCTCGCCTCTTTGGATGCGGAGCTTATGGCCATTCTCACTGAGGCGGTGGCAGATATGGTGCTGGAGTGGACAGCGCCCAAGGAGCTGCCGTCGGAAAGGTGGCCTCGGCGCGGGCCGTAAAGCTGAAGCGAGAGGCAGTTCAGGAAGTCGCTAAAAAAAAAAAAAAAAAAAAAAAACAGCGCTCCTGATGTGCGTGTCAGGGAGGAAAGAGCACGGGACGTGTTCGTCGGACCGGTGCGAAGAGGGCGTGTTCCCGCCCAGAGTTCGACGAGAATGTGTTGTTTCTGAAACCGCTGTGTTCTGTTTCAATAACAAGGTACATTACATGTCTCAGCAAAAGAGCTTCTCTCCCCAACATTATTACCCGCCTCATAGACAGGAGACGCATCGCAGAGCGGAAGCTCGGGGAAACCCGAGGAGATGGCTATCTATGTCCCCGTGCATGATGCCGCGGACGAGCTATACCATTTCATATAGCAGTCAATGCTTTCCCGGTGGCTGGCGCCCAGCCCCCGCCGCAGCATTCATTGCCCTGTATGGCGATTCTGATTACTACACAGTGTGTATTCACAGTTGTTGCGCGATGCAACTGATGCTGTGTTACGTACACACCACACTGTTATGTGTAAGGATTTATGCCATTATATATTGCCCTGTGTCCTTCAGTGCAATGGCTATTCTGATTACTGCAAGTATGTGTTCACAGTTGGTGCGCGATGCAACTGACGCTGTGTTACGTACACACCACACTGTTATGTGTAAGGATTTATGCCATTATATATTGCCCTGTGTCCTTCAGTGCAATGGCTATGCTGATTACTACAAGTACGTGTTCACAGTTGTTGCGCGATGCAACTAACGCTGTGTTACGTACACACCACACTGTTATGTGTAAGGATTTATGCCATTATATATTGCCCTGTGTCCTTCAGTGCAATGGCTATGCTGATTACTGCAAGTACGTGTTCACAGTTGTTGTGCGATGCAACTGACGCTGTGTTACGTACTCACTACACACTGTTATGTGTAAGGATTTATGCCATTATATATTGCCCTGTGTCCTTCAGTGCAATGGCTATTCTGATTACTGCAAGTACGTGTTCACAGTTGTTGTGCGATGCAACTGACGCTGTGTTACGTACTCACTACACACTGTTATGTGTAAGGATTTATGCCATTATATATTGCCCTGTGTCCTTCAGTGCAATGGCTATTCTGATTACTGCAAGTACGTGTTCACAGTTGTTGCGCGATGTAACTGACGCTGCGTTACGTACTCACTACACACTGTTGTGTGTAATGATTTATGCCATATACTGCCCTGTGTCCTTCAGTGCAATGGCTATTCTGGTTACTACGCAGTACGTATTCACAGTTGTTGTGCGATGCAACTGACGCTGTGTTACGTACTCACTACACACTGTTGTGTGTAATGATTTATGCCATATATTGCCCTGTGTCCTTCAGTGCAATGGCTATTCTGGTTACTACGCAGTACGTATTCACAGTTGTTGCGCGATGCAACTGACACTGTGTTTATGTACACACTGCACACTATATGAATTTGCCGTTGTATATTGCCCTGTATCCTTTAGTGCAATGGCTATTCTGGTTACTACGCAGTACGTATTCACAGTTGTTGCGCGATGCAACTGACACTGTGCTTATGTACACACTGCACACTATATGAATTTGCCGTTGTATATTGCCCTGTATCCTTCAGTGGAATGGCTATTCTGATTACTACGCAGTACGTATTCACAGTTGTCGTGCGATGCAACTGACGCTGTACACACTGCACACTGATATGTGTAATGATTTATGCCTTATATATTGCCCTGTGTCATTCAGTGCAAATGGCTATTCTGATTACTACGTATTCACAATTCGTGCGCGATGCATCTGACGCTGTGTTTGTGCACACCGCACTCTGTTATGTGTAATGTTTTATGCCATTATATATTGCCCTGTGTCATTCAGTGCAAATGGCTATCCTGATTACTACGCAGTGCGTATTCATAGTTGTCGTGCGATGCAACTAACGCTGTGTTTGTGCACACTACACACTGATATGTGTTATGATCTATGCCGTCATATTTTGCCCTATCCTTCAGTGCAAATGGCTATTCTGATCACTACGTATTCACAATTGTTGTACGATGCAACTGACGCTGTGTACACACAACGCACTGATATGTGTAACTATTACGCCGCTATATATTGCCCTGTACCCTTCAGTGCAACTGGCTACTCTTTTACTGTGTAGTCACAGTTGTTGCGCGATGCCACAGACGCTGTGTTATGTACATTGATATGTGTCTATGATTTATGCCGTTATATGTTGCCCTGTATCCTCAGTGCAGCCGGCTATTCCGATTAACTACGTATTTACAGTCGATGTCGCTATGCCTCTGACGCTGTGTTTTTTGTACACAAAAATGTAACTATGCTTGTGCATAGTCTCAGTCGTCGCTACGGCGACTTGCATTGCATCTGTGTAGATATTGAAGCGTTATGCTGCCCTTCAATGTAATGGACCATTGTGTACGCATATTCATGCAGTTTCGGTCGCTTCAGCAACTTGAGCTGCATTATACACACAGATGTTTAAAATGTGCACACTGATGTGTTATGCTGTTATGTTGCCCTCTATCATTCAGTGCAACAACCAGCTATCCTATCTAACTGCATATTCAGTTTGTCGCTACAGCGACTACACTGCACTAATGTACGTATAAGGACGCGTGTTGCTATTTTGTTGCTCTGTTTCTTTCAGTGCAAAACTAGCTATCTTAATCTACTGTGCATACTCACAGTTTCTGAATGTATGTACGTACACGGATGTGCAATTTACCATGTGTTATGCTGTAATGCTGCCCCGTTTCCATGCAGCTAGCCATCCTGATCGAACTGTACATCTCAGTTTCTGTCTCTACGCAGTTCTGTCGCTACGGCGACTTATGCTGCGTTATGTACATGCATGGATGCGCTACAGCGACCGATGCTGTTACGTACATGTGCTATGCTGTTATGTTGCCCCGTTTCCTTCAGTACAACTGGCTATTCTGTGCTAACTCGTCTACTCACAGTTGTAGCTACGGCTATGTGTTTGTTGTTTACTGAGGTGCTATGCTATTATGGGGCTATTATCTACTGCGTATATTCATCAGAGCCCAGGTGGTTGCAATTCCAGCATTTTGCCCGGATGAGGTCAGTGTTTCAGAGTCTCAGAAGTACGCTTGTGCCCCATGCGTGCCCTGCGTGCTTATGTGAACAGAACTAGCCAGTTTCGAACTTCAGAGCAGCTCTTCGTCTGCTACGCGGGTGCTAAGAGGCGACGCGCTGTCGAAACGGAGGCTATCTCACTGGATAGTGGAGGCTGTGCACTGGCTGGCTTATGCTTCACGGGAAGCCGTTTCCCTATAGGGGTGCACGCCCACTCCACTAGGAGTTTGGCGTCATCATGGGCGTGGGCGAAAGGCATGTCTATTCAAGACATTTGTTTCGCGGCAGGTTGGTCGTCTCGTAATACCTTCGCGAGATTCTATAACTTGAATATCCCTTCATTCGCACCACATGTCTGTCAGTGCAGGGAGAGAAAGCTGAGCTGTCGTTGGACTAGGCTAGACTGCCCCGATGGCGCGCGCTCTAGCCACGGTTCGACTAGTCGTCAGACAGTGCGAGTTATTATTAGCATAGCTATCATGTTCACTATATTGTGCCCTTTGTTATGTCCGCATTCATAGCCGGCAGTATTTTCCTAAGCACCAATCACTTGCTGCAATCTCCCTCCATTCAGTTCAGCGTGCTTAGCTTGATGGGAGGGGCCTTCGTTGGTGCAGATGCCGAGTTGGCTCTGTGCCAATAGATGTTTCAACCAGGTCCGGTGTCTGTTCCTGAGAGCTGGGCGGGGTTTCTCCCACGCGGCGGGGGTTTTATTGTCCCCATACGTAATGTCGAGAGACCGACTCGATAAGGGAACGTCTCTGGTTACTCACGTAACCGTAGTTCCCTGAGAGGAGGGAACGAGACATTACGTAACCTGCCGTGTGGGAGGGACTCTCAGTCTCCTTACTATCGTTCAGCTAAGATTCTGAGGTTTTTGGCGCCCGCCGTCACCTATATTGAGCAGTGTCAGCCAATCAGGTGATGGCGGGACCGCCATTGGCTATTTGCAAGCAAAAGAGTTATTCTATCAGACTTCATGATTCGAGGAAAATGGATTTCCCCATACGTAATGTCTCGTTCCCTCCTCTTAGGGAACTACGGTTACGTGAGTAACCAGAGACGTTCTGCTACAACATGGCGGCACCCGGCCGGCTTCAACTTCCGGTCGATGGATTACCCCCTTGGAGAAATCTGAGGTGCAGATGGCGCGCGCGCCAACATAATATGACGACGTAAGTGCGTCGAGGCGGCGCCCGCGCCATTAGCCAATGGATTGGCTTGATTCTATGTGGGATTCAGACTATCGGCACACCCAGAGGGCGTTTTGACGCGTAATTTTACACGTGAAATGTAGCCAAACCTTGCGAGCAAGAGCGCGCATGCGAGACAGAAGAGACTGTGCGTGTGTGCCTAATTAAGTCAGGCACCGAAATCAGGCACCGAAATTGTCGTTCTTATTCGGTCTGGTTACTACCGTTTATGTCGGCAGGGCCGGCGCTAGCCATTTGGGTGCCCTAAGCACAAATGCTTGGTGGTGCACCACCCCCCCCCCCCCCCCCCCCCCCCCCACCCAAGGAATAACAACCATTCTGAATTTCTTAGTCTGATGAAGCACAATATAATAATTCTGTACATAATTTGTAGGGCTGGGAAAAGATTAATCGCGATTAATCGCATCCAAAATAAAAGTTTGTGTCTACATGAATGATATACACTCACCGGCCACTTTATTAGGTACCCCATGCTAGTAACGGGTTGGACCCCCTTTTGCCTTCAGAACTGCCTCAATTCTTCGTGGCATATTGACATGATGGCATCACACAGTTGCCGCAGATTTTTTGGCTGCACATCCATGATGCGAATCTCCCGTTCCACCACATCCCAAAGATGCTCTATTGGGTTGAGATCTGGTGACTGTGGAGGCCATTTTAGTACAGTGAACTCATTGTCATGTTCAAGAAACCAATTTGAAATGATTAGAGCTTTGTGACATGGTGGAAGTAGCCATCAGAGGATGGGTACATGGTGGCCATAAAGGGATGGACATGGTCAGAAACAATGCTCAGGTAGGCCGTGGCATTTAAACGATGCCCAATTGGCACTAAGGGGCCTAAAGTGTGCCAGGAAAACATCCCCCACACCATTACACCACCACCACCAGCCTGCACAGTGGTAACAAGGCATGATGGTTCCATGTTCTCATTCTGTTTACGCCAAATTCTGACTCTAACATCTGAATGTCTCAACAGAAATCGAGACTCATCAGACCAGGCAACATTTTTCCAGTCTTCAACTGTTCAATTTTGGTGAGCTCTTGCAAATTGTAGCCTCTTTTTCCTATTTGTAGTGGAGATGAGTGGTACCCGGTGGAGTCTTCTGCTGTTGTAGCCCATCCGCCTCAAGGTTGTGCGTGTTGTGGCTTCACAAATGCTTTGCTGCATACCTCGGTTGTAACGAGTGGTTATTTCAGTCACTGTTGCCCTTCTATCAGCTCGAACCAGTCTGGCCATTCTCCTCTGACCTCTGGCATCAACAAGGCATTTCCGCCCACAGAACTGCCGCTCACTGGATGTTTTTTCTTTTTCGGACCATTCTCTGTAAACCCTAGAGATGGTTGTGCGTGAAAATCCCAGTAGATTAGCAGTTTCTGAAATACTCAGACCAGCCGTTCTGTATATCACATGCATGTATATTTAAGAAAAAAATATTATTTATATATAAAATATTTATATTTATATATAATATAAATTATATATAAATCTATATACCGTATATACATGAAAATATTTCTTAAATATATACAAGCATGTGTGTGTATTTATATATATAAAATAATTATACACAGTGCACCCACATATATTATGTAAAAAAAACTTTTATTTTGGATGTGATTAATCACGATTAATCATTTGACAGCCCTAATAAATACACATTTGCATGTATTTAAGAAATATTTGTTATTTATATATAACATATTTACATTTATATATAATATAAATTATATATAAATATATACAGTATATACATGCAAATATTTCTTAAATATATACGTGCATATGTGTGTGTATTTATATATAGCCTACAAAATAATTATACACAGTACACACACATATATCATGTAGACACAAACTTTTATTTTGGATGCGATTAATCTTTTCCCAGCCCTAATAAATTGACAACTCTGTGAATATGAAAATATACAAACACTGAGATTGTGTTTTTTTTTTTTTTTTTTCTAATTGCAGTTTCACCAACAGATGTCGCCCTTGGGCCTTGGCCTATGAACCTCTTGAAAATGACCGCATTATCCGCATAAAACAACAACGAAAAAACGTATCTAAGCGGTCTTCCTTTTCTTTTCAAACAAACTAACTGCATCTTAAACAGCCCAAGTTTCAAAATTTTCCCCGGACCCCCGTTAAAATAAAAGATTCAACATGCAGGGCTAAAAAAGCCCCGGATCATTTAAGGAGACGAAAAAGGAGATTCACCTTTTTCTCGACTAATTTGGTCTAGGCCTATATTACTTTTTTATTGCTTTTGTATATTAACATGCTTTAGACATATTTTATTTGTTATTTATACTAGTAGCCTATTGTGATGATTTTTCACGACCCAGATTTTTTGGTGCCCCGCACTTGGTGCCCTACGCGCAGCGCGTGATGTGCGTGTGCGGAGCGCCGACCCTGTACGTCGGAACCGGTTCCCTATTGGCACCGAGTTTCGGTACCCAACCCTACTGTTAATACATATAACAATACCCCAACGAGCTTATTGTCAGATTTATGTTCTGTTATGTGAACCCTTATTTTGACATTCTGTTCTGTTTCCTTTAGTTCCTGTTTCCCTGCTCTGTTTAGTTTAATTTCATTGGTTACTGATTTAATCCTCGATTGTTTCTATAGTTACTTATTTGTTGTTCTTTGTCAGTTCTTTTTGATGAATTGTGTGATTTGTGTTATTCTCCAGTGTGGTCATTCATTGATGACATGAATCTCTCTGTCGTAGTACCGAGGTCTATGTGTAGAATCAAGTAATCCACTGATTAGTTGACTTAGTTTAAACACTGATGTTTTCAGAACAACAGCTTTTAACGTTGAACAACTTCTAGCTCAAACAGTGGGGTAGTCAGTTTGACTGACCAATGACATGTGGGAAGTGTTTTGAGAAGCCCATTTGTGATTTATTTTTTATTTTTTACTGTTGCTAGTTACTAAGTGACTTCACCTTTAAGTGTTTCTTTTTGTGCTTCTACACTACCACATAAAAGCTTGGAAATGCTAAGACGTTTTTATGTTTTTAAAGAAATTCAGCATTCTGTTCACCAGTGTAGCATTCTGTTCATCAGTGTATGGTGGGTTTCATCAATAAGGATTAAATTAAATCGGTCATGAATTGAGAAACCAAACTTTTATTTGTGAAAAATAAAAGGTCATTGTACTATAAAAACATGCTGTAGGTTTCAGAACTCAAAAAATCCTTGTTAGTCCAGCAACAGCTTTTATTGAAACCAAGCTGCCACAATGACCTGTTGTCTATTTCCTGTTTTTTGTTGTTGTGTGTAATAGAGATAAATACATCAGCACAAGACTGCCTGCACAAACACAGATCAACACCTACTTCATCATCCCCACTTTGCCCTTGTCCAACAGTGGCATGTTGGACAGGCAATTTCATTTTAAAACCTTTTATGTTTAAAACCTTAATCTGCAATTAATTGTCCGCCATGATGGAATTGCCATTGTAACTAAATAGCATCAATGTTAACATTCTATTTCCTCTTTGATTGATTTCCAGAAATTCTATTCTCTGACATAAGCAGCTCTTGCAGATAAATGAAACAAACTTGTAAAAAGTTAGCTGTCTTTATAAACTGATTCGTAGAAAGATTGTAATTAAATGTATAGTCTAACTTTTTTATAATTTATGACAAAAGAACTAACAGATAAGAGATAAGAAAAAAACAACATTATTCATGGAGTGACTACCTCCGCTTGACACCGTCAACATTCCATGTCTCATGCGTGTACCGGGCATGAGAAAAAGACGCTGTCCGTTTGTTAAGTCTGATGTCACACATTACAATTTTAAGGTCCAAATGGTCCAAACACCAAATGGTGCTTATACACTTACAGTGTGTTGTAATCGGTGATGGGTAGATTACTTTTAAATTGTAGTCTGTTACTGATTACATCGGTTACATGACAAAATTGTAGTTAGGTATATTATATGTGATTACACATTTTGTACTCTACTTTTTCTAATCTAAATGTCTGATTAATTTTAAGATTAATATGCTTCTATAAAAAACAAAGAGAAAGTATATTCAATTATTTATTAACATCATAAAATGCATTAAACATATTATATCACGGTTCCCAAACTGCAGCTCGTGAAAGAACTGCTGGGGGTTAGAGCTAATAATGAATTAATGTCAAAAAATAATTGCAAAATGTCCATCTTGGCGAGTATCCTCATAACAGTCGGTTATGTCTTAAGTGAACATAAACAGTTAGGATGTGTCTTAATATATTGGATCCGTCCATTAGGTCTTAGACTACAGTACAACGGGTACATTAGGCTGCTGTAATTTTGTGTCTGTAATGATAATCAAACAACAAAAGACAAAGGGAAAATCACCCACTGCTCTCGAGATGGCATTGGTGAAGGGTGTAATGCAACGCTTTCAAATTACCTCGTCTCATTCACCAGAGAGACAACATTACAATATAAAGCACATAACATTACAATAATAATGAATGTAAACAACTATTAACAACTGTAAAATGTGGCTGCTGTTTGTCTGGACTGAAACCCAAAACTGGAAAGTACTGCGCATGTGCTATGATGTAGAAATGGTATAATGACAAAGATGTATGCTGTGTTGAGTCAGCTGTTATTGTTGTTGAATGACGTGTCATAAATGACTGTCGTGTCATTCTAAAATTCTCCTTCCACTTATTCTAAAATTCTCCTTCCACTCGTCTTTGAAGTGGAGCAGAACAATGTCCCACCAGTTCTTGTTTCGGACTGTCTTATCCATAGATGCCTTGTTTTGGGCACGGGAAGGGGTGTCTTTACTGCTTAATAAATATAAGCAGCACGGCATGTAATGGTTCATGTGCTCGTCAGACCCGAAATAGATAAATATGAACTATGCTCTTAAAGACAAAGAATAGAAGCACTATAGGAGAATAGTTAGTATGCTCAAACAGTGGGAAACTATATTCGTGCAGTGTGCGCATGTCAAAAAATCAATTCCGATTTTAAGCTTGTGACAACACGCATCCCCGATCAACTTTATTTAACGTTCATGTAAACACTACGTTTGGATTCATCAATCGGAATTAATTTATTCTGATTGAAACAAAAGGTGCCCATGTAAACGTAGCTACTGCGTGATTTCTAGGCTCCATTACAACTCAGTCTTTTTCTGAACTAATACATCTCAGATTTAAGTTGAGACATGAATTGGGTGAAAACATTGGTGGGCTTGTAGTCTGTCTAGTAAGTTGAAACTTCAAGGTTGAGTTGCAGCTTAGGCGACTGTCTTATCTGTTTGCACAATGATCTTCCTAGTTGTTAAAATCTACGTTGTGGTCCCAGCTGGTCCTAGCATAATGCTTTGCTGTAACTGGTCATTATGATCTCTGTTAAAGGCATGTCTAGTCGTTGGGTTCTTAACTGACAGTACAGGACTGTGTTTTGGTTTGTTTCTGGGTGCAATTCCCCCAACTAAAGAGATGGGTCTTCAAAATAGATTTAAACTGAGAGAAAACACAAGTCTGTCTGCCTCTTGAACAATGATAGGAAGACTGTTCCAAAGTTTAAGATTTACCACCCGCGTTTTGTAAGTATTATCAACTGTCCAATGAGAACTGACACAATGATTTTTCTTAATATATCCCAACGGTAGCATATTTAAAGTCAAAAGCAATGGTCCTAGTACTGAGCCTTGCAGCACTCCATACCAATGCCATTCCACTAATGCCAACATAATTTTCGAGTCTATCCAAAAGAATGTGGTCAAAGTCATTTGTAACACTGATGAGTACAGTTAATACTATGATATGGTCTGAAATATGATACCTGACTGAAATACTTCACAGATACCATTTCTCTTCAAAAAGAACATACTGTTGTTGGGAACTTGCAACTTTTTCTAGAATTTTTGACCGGTCTATTGTTAACTATTTCTCCAGGATCAAGTAGTGGTGTGGTTTAATAAAAGCCAGCTTGAATGTTTTGGGGATATGTCCTAATAATAACCACCAGGGATTGACATTAACAATTTTGACATTGATACCATAGGGGAATACTACCTTATAGATATTTTTAATATCTCATAATTTGGCAGCAGGTACCGGTATATTAGGCTGCTGTCACTTTAAGACCCGACACACGAATCCATTTTACTGTTGCATTATGCATTTTCTTTCTCAACTGTTTACATTAATTTAAAACACAACTGACTGTGTTTATGTGAATACTCGCCAATACTGGCATTTTGACATTTATTTAGTGTATTTGACTGGTTAAGTGCAATAAGCTGCAATTAAACCTAAATTTACCAGGCTGAGAGGTTCTTTGGGTGTGAGCACAAAATCTGTGGGAATTAGTTCAATTATGTGCAATACGTGCAATCCCACGCAGAAATTCAAGCCCTGTAACACCAACAATATTCATCCGGAGCAAATGAAATGAAGGTTTGTTTGTCAACTTGCTGTCGGAGAGATGGGAGAGCGAGAAAGTGCACCTGGTATTGTGTATCTATTATGTGGAAAATGATTATTGGAAGCGTTTCAGATATTTCAGAATCGATATGCATCGAAAAATCTATATTTTTGACAATTTACTGTAATTGCACTTATTATTTCTGATGTCTTTTTAAAAGAGTACAATTTTACAAGTTTAGACAAACTTCCTCTCCTATATCAGAGAATGAATGGAGCTGTTTCTCGGGTGTTCGATAGTGTACTGTATATTGCGATACTAAAGCAGATGGTTGCTAGCTTTAAATATTGAGCTGATGTGGGAACAGTTTGATCACAAGGTCTATAACAGTTGTCCTACAAACCGATAACACCTATGGGAAGAAAGCATGATGTGAAAATCAAGCTGAGTATCTTAAACAAAGAAAAAAAGGACTGCATGCATGTTTGAGCATTTATTTAAAATTGAAATGGTCGTTTGCAACATTACAAATGTCTTCACAAACATTTTGATCACTTAATGCATCCTAAATTAATGCAAATTAATTAAGTATACTTTTTTTAACATAGTCTAACATATAATGTTTCCAAACATTTGAATGGTAGTGTTATTTTCTAGTGTTTTTTTTGTTGTTGTTTTTTTGTGTGTGTGTGCATGTGTTTAAAAAGTGTACAGCACATTGGTCAACTAACTGTTGTTTTTAATTTTGCTTTATAAATAAATTGCCTTGCCTTGTGTCTTATGTTTGCTTATTCTGTTTTCTGTTAAGGGTTTGTGGGCTGGGGTCAATGCAGGTCGGACATCTCTCTCTAAGCCCCCGGTGTCCCTCTCACGCACTCAGAGCTACATCGGAGTTCTAATTGATGATCTGATTGGCCGTGGAGTGACCGAGCCATACCGTATGTTCACAAGCAGGGCTGAGTTCAGAACCACCCTTAGACCAGACAATGCTGACCTACGACTCACTCTCAGAGGTACCGTAAGATTTGAAAGGTACATAATGTAAAAGGGAATATTTTTTACACAAAGCTGTGACTACATATTTTACAGTAAAAAGCTGAACAAAAAGGAAAAAGGTATGAAAATTTTTTTTATTGTTTAAAAATATCGTATTTTAGGTTACTGATGAATAGAATGTTCAAAATAACAGCATTTATTTGAAATAAAAATCTTTTGTAACATTATAAATGACTTCACTGTCACTTTTGATCCATAATATGACTCCTTGGCCTTGCAGTAAAAGTATTCATTTTCTTTTTTTAAAACTAATTTTTTTTTTTTTTTTTTTTTCATGATTCTTTGATGAATAGAAATGTCAAAAGGACAGCATTTGAAATAGAAATCTTTTGTAACATTATAAATGTCTTTACTGTAATTTTTGATACATTTTTATGAATCCTTAGTGATTATTTAGTTCTCAGATCTGATTGAGCAGCATTCCAGGAGTGCTGATATAACGGTCCATCACCACTGGAACTTTTCACTGTTTGTATCACTGCTTGTCTGTGTTTGTTCTGTCAGACAGTCAGACTGTCTGAGCATTAGTGGTGGGGATTTTACAGTGACTCTTCCTTCAGGTTAAATCATCATAAATATATGTTATGAGGGAATCATTTGAATCATTCACTCCACCGATTTGTTCAGGAATTAAATGCCACAGTGGTTGCATTTGGTTCAGCTGTCTTCTTTTTTTTTTGGAACTATTTTCATTGACAGAGCAAAGTAACTAGTAATACTGTATAAAATATAAGTTAACCGATGTTGATTTCTTGTTTGTTGAACTGCTGTTTAAAAGTAATCACACAATCTTGCTGACTCCTTGTTACTTCAGTAACTTTTAATAAGAAGCCCAGGCCGCTGTTACTAGTTTGAAATTTTTGAATTAGTAGTGAGACTAGGTCACATCCTCATACATCACAATGTCATACCCTGTAACTGTGGCATATAGTTCCACACACAAGAGGGGTTAATGACTCAAAAACGTCTGCTAATGGATATATGTCCAATAAACTGGTTTGTTACTATTGTAAGGCCAAACTCAAATATATAACCAATACACTGGTCTGTCATGATATATGGTTGGTATTTCAGTTTGTTACCGTTTATTATTTACAGGTTTTGAGGAATTGGGCTGCGTGACTGAGCAGCGCTATAATGAAGCTCTTCGGGTTCAAGTGAGTTTGAATGATGCTTTATCTGCCCTGAAGTCCATATATCTCTCTGCCCCTCGCTGGAAGGACAAACTGGGAGATGTTAACATCAGCGAGACTAAGAGTTCCATTCTCAAGTAAGACCTAAGTCTTTTATTAACTTACTATAATAAACTTCCGTATGTAATATTTTAAACTGTCCACATGCAAATAATTGATTGTTTGTCAGTTTAATCTCATCATTGATACCTTCCTCCGTGTCTAATATGAGAATAAATAACTATGGACCTGAAAGTGCCAGTTTCTGTTTCAGTGGATTGGAGGTGCTGCAGTACAAAGATGTTTCTTTCCAGATGTTAGCCTCTGCCTTCCCAGAACTCTCTGGCCTGTATCTAGAATTTTCAGAGAGACTGAAAGTCGAAGGTAATATAACATTCCAAACCATTATTGTTGTGTTTTGTTACCATACTCCATAGAACCAGAATTTTGTAACTAATGGCAGGTACAGTCGTGCTCAAAAGTTTACATGCCCCTTGCAGAATCTGCAAAATGTTAATTATCTTATCAAAATAAGAGGGATCATACTGTACTGTACTGAGTGAGATATTTTACATAAAAAATTCGGTCCCACTTTATATTAAGTGGCCCTAATACCTGTGTACTTACATGGTTACTAGATATGTACTTAGTATGTAACTACAGTGTAAATACACATTGGTACATAGTATTTACAACTGTAATATTTGTGTAACTACACATATGTAACAACCCACGGAAAGGTATGTGTAAGTACAAAAGTGTAACAGGACATTGGTAACAACACTTTTTCCACTACAGTAAGTACACATGTGTAACAGGCATTATGTAACTACATTTTGTAACAACAATATGTATTCACACAAGTTGTTCCACTTCCACACGCAGTCTTCCATACTGTAGTTACCAGTTAAGAACACACTGAAACCATGATGATTCCTATGTGTATACCATGTATTTACTATATGACCGGCAGGACTTATGTTGAATTACAGCTAAAGTTTTCCCTTGTGGTACCAGTGTACAGGTAAGTCCTCAGGAACTCTGCACTTGATATAATGTGTTAAACTGTCATAACTTACATGTATTATGCAAAACCCAAACCTCTGTGCAACTGTACTAACAGTGTACTAACATGGTAACTCCTCAGGAACTGTCCACTTAATATAAAGTGTAAAATGGTCATAACTTACTGTGTATTATGCAAAACCCAAACCTCTGTGCAACTGTACTAACAGTGTACTAACATGGTAACTCCTCAGGAACTGTCCACTTAATATAAAGTGTAAAATGGTCATAACTTACTGTGTATTATGCAAAACCCAACCCTGTGCAACTGTACTAACAGTGTACTAACATGGTAACTCCTCAGGAACTGTCCACTTAATATAAAGTGTAAAATGGTCATAACTTACTGTGTATTATGCAAAACCCAAACCTCTGTGCAACTGTACTAACAGTGTACTAACATGGTAACTCCTCAGGAACTGTCCACTTAATATAAAGTGTAAAATGGTCATAACTTACTGTGTATTATGCAAAACCCAAACCTCTGTGCAACTGTACTAACAGTGTACTAACATGGTAACTCCTCAGGAACTGTCCACTTAATATAAAGTGTAAAATGGTCATAACTTACTGTGTATTATGCAAAACCCAAACCTCTGTGCAACACTGCATTAACAGTGTACTAACATGGTAACTCCTCAGGAACTGTCCACTTAATATAAAGTGTAAAATGGTCATAACTTACTGTGTATTATGCAAAACCCAACCCTGTGCAACTGTACTAACAGTGTACTAACATGGTAACTCCTCAGGAACTCTGCACTTGATATAATGTGTACAGTTAAACTGTCATAACTTACATGTATTATGCAAAACCCAAACCTCTGTGCAACTGTACTAACAGTGTACTAACATGGTAACTCCTCAGGAACTGTCCACTTAATATAAAGTGTAAAATGGTCATAACTTACTGTGTATTATGCAAAACCCAACCCTGTGCAACTGTACTAACAGTGTACTAACATGGTAACTCCTCAGGAACTGTCCACTTAATATAAAGTGTAAAATGGTCATAACTTACTGTGTATTATGCAAAACCCAACCCTGTGCAACTGTACTAACAGTGTACTTACATGGTAACTCCTCAGGAACTGTCCACTTAATATAAAGTGTAAAATGGTCATAACTTACTGTGTATTATGCAAAACCCAAACCTCTGTGCAACTGTACTAACAGTGTACTAACATGGTAACTCCTCAGGAACTGTCCACTTAATATAAAGTGTAAAATGGTCATAACTTACTGTGTATTATGCAAAACCCAACCCTGTGCAACTGTACTAACAGTGTACTAACATGGTAACTCCTCAGGAACTGTCCACTTAATATAAAGTGTAAAACGGTCATAACAGAGACCATCTCAGCAAACCCAATTAAACCTCTCATAGTTTTATTAACAATAGCATTAAAATATATTTTGAGCCACTAATCCTACTCATACCCCTAAACCTACCCATAACCATTCCTTAAAACTACGTAGGCTACACTTATGAAGAAAATAAAAACATAACAGACAGACAAGTAACGTTATACATTTCACAATAATTTGTTTATTGCGAAAATGTCAAAACCGGTACCAAAAGTCGTTCACATGATGATGCGTTGCAGCCGCAGTCCTCTCTGGCAGTATTATAATAGTTGTGTATGAGGTACAGATCAGAATATAAATTATTAATCCATGAAAATGTTAATCCGGTTTCGGTTCGCTCTGTGAAGGCGCGCGCGCTTCTCCATTTCAAATGTACAACACCGACTGAAACACGGCATGTCGCAATCTGTGACGAAGCAGGCGAGAGCCAATGAGCGTTTGATATCACGGCCGTAAAACATGTCGTAAAGCTTCTTGAAGGCGCATTTTTTGAATTTGAATTCATCACCACTCACCAGCGCGCCTGAGCGCGGGATTTGACGTTGGCGGTCGCTGCTGAGAAATGGAGATGAAGATCATAAAGGGCTGAATTTGGATCTGTTTCTTGCAAACAACGTATGGATTCTAAAGATTTGGATTACATCAGGCTAATACAATTGATGTTTTTTTTTGTGAATTTATGTTGTGTTTTATTGGAGAAAACGCTTTTTGTGTCTCACGGTAAATGAACTAAATACTACAAAATGGTTAAACGATTAAACAAGGTATTTTTAAGGTTTTAAAGTGTAGGCTATTCTTGTTTATTGTTTACAGAACACTGTAATTTACTGTAAAGGCAAATAGGTCACCACAATGTCAAATCAAAAAATCTAAATTAAAGAATAAATCTTTAAAAGTGCTAACTTATGCCGTAATATCCCAGAATCTATCAAAGCATAACTATCACATTTATATTTCAGAGTTTACTATCAACTACGTAACCTTGTGTTTTGCATTTACTGTGGTACACAACAATGACCCTAACAATTACACTTTATATTAAGTGGACAGTTCCTGAGGAGTTACCATGTTAGTACACTGTTAATGCAGTGTTGCACAGAGGTTTGGGTTTTGCATAATACACAGTAAGTTATGACCATTTTACACTTTATATTAAGTGGACAGTTCCTGAGGAGTTACCATGTTAGTACACTGTTAGTACAGTTGCACAGAGGTTTGGGTTTTGCATAATACACAGTAAGTTATGACCATTTTACACTTTATATTAAGTGGACAGTTCCTGAGGAGTTACCATGTTAGTACACTGTTAGTACAGTTGCACAGAGGTTTGGGTTTTGCATAATACATGTAAGTTATGACAGTTTAACACATTATATCAAGTGCAGAGTTCCTGAGGAGTTACCATGTTAGTACACTGTTAGTACAGTTGCACAGGGTTGGGTTTTGCATAATACACAGTAAGTTATGACCATTTTACACTTTATATTAAGTGGACAGTTCCTGAGGAGTTACCATGTTAGTACACTGTTAATGCAGTGTTGCACAGAGGTTTGGGTTTTGCATAATACACAGTAAGTTATGACCATTTAACACTTTATATTAAGTGGACAGTTCCTGAGGAGTTACCATGTTAGTACACTGTTAGTACAGTTGCACAGAGGTTTGGGTTTTGCATAATACATGTAAGTTATGACAGTTTAACACATTGTATCAAGTGCAGAGTTCCTGAGGAGTTACCATGTTAGTACACTGTTAGTACAGTTGCACAGAGGTTTGGGTTTTGCATAATACACAGTAAGTTATGACCATTTTACACTTTATATTAAGTGGACAGTTCCTGAGGAGTTACCATGTTAGTACACTGTTAGTACAGTTGCACAGAGGTTTGGGTTTTGCATAATACACAGTAAGTTATGACAGTTTAACACATTGTATCAAGTGCAGAGTTCCTGAGGAGTTACCATGTATGTACACTGGTACCACAAGGGAAAACTTTAGCTGTAATTCAACATAAGCCCTGCCGGTCATATAGTAAATACATGGTATACACATCATCATGGTTTCAGTGTGTTCTTAACTGGTAACTACAGTATGGAAGACTGCGTGTGGAAGTGGAACAACTTGTGTGAATACATATTGTTGTTACAAAATGTAGTTACATAATGCCTGTTACACATGTGTACTTACTGTAGTGGAAAAAGTGTTGTTACCAATGTCCTGTTACACTTTTGTACTTACACATACCTTTCCGTGGGTTGTTACATATGTGTAGTTACACAAATATTACAGTTGTAAATACTATGTACCAATGTGTATTTACACTGTAGTTAAATACTAAGTACATATCTAGTAACCATGTAAGTACACAGGTATTAGGGCCACTTAATATAAAGTGGGACCAAAAATTCCTCTAGGTCCCGCAAATTCTGTGGTTTTACAGAAGCTTTAGCATATTGTAACCCTTTCCAGCCGTGACTGTATCTTTTGACACTGAGGACAACTGAGGCACTCATACGCAACTATTACACAAGGTTCAAACATTTACAGATGCTCCAGAAGAAAACACGACACAAGAAAACTTTTTGTATTTGAAGATCAGGGTAAATTGTACTTATTTTGTTGTCTGGGGAACATGCAAGTATCTTCTGTAGCTTCTGAAGGAACAAAATAAGTAAAAACTTCCACATCTTCATCCTGTTCAAAAGTGTTCACCCCCTGGATCTTAATGTATCGTCTTTCTTTCTGGAGCATCAGTGAATGTTTAAACGTTTTGTAATAGTTGCGTATGGGTCCCTCAGTTGTCCTCAGTGTGAAAAGATGGATCTCAAAATCATAGTCTCGACTGGAAAGGGTTCAAATATGCAAAAGATGCTGGAAAAAGATTTTGCGGGATCTGGAGGATTTTTCTGAAGAACATTGGGCAGTTTAACTGCTCAGGACAAACAAGGGACTCAGGAACAGCTATCACAAAAAAAACACACAAAAAAAAACAGCCGTGGATCATCTAGGAGGTAATGACACGGTATTAAGAATTAAGTGTATGTAAACTTTTGAATGGGATGATTTTTATAAATTCAACTTTTATTTTGTTTTGTGGACTATTTGTAAACATCTTTTATGTAAAATATCTTATTCAGAATAGTACTAAATGAAAAATAACATGCATTTTGTATGATCGCCAGCAGCCATATCACCCTGTAGCCCACTGAAGCTAAGCAGGGTTGAGCCTGGTTAGTACCTGGATGGGAGACCTCGTGGGAAAACCAGGTTGCTGCTGGAAGAGGTGTTAGTGAGGCCAGCAGGGGGCGCTCACCCTGTGGTCTGTGTGGGTCCTAATGCCCCAGTATAGTGACGGGGACACTATACTGTCAAAGAGCACCGTCCTTCGGATGAGACGTTAAACCGAGGTCCTGACATCCCAGGATGTCCTTCGGAAAAAAGAGTAGGGTTTTTTTTGGCATCCTGGCCAAATTTGCCCATTGGCCCCTGTCCATCATGGCCTCCTAATCATCCCCATACATACTGATTGGCTTCGTCACTCTGTCTCCTCTCCACCAGTAAGCTGGTGTGTGGTGGGCGTTCTGGCGCAATATGGCTGCCGTCGCATCATCCAGGTGGATGCTGCACATTGGTGGTGGTTGAGGAGATCCCCCCTTCTATGTAAAGCGCTTTGAGTATCCAGAAAAGCGCTATATAAATGTAACAAATTATTATTATTATTATTATCCTTCTTATTTTGTTAAAATAATCAACATTTTACAGATTCTGCAAGGTGTGTGTAAACTTTTGATCACAACTGTATGTGTGAACTGAAATGGCACCTGCAGAACTTCATTAATGTGCAACGGTTACTTCGGTCTGTTTCTGTAGCTATTTACCTTCCACACTGTGAGAAGCAGAGGAAAGAGATAGAGAGAATGCAAGCGGAGGAGAGTCTATATTTGCCAGAGGACATTGACTATCTGACTCTACCCGTGTCCCTCTCTCAGGAGGTCAGAGAGATTCTGGATAGTGTACGACCGAGCACAGTAAGGACCCACACTATAAAGGTGAAGCGTGCAATTTCTGTGACACTAGTGGCACAAGATTTGAACAGACCCCAAGTTTTTAACGGACACGAATCGTGCTTCGAATCATGTGTTTTCATGATAATGTGATTTTGGATCAATCCCGGGACATGTTTGCATTCACACAGAAGGCACTCTAGCAATTCTATGGCAATTTTCTGGGATCAACGATCTGTGTGAAAGGGACTTAAGTGATCTGACAGCCCTAGAAATGGCAGAGCAGCTCACTGACTGAGATTCACTCTCGGGCTGGACACTTCTGACTCCAGTTCTTTGGTGGTTTAGGTTAGTTTAGTTTTACATGGGCAAGCTGCACAAAATGTAAGAATCCAGTCATTATTGTCAATTTGGTGCCACAAGAAGTGACACAGAAATGACTCGCTTCACCTTACATTCTTTGTATCTTTAATGCAAGTTATGTCATGCTGGTTAATTCTGTATTTCACTGTATTATTACATAGTTGGAGATTCTTGGGATGAATGCGGTTTGATACTGACATTTTCAGCATGTATTTTATGAACCAACTACTGAACAAGGAAACCAAAATTCTTTGTAAAGATTCACTGGCTTCGACAGGAGTCTAAGCAGAATACTAGTGTACCGCTTATAGTGTAGTATAACATGTTGAACCTATTATTTAAAAATAAAGTAATATTTGAAACTGTATGCCACTATAAACCATTTCAAACAGAAGTATGCTACATCGTTGTCACAAGAGCCTTGGGGCATTGGTTTATTCACTATTTAAAACTTTATCTAGTTTAAACCGTTCACATTTATTCAATATTTGATTTGTTTTTGTGTAAAATAAAATTTATTCACATTTGCTGTCCAATAACAAATCGAGCCAAGAACAGATGTTAAAAATGCATTGCATTGTGGGATACAGCACCTTTAGTGAGCTTTGTTGTATTCAGGACATTTTTAGCAGGTACAGGTTATCAAAGACTGATGTTTCCAACAAATGAATAGTCCAACTGTACAACAAACAAATAGAAATGACTTATTGTATTAAGTGTTTATGTATGTAGTCATTTTAAGAAATGACTGTGTGGTATTCACAGAAAGCCCTTATTTTAGGCCTGCTTCAACCTGCTATTAAGATTTGTCTGGGTTGATCTGATCACAAGTGGGCAGGTAAGACTGAGCACCATTTCAGTATTAAATGCTTCTCAAAACTGAACTATAAAGTGTGTATTTGCTGCTTAACTGCATCACTGTGTTAGTGCATGTTGATGCAGACACAGTTGTGCACCATCCTTTCAGATAAACATCCAGAAATTTAATCTAAGCACAAACATGAGTGTTCAGTTGTTGTAGTGGAATACCTGGGTAACTTGGGTAACAGATGTGCTTCACATGATCTGGGTCAGTGCATGGTGATTTTCAGACTGGAGAGGTTCTGTGAAGGCTTGTGCATGAATGTATACACTTTTCGTTTAAAGCTGCACAATACCTTTTTGTGCGTGGCTACCTTTGTATGTGGTTTCAGTGATCAGAATACAAAATGTTTTGGATACCTGCATTAAGAGCTGACCGCTTGTGATCAGACTGTCCGATCTTAAAATCAGGTGTAAACAATCTCTTAAAATCAGCCATTATATCAAATAGTAACTCATTGTGTTTTGATTTTCAGTTGGGAGCTGCTGCCCGTCTGTCAGGAATCACCCCAGCAGCCATAGTTCATCTGTTTAACTATGTGCACAGAAACAAACACAGGAATCATAGGAAGATTGTTGGTGTCTTATAAGAATGATCAAAATGGTGTATTATGCAAAATAATTCAACAGTGAAAGTCAATAAAAGAGCGGAAAAAAAAAACTAACATCTTTATTTAAAATGAGGAACTGTTTGCAACTGTGGTATCTTTCAAGCTTTAAGAGTGATATTTGATTGACACAAGCAGCATCAAACCAAATTTACCCCCAGTTGCACACTGGTACTGCAGAAATTACACGTTCTTTAAATAATGTCTGAGAAACTCTTCCATCATTGGCTGGTACCAAAGTTTTATTTACTCTTGATCAAACTCTCCAACCCCTCTGGAAAAAAAATCAAATGGAAACTTCCATTCAGGTTGACGTTCCCCCCCAGGGGCTTCTGGGTAAACTGTGGCATCAGAGAACATCACCTCAGTGGTCAATGGGACAGAAGACCGGAGGGGACACTAGAAGCAAGAAGAAGACCCTAATTCATGTGAACTTCCCAAAAACCTCTTAACTGTGTGTGCAAAATATCAGCTGCTTAATCAAAACACGTTACATAGATATTTGTACAAATTAAATGTTTATATGCAGGAAAAACAAAGTTTTACACAAAGTAGTACTTTTGAAAAATTACACATATGAAAATCATGTCAGTATCTCAGGCCTCAACAGTAACATTATGCTTACCTTTAGTCTCTGACAGCCAAAGATGAATTTGGCCCCCAAGATGTGGTTCTGTGGCAGGGCCCTGAGGCCCCTCTGAGCCCAGAGCACTTGTAATGATAGAGAGACGGGCAGGAGACAACCTGTCTCACATGCTTCCTGAAACATTTACAAATAAGCTTAACATATTTGGGATATTTTAGGGCTGTCGAGCGATATTTTTTTTTTTATCAAATTATAACTTAATTACACAATGTGCCAATTAATTAATCAATCTAATTGAATTGCACATCAAATTTGGCCGATAAACTACCCCCAAATATTATTGTGTTAAATGTGAAAAGCATCAAATAGACATTACAAAAAGTAGCTTTAGAAAGAAATGGTTGAGTCGCAGCTTAGGTTACTGACTTATCTGTTTGCACAATGATCTTCCTAGTGTTGTGGTCCTAGCATAATGCTTTGCTGTAACTGGTCATTATGATCTCTGCCAAAGGCTTGTCTAGTCGTTGGGTTCTTAACTGACCGTACAGGAGTGTTTTGTGGTTGTTTCTGGGTGCAATTCCCCCATCTAAAGAGATGGGTCTTTAAAATAGATTTAAACTGACAGAAAACATAAGAGTATGTCTGCCTCTTGAACAATGCTAGGAAGACTTCCAAAGTTTAAGATTTACCACCCGCATTTGATTTTGATATTGTAAGTATTGTCAACTGGAAAATGAGAACTAACACTAACACAATGATGTTTCTTAATAATATATCCCAAGGGTAGCATATTTAAAGTCAAAAGCAATGGTCAGCATTAAAACAGTGTATTTTAAATACTTGTTTAATGGCATATTTTTATGAATAAAGGCCAGTATAATAGATACTAATACAGCTACTCAATGAAAATAAATTTGTCCCCTCAATTTTAAACAGGAAAAAATTTACCGCATGCGTTAATGTTGACAGCACTACTTCTTTTATGTTCCGCAAAAGAAAATCGTACAGGTTTGAAACAACATTACAGTGAGTTAATGTAAATAAATAGAATATTCTTTTTGGGCAAACTATTCCCAAAATATGAGAAAATATTTTAATGAAGTGATACTCTAAATAAGAAACTAAAACTGCCAGTAGTGGTGGTAGATGTCTAATGAGCAAGTAATTGAGTCATTCATTTGATTTGTTCAAACGACTGATTCATTCAGGAATTAAGTAAATGGCTCTCTTTATGAATGGGCCATTGAATGATTGGTTTACCCGATTGATTCGCTCCAAACGCAGATTCATTCAGAAATGTGTTCATTCCGCTGTGTGTTGCTCGGAGACGCACAACAGTTCTGATCTGGCTTTACAGGTAATATTTTTGTTGACAAAATTTAGCAAAAAGAGACCATATTGGGCCTCAATCATGAAACTTTTGGAAATATGAGTAAATTCTGAGTAATTTGCGCGTAAAACAGACCTTCCCGAAAACTCCTCCGGATTCATAAACAGTTTGTAACAGGGTCATCTCAGGAATTAACTACTGTACAACAGTTTTATGCAATCAGATATAAAATACTTGTTTTCAAATATTATTCAACAATGCACAATGTTCTTTGTAAAACAAGTAGGTGTGACAAAAGTGTCATCAAGCAATATGCAAGAGAGTATTGTAACTCACTGAAGCTGGTGTGGAGCAGTCTTGTGAAATGACTCGACTCTGGTCTGTCTGAGAGCCTGCAGTCATACTGATCATATCAGGCACTGTAACCCCTGCTAAAATACCCAAAAGCTCTGCCCGCAACACGCCACAGTCACTAGACAAAGATCTAGACAAATCAAAAATATGACAGGAATAAAAATAGAACCATCATTATGTTGTTGGTTATATATGTTGACATCATGTCTTCAAGCTTTAAGTGGTAAAAAGTTATGACGTAGTAAATTGGTGTAATACCTGAAGGTGCAGCCAGTCACAGTGTTTTGTTTGAAAAGAACAGGGATCCGATTACCGAGATCAGCAGAACACCCTCCATCCTCGGACAACCCCAAAACTGTCAACTTCAACAAATGTCAAAGAATTTACATATTCATCACAGAGATACATTAAATCCTTCCCTAAAGCCAAGTACTATGCAGGAGGTGTACATATTTGCTCTGACAATATATCTTAACAAAATTACGCAAAAAAACATGGAATTTGAAATTTGGACACCATTTGGTTTGCATTAGTTAGAGTAGATTAACGTTCACCTCCCCATGAAATTAAACATATTTTAGAACACACTGTTTTCATCTGTCATGCATTTCCTAGCAACAAGCCTCATGTTTCTGCATGAGTTTGTTGTGTTGGGAACAACTTAAAGTCTGGTAGTGTGTGATCCTCAGTTGTTTAGTGTATGATGGGCAGTTTTTCCTTGTGTAACCATTTAACTTGCAAAGACAGCAAGTCTATGACTCCTCCTAGTGTCTTAAAATCTGTTCCAAATTTTTAAAGTTGTGTAGTGTATTCCAGCTTTAAGTCACAAATGTAACTGGAGGATTACAACTTACCCCATAGTGAAATACTGACAAAAACAATACAACTAGTTTTACATTCACAAGCGTAAGAATTTTATGAATATGAATTTCATTTGCAGTTCAATCATTATAGTAGGACAGCAAAATAAGACATCACAGATAGGACAGCAAAATTAGCAAAAAAACTATGCACCAGCATCTAATGGTGGAGAGCATCAAGATGGACACCGTAAAGTTAGTTATGCCTTCTATTGACTAGCTTACTAATGCAGAAACATGATGCATGATGAGTTGGATACGTTATATCAGCAGATGCTCCGACATAATTTCTCTATCATTCATTCTCCAACAAAGTCTAGGCACACGATGCCAATGAATGTGTGCTATACAAAAATAATCACACTCAGTCTAATTGATTTAACCTCAGATGAATTAGTAGTGTAATTTGATACAGTAACAATTTCACAGTAAAGTGGAAAGGATACAGCTTGTGATTTTTCACCAAACCACCCAACTAGTAGTGATTCAGGTTTCAGCCCCTCTGGAGGTGATGGAGGTATGGGTGTGGCCATGGGGTGAGTGAGTGTGGCCAACTGATATTCAAACAACAGGTGTTAAAAAAGGTGTTGCTGATTATTAAAGGATTTTTCTTTTTTAACTCATAATTTATCAATGTCATCTCTATCCTCTGGGTGAAACGACAGACTTCTCTCTGGTGACATATGCCGAACTTCTCCAGGAAACGCTTTCTTACAATCAACTAGAAGCTTGCATTCTGACCTTCCTCCCACAATCCAATCAACAGCTAATGGACAGTACCAAGTACCCGTACAAATGTTTTTTTTTTTTTTTATAAACAGTTCGGATACACATCACAATATAAAAGCATTTTTCTTATTTTGTTAAAAGGTCTTTTCTTTCCATTTAGTAACCCTTCAGAATCTAAAGAATATATGTATGTTTCCCTGAAGACAAGATAATACACATTTACAATGATCATTCTTTTCAAAAACTCAGTTTGTTTCCTCCTTGAGCATCAGTGTTTTCACCTTTAGTAATAGTTGTTGTATGAGTCTCTCGATTGCCCTTACAGGGAAAAGATGGACCTCAAAATCATACAGTCCCTGTTGGAAATGGTTCAAATATGCAGAAGATGCAGCAAAAACAAAGAATGTGTAGGACCTGGATGAGTTTTCTCTGAAGAACAGTTTGCTCAGGACAAACAAAAGGGACTCATGAACAACTATTATAAAAAAAAATAAAAACAGTCATGGATCATCCAGGAAATGACAAACTGTATTAAGAATCAAGCATATGTAAATTTTTGAATGGGGTAAATTTACAAAATAAAAACAACATGCAATTTTTATGAGCCCTATTATTATTATTTTAATTATTAACATTTTCAGATTCTGCAAGATGTATGTAAACTTATGACCACAACTGTATAGAGATAAAGTTACCTGGAATATAATCACATGCTTTTGCTGTAGTTGTGTATCTATAGTTGTGTTCAACAGTTCTGTGTTCAGTGTAGCTTTTGCAATCTCTCCTTTGCTTGTGTACTCGATCACATACTCCACCTATGAGAACAACAAAAGACTTAACTCGTACATTCTGACAAAAATATGTGCATCCCCACAAACCTCTGTCTGCACTGACCTTTGATACCACATTCAGACATGAGCCGTTTTGCTCAAGCGGTTCAGGCCAGTTACTCACGGTAGAAATTGGGATCTAAGACAATGCAAACAAAATGTCTGGAATCATTCTGGGGTCAAAAAATTGTAAGTATATTACTACAGATAATTAAAATAATTTGATGCAACTCACAACAAACTCTGGACTGTTCTCCACCTGGGCACTGGGAACCTAAAAGACAAAAGCTAAATAATTAATATGCATACAATAGGCATCCAGGGATGTCTATTTTCAAGGAATATTCATAATCCACCATTAAAACTATTATTAATCAATTATAAATCAAAATACTAAAATGAATCAATTAATTGTTAGTTAATACTGCAAAATGCATGTAGAGAAGACCAAATATCATGTAAACAGTCTACTTTAAACTATATTTAAAATAAATACAGTCAAGAAATGCAAATTTTGGTATATTTCCAGTCCACTGTATTGTAATACATTTCAGTTGTTTATTTGAATTCTATTTACTATTAATTTATTATTGTTAATAATAATAATAATAATAATGTGTATATAAAATACAGATACAGCCCTTTCTTCATAAACTCACTTTGAATCCAGAGCATGATATATAGCGCAGTGTGATTTCAGATTGGAATGACAGAAACTGATGGATGAACTGAGTCCTTGTTGTACTTTAACATACGATCATGGAGTTTGTAGTGAACACTTCACTTCACTCACAGAGAAAAGCTCCAACACTGATGACATTGAGCTTACATTATTTTAAGCAAATGAAGGGTCCATGCTTGTGGCATGGCAATGAAATAACATTCAGTGCTCAAGCTGTATTGCACACTCCATCTGATGACTGTATAGGCAGTGTTTTAGCCATTTGCTTGCATTAATACAGAGATTGATTAATCGACAGTAGAAAAGATTAATTTATTCAGTTATTAAGAAAAGTGATTAATAACTGAATCAATTATATCTGGGTAAATAATATACAGTGTGTCTAGTGTGCATGCATGTTTACATACGAGTCTACCTTCTAAAGCAGCATCCTGACATAGAGTTTCTGCGTTTGTATAATGTTCTAATTCAGTCAATTATGAGGTTCTAAGCATGAAAATGCATTGCAAATATAAATATTGGGTAAATAGTCCATTCTTAATTATACATTAGTTTTCGGTACTAAATGGAATATCAATTTCTCCACTTGTCTGCCACCGTGGATGCATTTTTTACTGAGTTGCATTATGGGATTGCCCTTATCTGCAAAAGATACATCCGGTACTGCCATGATGAGGCATTTTAGAAGGCAGCATAATTAAAAGGTGCACTATGTAACTTTTTTTACTTCAAAATTTACAAAATATATATAATGAGCAAGTACACCATGAATCTATCTTCCAATCTGCGTTTTTGTCTTATCCTGAATCACTACGGTACGCCTATGTGTTTATATTCTGGCTATTTTAGACAGAGCGGGACACCAGCGGCTGCGCAGTAGCCCAGTACCTGCGTGATTCGTGATATACAAGATGCATGTAATTTTGTTTATTTACCGCTAGAGTGCCAAAAGTTACATAGTGTACCTGGTTGGAAGAGCCTTTCTATTGGGATGCTGAACTAAACAACTATCTAGGTTTTAGGAGAGAGCTTTAGGCCATGTCCACACGGACACGGGTATTTTTATAACCGGAGTTTTTCCTACAGCGTTTTTAAAAAAAATCCCGTCCACACATGCTCGGTCTCCGTCTACATGAAAACGCAAAAAGACGCTATCAAGCGCGGTCAAGAGCATGCCACGCCAGCAGGCGGCGATATAAACCTTAACCCTAAAGCCACGTTGGCCAATCAGAAGCGCAAATCTGATGTCAAACACAGCTGATAACGGCGCACACTCTGACGTCGCAAGGCAAAAACCCCGGTTTCACTGTCTACACGACAACACTGTAACCGGCGTTTCTGAAAATCCTCACCCTGACAGGGGTTTTCAAAAATGTTCGGTTTCAGTGCGTTTTCGTGTGGACGAACGGCCGAACTGCGTAAAAAAAGTCACGGTTATAAAAATACCCGTGTCCGTGTGGACAGGGCCTTAGTCTCACCCTCAGTAGTCCGAAGCCAGTGTAGTAAGTGAGAGCATTTAAACTCCTGTCATCCGCACAAGATTGTGCTGTCACAGCACGAGAGCAAGATAGAGAATTTGAACGCAAGAACCCTGGAAAAGAAACCATAAATCAGTATACAATTATTCATATTATTTAGAGCAAAAACCAGGTCAAATGTTTACACATTTTTGCCCATACTTGCAGGATTGTGGTTGATGCAGGCAGATGACGCCGGCCCTGGTGATGGCTGTCCAAGTGTGCTCACTATGGATGTACGGTCATAATAGGTCAGAATGATGTCATCAGCCTGTGACAAAGTCCAGCAGTGCCACTGTTAAATACTTGTTCCAGTTCCTGCCAACATCCAGCAACTTCGCACAGCCATTGAAGAGGAGTGGAGCAACATTCCACAGGCCACAATCAACAACCTGATCAACTCTATGCGAAGGAGATGTGTTGCACTGCGTGAGGCAAATGGTGGTCTAAGGCAGTGGTTCTCAATCCTGGTCCTGGGGACCCAGTACTCTGCACAATTTATATGTCTCCTTTATCTGACACAGCCAGTTCAGTTCATAGAGCTCTTTCCTAACGAGCTGATGATCTGATTCAGGTGTGTTAAATGAGGGAGACATACAAACTGTGCAGAGCTGTAGGTCCCCAGCATAGATATTCATAATAAAGGCTAGATGTCTCGTCCGCGCTGCTGGCCAATGGAGGTCGACGTCCGCACCTGGCGGCCATCTTGTCACAGGCAGCTCGCTCACTCGTAACGTTTTTTAATGGTGCATGTACTTTTTCAATAACCATAACTTGCTCAATTTTCTACCGATTTTCAAACGGTTTGGTTTGTTATAAACGTCAGAGATGCAGTTATGACACTGCATACTTATGAATAATAAGTGTATAAATAAATATTCATCCAAAATTATAGCCACGTTAATAACTTTTGTAAGAAACCAAGCCGTTTGTAAATCCGTCAATATTTAAACGAGATATTTGTGTTCGTGCTGATCACTCATCTTACATCAGGTACCACAGAGCCCGCCAGAAAGCTTGCCTGTGACAAGACGGCCGCCGGTGATGACGATAGAGACTCCGCCGTAAGACATCTAGCCCTTATTATGGATATCTATGGTCCCCAGGACCAGGATTGAGAACCACTGGTCTAATGCTGCGTTCCAGGCAGGTTTTTGAGCACGTAAATCACGACTTCAAACCACGACTCACGACTTTGTAGCATTCCAGGCCAGTCACGCCAAACTACCTGAGCGCAATATACATACTTATTTTTTCAGACACATAACATTGTAATACATAATCGTGTGTGTATATACATACTTATTGTTTCAGACACATAACATTGTAATACATAATCTTGTGTGTATTATTATCATTATTATTATATTATTATTAATTTGACTGCAACGTTATATTGTCCTAAAGTGTATTCTCACTGTGTACCGCCTGCAGAAACACTGCATCCGTAGGGGCTGCCATTGTTGTTATGTATGGTTTCGCGGGCTATGTGACGTCAGAACTCGTAACTGGGAGTACATCGATCTAGTACGAGTTCACGGGTGGGAAGTCACGGGTTTGACTGCCGTTCCAGTGCACTTTCACGGGTATAAGGTTGGAAAAACACGGGTTACAGGTTGCCTGGAACGCGGCATAAGGCACTAAGGCACACCTGTGCAATAATCATGCTGTCTAATCAGCATCTTGATATGCCACACCTGTGAGGTGGATGGATTATCTCGGCAAAGGAAAAGTGCTCACTAACACAGATTTAGACAGATTTGTGAATAATATTTGAGAGAAATAGGCCTTTTGTGTACATAGAAAAAGTCTTAGATCTTTGAGTTCAGCTCATGAAAAATGGGGACAAAAACAAAAGTGTTGCGTTTATAATTTTGTTCAGTGTATATATATATACACTACCGTTCAAAAGTTTGGGGTCGGTACGATTTTAAATACTTTTAAAAGAATTCTCTTCTGCTAACCATGGCTGCGCTTATTTGATAAAAAATACAACAAAAATCAGTTATAGTATTAAATATTATTCCAGTGTAAATCAGCTGTTTTCTGTGTGAATATATAGTAAAGTGTAATTTATTCCTGTGATCAAAGCTGAATTTTCAGCATCACCAGTGTCAGTGTCTTCAGTGTCAAATGATCCTTCACAAATCAGTATAATATGAGGATTTGATGCTCAAGAAACATTTATTATTATTATCAATGTTGAAACAGTTGTTGGTCTGTCAGTTGTACAGTTTTTTTTTTTTTTTTTTGGATTCTTTGATGAATAGGAAGTTCAAAAGACTTTTGTAACATTATAAATGTCTTTACTGTCACTTTCGATCAAATTAATTATTCCTTGATAAATAAAAGTATTGATTTCTTTCCTCCAAAAAATAAAAATAAAATTCTCACTGACCCCAAACTTTTGAACGGTAGTGTATATTACTATTTAGGTTTATAAGGAGGATTCTGTAAAGGGATGATAGGGGTAAATCTGTAAAGTTTTGTACAATTTAATACAATTCAGTGTAGTGACAAGCCTAATTACTCTCTGGTGATGTGCCAGAGAGGGCTCCAGACTAACATTTAGAAACAGTGGCACAGATTGTCGCCAAACTCTACAGATGGTTGTACCAGCACCTGATTTGGTAGCACTGGGGTGACAGGGGTATTAATAATATTACACATGTTATCTCTTGGGAATTTAATAGTAACTTGAGTTGACAGTACCACTTGCTTGAGCTGGGAATCTGGGATGCAGATATAACTGTAGAAACCCATTAACATCTGTAAAAAATTGTAACAACCTAATTTTATAGGGTACAATTTTAATATTCTGACTGAGTTAGAACTCTACTCTTGTTAAAATTGGTCTTCCATAGTATCATACACTTGTAGATCCATCAAAAAAAAAAAAACGTTCTTCAAGTAACATTAAATAAATGTTTGTTCAAAGTTATCTGGTCTTTGATAATGTTCTCAAAAAACATAAACAAAACAAAAAAAGAAGCTACTTTTAGAGTAAAAATGCTTTGTGAATTACTCTGAGGTGAAAAATATGAGACACACCCCTAATTTTTAAGAGTTGCTATTAAATTTCTGCATTAGGAGCAACTTTTAGCATTAGGAGCAACTTTTAGCCTAAGATCTTTTGTGAATACGGCCCATAATTATGACATGGTGTTTAAATACAAGCTACAAAATGCTAATTAAAAGCTATATGCAACATGTGATCACAGTTTACCTTGTAAAACTTGTTTGTTTGACTGTTGAAGGCCGTAAGTTCTCTCAGTAAGAATGGATAGATGGACTTGGGCTGAAAACGAGCAGAGGAAGTCTGAGCAGCTGACTGTTTTTCTAAGCACAGAGAGAAGAAAATAAAGAAAAAGCAAAGCTTTTTGAAACAACATGTTTGTGTGAAAAAGTCATGCAGGCATGTTTAAAAATTGGGGGAATGTGTTAGGAATGGAATACTGCTTACTGCTCTTTTTTTTATTTTTTTTATAAATATTGTGTAATAGTTTGCTGTATGCAACGATTAACATTTCAAACATTTCAATGTGATTTTGTTTTTCCAAATAAAACAGAACAATCAATGAGGGGAAAAAAATGCTCTGTATACACTGTGGTATACTGCATATTTTAGTAAATGTAGTAGGCAGGAAAATTCACAGATTTTGCACAGTATACATACTAAAGACCCCGATATACTCAAAGTTTTCGTTCTTTACTTAGGGGTACAAAAGGTTTCAAAATACCTGAGCAGGGATATAAAATCGTGCTCAAAAGTTTACATACCACTTTTAATTATTTTAAGAAAATAAGAGGGATCATACAAAATGCTATTTATTTTTTATTTAGTACTGTCCTGATCAGATATTTTAAATAAAAGATGTTCACATATAATCCACAAGACACATATTTTTTTTATGAAAAATGACCTCCTTCAAAAGTTTACATACCCTTGATTCTTAATACTGTGTCTCGTTACCTGGATGATCCATGACTGTTTTTTTCTGTTGCTGTTTTTTATGGTTGTTCTTGAGTCCCTTGTTTGTCCTGAGCAGTTAAACTGCCCAATGTTCTTCAGAAAAATCCTTCAAGTCCTGCACATTCTTTAGTTTTCCAGCAGTGACTATGATTTTGAGATCTATCTTTTCACACTGAGGACAATTGAGGGACTCAAACACAACTATTAAAAATGTTCAAACATTCACTGATGCTCCAGAAGGAAACAATGCATTAAGAGCCGGGGCCTGAAAACTTTTTGAATTTGAAGGTAAATTGTACTTAATTAGTCTTCCGGGAAATATGCAAGCATTTTCTGTTGCTTCCAAAGGACAGTACAAAATTATTTATTTTTTATATTTAAATAAAATAAGAAAAATTTGGACATCCTCATCCTGTTCAAAAGTTTTATAATGAATTTGATTTTTTCACTGTCTTAGTACATTAGGGCACACCAAGCTTTGTTCACATGAAACGTTTTAGAATGTCCTACTGTTTTTAGTGATTCAAATACTGCTGCAGTTGCTGGATCACAAGTGGCCAAATCTTGCAGTTTGTTCACATATATTTTTCTTCTTTTGAGAGTGATCTAAGTATTTGTCTCTTAAAACAGATGGGAAATTGACAGGCCAGTGCTGCAGTTTTGCCTTTCAGGTCTTCGCTCCAGTCATGCGAGTGATACCTGATGTGGACATGTTAGTACAAGAAGTTCATTTCGGCACTCCAATAAAATCATGTCAGGTTTATTTATATAGCACTTTATACAATAGATTGCTGTAAAGCAAACAACTTTACCATTTGGAAAATGAAAATAGTGTTTACGTGTCGCTTTTAATTAGAATTACAATCTGTGTAACCAATGGTTCGAAGATGTTTACCAGTGTTTTCTGGAAAGTTTGCTTTGGCAAGCTGTTTCGACCTCTCAAAACGAACTTCTCTTTGGCCTGATTTTGTTTGAAATTATGTTAGTTTATTCTTCAATTTTGCTTCAAGTATAGACCTTATATAGCCACGCCCCTTTTCCACACTGAGCTCATTGTCTTTTGACTTCCGGTCTGTATTTTCACAGCGATCTTGCGTAGTTATGAATGAACGGCTCGTTAAAAAAATTCCCAAGGTCCATTTGTTCAGACATATGCTTTACAATGCTTATCATAAACATTACAATGCTCATGATAACTTTCGTTAACTCTAGAATAAGTAAATCAACTTCACCAGCTAATTACTCCTGGACAGCGATGCCATAGAAATATACAGAGCAACCGCAAAAACGGAAGTTCAAAGACAATATTCTAAAGATGGCGGCGCCCTCGTTTCTCTGGTGCATAAGGTCTATATCAGGGAATTTTACAAGAGAAAATCTTGTTAGAGTAAATAGTTCAGTGAGGTGAAAATACAGTAATGCATGGTGATTTACCCTCTTCTCTCTGAACACAAAGGAGGTTTCCAGTGAGAGTAACCAGTGCTGGATCAATTTGTGTTCTCAACATCAGCCAGCTCTCAAGACAGACGCCAGACCTTTATGTGACAAAGACATCTGCGATTTAAAGCACATTCAAAGGTTAGTGGACACATATAAATGACAGACAGTAGCCGTTACCCAGCATCCTGGCCACAGTTGTTAAACACAGAGCTGAGGTTCAGGAGACCACAGTCCATGACATCACAACAGCATCCAATGTCACAGAAGTCAGGTGTGACATCACACAGGCAGCCTGCAAGAGCGAGACAACACACATTGAACTTACCAGTGTGATTAGGGTGGAATAGCTCAATAGTTAAACATGTATACATAAGTTTAAAGATACTTATGTACTTTTAAACTTGTAACATTTTGAAAGTATATTTAAAAGTAGGGGGAGACCGGGTATGGTTGTAAACATTTTTGCTTCAGCATCTTTAACTCATTGAATTTTTGAGCTAGAGTGCACAAACTTTTACACAAATTACCCACATTTGTTTACTACAAAAGGCACCCATTCAAACCGCTGCAATAATATCACAGCCCTTATAAGTTGATGTCAAATACTGGGGTAAGTTGTATGATGTACACTGTTGGAATGTTTAGTTTAGTAACCTTTTTATTGTCCTCCTTAGGGGCAATTTATTCTGCAGCATGGAAGTTTACCACCACATACAAGACAGACAAATATACAGCATAAATAATACATTAAAATACAAACTTTAAAAAAAAACCTACCTTTTCCTATTTAAATTTAGCAAATGTATAGCACGTGTTATAAATGAAAATTTAAATCTGTTTGACTTAACTAAGGGGAGGGGACACTGTACAAAGATCCTGAAGCAAGAGTCTGAAATGAATCATGAAAGGGGTGAGATGTGTCAGGTATAATGTGTTTATCAGATGATTATCAATAGTAGTGAATGACACTGCTGCCTGATTACTTGCATTTATGCCAAAACCCAATCTAAGCTTGTGGACCAACAAACTCGGTTGAATCGTATTAAATGCAGAAGAAACATCTAAAAATAAAAGCTTAGCATGATTACTACTTCCCTTCAGAAGTTTATTTATTTTGTTATGTTGTTAACCCTGGAGTGCAGGCTTGGTGGAACCAAAAATATGTGCATATTTTGACAACCATTCATATAGGAGGGGAGGAAGTGAGTAAAACCTGAAATTATCATAGGACTATATATTCTTAAATGTATGGAAGTGTAAAATGTATATATGTATATATATAAATAATTGGTCAAAATGTCATAAATGTTTGACCGCAAGATTTGTGAAGAGCACCCTTCGAGCCAAACACATCTATGGGAAATGCTGCCAAAGCATTGAATGAAAATCTACCTATAAACTGACTGCTAGAATGAATGTCTGTACTGCAATGTAATCTTTAATTTATTGAATTTCTTTCACAAATACAAATTTCATAGTTATTCCAATGCTTAACTTTGATGAGAATAATGTTACATTGCAAAAATGGTTCTAAATAGGGTTAATTTATGCACAATAGCTTTGAGATTCAGTTTCTTTCGACTCACCCAACGGGCTTGTCATGGGCTCTCTGGCATCAGTAGGCAGAACTGCACGACCATCAATGAATGTACCCTTCGGTGTAGCAGTTGCAGATGAGTCGGTTGAGTTTGTTGGATACGAAGAGTTCATTTCTGCCCTCAAATCATTAATCGATGCTGTTGTTGATCGTGACTGGTTAGTAATTATAGGTGCGTTATCAGTAAAAGTGAAAGGGTATGGGCTTAGATCGGTGCTCAATGGAGTCTGATCAGTGATGCTCTGTGTAGAATCAGTCACTGTAGGAAAAGAAAATGCAAAGAGAATTAGAACGCGACATGAATGTCCGTCTGATCATGGCATTTAAATGGTCCTTAACGGCTAAAACTTGTATATGCAGAAGCGGCCGAATTTATTTTGATTTGGGGTGAGTGAAATATGATGTATGATATGACATGTTATTGATATAAATTCATCCTCTTACCCGATGGACTTATGATGGGCTCTATGGTGGCATCAGTGGGAAAAACAGCACTTCCATCTGCGAATGTGGCATTCAGTGCTGCGGCTGTAACGTTAGATGAAACCGAAGAGTTTGTTGAATCGGTTGAGACTGAGTGGTGTTGTGCAGTGTTCTGAAAAGTCGCTTGAGGAAAAACAATCGCAATCAAAACTAATTGGAAACCACGAAAGAAAACACCCTTCGACATTTGTTGAAATTATCTGTTAATTCGGAATGGCTTTAGATAGTAATCCACTTAGTATTAAAAAGATGTCTTAAAAGTAGTTTGCACTCTGTCATTTTATAAGCATTAAATTGAATAATGTATTAATGAACAACGTTACTTTACTCCAATCACTATACATTAGAATTAGCGTCCTTCAGACCGTCGTTGTTAAGGAAGTGTAAATTCTGAGCACATCCGGTTCTTCTTCTTTAATGACTATTCACTCTTTATGAACATTGTCGCCACCTGCTGCATTAGTCAAAGCAATGTTCCTTTCTATAGGGACTTTGCGTCTTTCAATTTTTCTTATTTTGGTGCATTTCTCGATGGACTATCTGCAAAAGCACCCAACATGCTTAAAATCCTTATTTTATCTCACAAAAGTATTTATGTGAATTAAGGTATCCCATCAGAATGGCACGTCCTCGTGGGGGTTGAGGGTTGGGCTATATGTACAACTTGTAACGACTGGAAATAAGGTGTGGCCCCTTTAAGAGCTATGCGCTCCCTGTTGAACTGTCGGCAGTATTGTATTGTATGTGCCTTGGGCCTCGAACACCCCTTTTACTGTCAATGCGAACCAGTGGCGTAGGCAGAAATTGTATTTTGGGTGGGCCAGTGAAAATGTGAGTGGGCCTAATAGTTTTTCATAGAAAAAAATGACTTCAGTAATAATTAACCTTAGAGAGTAGAAAAATTAATAGACAAACTGCAAAAACAGTTACACCTTTATATTCGGCAAATCATCATGTTCAACCAACAGAGTTTAATAAAGGCTGGACAAACCAGTATAGACAATAACCTGTCTATTTTATTCAGGCTAGTCAGCAGTGCAAAGACAGTTCACCCGAAAATAAAGTAAGCTAAAATAATAATATCGCAGTTAGATCGGCGGGTAAACCCGCGTCAGGCTGACGGGGAGAGAGGGAGCAAGAAGCAGCCGCCACCAGCACCTGACTAGCCTTCTTGTGGGTTAATGAGTCTGAAGAACTGCGGGCTGTGTGGACTCGGTAGATGAAGGCAGTGGCGTGTCTTCTTCCTCAACTCTTGCTTTTTTCTAATAGCACAATAAAGAAAGTTGTTTAGCCATTATTGTGGCGCCGACGCCGCTGAGAGTTTTCCTGTCGGAACCCCCAGCAACCATAGCAACCAATCACGTTCCGGAGAGAGGCTTTCTACAACTTGTTTCGACAGTTCCATTTTATTCGGAAAACAAATTAAACACACACAGCAGTCAACAATAAATCAGGTATATATTAATATACTTTCTTAAATGTATTTGAATAAAAATAAACTAAAAATGTATTTTTATCAAACTTGCCTGGGCGGGCCAGTGAGTAATGTGGGCGGGCCAGTGCCGCCCTGGCCCAATACTGGCTACGCCCCTGATGCGAACACCCCATGTATGCGGGTAATTTCTGTTTGATGCTAATTTTTATCTTATTTTGTTTACTAAGTAACGATGTGGACAGTAGAACGTGTGACAGACACTTATGGCTACACGAGTTAGATTTGGGAATAAAGTGCGAGTTGTGAGATGCCAATCGCCTCCGTGTGTCTGTCTGGCCTCTGCATGCAATAACTTCAGTTGTGAGCTATCCCTAATCTTCCTGAAGCAACGCGTTACAAACTGTACTTCAGTTTCATTGCGGGGACACCACCTTCACCTGCCATCATGTCTATCGGCTCGCTTTCGGGTTAAACTTTCCGCGACTGCGCAACTGGGTTATAGGTTGCCAGGTTGAGGTGACAAACGGGTTGAAATTGTAAATGGTCTGTGGATTGTGTGAATATAATGCATTTAATACAATCTGGCAACTGGTCAACATTAGACAAACATATTGGTCCGATTATTCATAAAGGAGTTTGGGCCATGCAAATTACGGGAGTTTCCCGGGAGAAATAACAAACCGGGAGGGGTCCGGGAGATAGGGCTAAAAAACGGGAGAAACCCGGGAAAAACGGGAGTGTTGACAGGTATGGCCTTAACCCTCTGGGGTTCCTCATTTTAGACTCACACTCAGGACCTTCGGGTCAAAAATGACCCGGAGGGCGGCATTAAGATACATTTTATTTGAGTAAAATCAATGAAATATATTTTTGTTCAATAATATTTTTTCTTTTCTTTTTTGGTGTTTTGAGATAATTTTATAATTTATAATTAATATTTATGCAATAATTAAGACCCATTTTTCCCATTGAATATAATAGAAAATTTATATATATAATTAAAAAAAATTTTTTATTAAAGCTGTATTTCATTTTAGAGTCAAGTCTAGACCTCATGAAAGCAATTTTTGAAATGAGATCGGAGCCATCTGGTGGACACACTGAGCATTTTTATCACGCAATAGCACATTTTTACCACTAGTGGATTTACAGCTCTCTGTAGAAACCTATGGTAGAAACACTCTAGTGATTTTTTCACATATTGTTTAATTTTTTCAGGTTTTTGATTTGAATATATAATAACAGATTCTCAAAGACTATATTTGTCATTTTTTTTTATTTAATTTTTTTTTTTTTTTTTTTGGTTGGTTTAAATGGTAATTTTAAGTGGCAGTTTTACTTTATAATACAGTCAAACCTGAACATTGCATTATAAAGAGAACAAATGGAAAAAACATTTGTCACCCATTGTTTTAAGAGATTCACCCCTTCACTGTTGTGTGCTTTTTTTCTGCATCCTGGCTGTTTTGTAGATTGTATGCACAAAAAAACTCTGTATTTTCACATTTTTGCCAATTTCCCATTAATTTCCTATGGGGGTCATTTTTGAACCGAAGACCCTGAGTGTGACTATTTTTCTTACGACCACTTAGACTTTTCAAATCCTGTCCACAATTTTTTTGGGTGTTCATATACCAAGTACCAATAAAGTCACCAAGTTTTGGACCATTCCGATGAAGCTACGATTTTTAACATTTTTTTATTTAAACCCTTCGGGTCATTTTTGACCCGAAGAACCCACATGCAGAAGAGGTTACTGACTTCCTCGAGTACTCCATTGTACTGTACTCCGCTACACAGAGCTCTGATTTAGGTCTGTCCGATTCTGATGGGGGAAAAGGAGATGCAGGTGCGCACACAGGGGACGCGATGCGACCACTTTGAGGCTCTTTTCGAGGATGCCTTGTCTATCGAACCCCTTTTATGGATGAGCCACCCGGCTCTGGGGATGAGGACGATGCTGGCCTTCTTGACGGCTCAGAAGGCGAGGATGCCATCCCTTCATCTGTGACACCTCAGATGAACGCTCCCGCATCTTTACCCCGATCGGGCCTCTTTGAGGTTTGTAAGAGAGCTGCCGCTCGCCTCAACATTGAATGGCAGGCCCTTCAAAGTACCTCTGACCAAGAGCGAGACGTCTATAACTGGAAACTCCAGGGACCCCCTCCCGGCCCTAGAAAGTAGTTTTTCCCTCTCCTCCCTATGTGTGCTAAACACATTAAACATTGCTGGGGAGACCCGTTCAACCTCAAACACGGTTTCACGGGTCTAAACGTTAAGGATATGGCCTCTCTCGGCACAGGTGACCCCCCTGCCATCGAGTCCTCTATCGCCAGGCACCTTAACCCCTCTCAAGGTTGGCTGCTCGCCCCTCCCAAGCCTGTTCTCCCCGGCAAAATGGATCGCTTTTCCGTGTCCATCCACCAGGCCTCTTATAAAGCCTTGGCCTTGACTGTAAGATCCCATAACGTCTCCTCCCTGCTTTCCACTCCTGGTCGACACGGGAGAACAACTGGAGAAAAGGGCGCGCACTCTCTGGAAGGAGATCCTCACTATTAATGGCCTCACTTTCCGTAATGCCCATCAAGCTGTCCAAGCTTGCAGGCATTTTATGGTTCTCCCAGTGGTTTGGAGAACGTAACTGTGGCTTAATCTATCTGGTCTCCCAAATAGTGAAAAGTGGTGCATCGCTGGGGCGCCAGTTGAGCGTGGTCAGACTTTCTTTGGTCCTGCCGTCGCTTTAATGCAACAGCGCTGCGATGTCAAAAATAAGGAGGACGGGTCTATTAAACGTTGCCTTCTTAGAAAGCCTGCGCCACGCCAGACACCCTCTGTGCGGCCACCTAACCACTCTGCTACCAAACGCCATTTCCATAATGCAGGTAGTGCTATTAAGTCCCACGGCAAGCCACCGGCTTAGCTTCATATTCCATTGTTCAAAAGATGGAGGCTATCGGTCGGCGAGGTCAGCAGCCCCTCGCCAGTGGGTGCCCACCTCAAATGCGCACAGGCTTCACTGTTCCCTGTGTTGCCCGGTGTGTGTTTCCCCGTTTCAAAGGGGAAGTTAGTGAGATAAAGTGCGCAAGCAGTCACCACACAGCTCTCACTGATTTAATAAAGGTTTTTGCCTCACTGGAAGAGTGCAGACTTTTACACTGGTGCTTAGTGCACTTTCCGAGCCACCTTTTTAACTGTTTCATTGGATTGTAGAAGCTATAGATTTAGCATACAGTATGTTTTTAAGAATGAAATTTGTCCTTTGGAGTCCACGCTCATTCTACTAATATGGCTTCTTCGTGGGCTTGGGCAAAAGGAATGTCGACTCCGGACAACTGTCTGGCTGCAGGTTGGTCTTCTCAGAGCACCTTTTGCTAGATTTTACTTTGTGTGTGCAAAGATGCCAGCTGACTTTCTATTGGTTGTTTGTGCACCTGACCACGCCTTTCACTCTGAACTGTGTGGTTTCAACTGAGCTCTGCACTGACTCGGCCGCTCCGATTTGTTGCCTTAGATAAGCGTTCGAGTTGCAGGTATTATCTTAGCAGCGATACGTGCACATATTAATGCTTGTTTATTTGTTTATTTTAGTACCAGCGGTGCTGCTACTGGATTTTCTATGACCCTTGCTTGTGTCTGTCACTTGAGTTCGCTCCCCATTCCGGTACGGTGGGTCGTGTAATTCTGTTGGGTGTCATGGTTTCTCCTAGGTCCGCTAGTTGGTATTGTAACCCCTTTGAATTGTACGTTCATATTTATTTTCTTTATTTTAGTCCTAAAGTAAATTTATTTGTAACTATGGTCTACTTTTGATTTGTATAGCACAAAGAAACTCTTGTATTGTTGGTGCAGTACTATTATTAACCACTAGAGTATGTTGAGAGTCGGTTTTATATCAAAGCCAGACGAAGAAGTCAGCTGAACATCCACGCACGAGGTTAGCGTGAGATTGCACAAACTATTCAATTTTGAGGTGTTTCTTTGTTTCTATGTGTATATTCTTTTATACAGAATGTTTATTAATCATTCAGGTTACAAATTCATCCTGTTACTGAGGGAAAGAACCGGCCAATGCTTTTGATTACTGGTCTTTCTTTTACGAGAACTCTGGTGAGTTTTGCTTTGTTTATGCATTACTTTGAGATTCAAATTGACATTTATCTTTCTCTCTATATGTCCTAAAAACCAATCAGAGTTATATATTATGTTGAAGTATGTATTTTTGTACGTTTAGAAGGTCAAATTGGTATAGAGTTAATTAATTGGTGTACGACCTGAGTTTAACTGTTTGATTGAATGATTGCATCATCTATGAGTATGTAAATGCAAACAAGAAGAAGAAAATATATTTCACAACGAGATATGTTGCAGATTTAAACACTTTTATGTGTTTAAGCGTGCTTATGTGCACTTGTGTTGTCATATGTTTGGATTAACATTTGTACTCACAGACATTTTGTGCAGCTGATAGTAAATGTCGGTGTAGAAATTGTTGACATTAAGAAATGATTAATGTGACTGCATTGTTTTGTGCAGATTTTTTTAATTTTTTTATGCAGATTCTGTTTGAGTGATTCACCTTTGAACGGCGAGCCAGACCCTGATCTACGATTCAAAAGAATCATCGTGATTCAACACGGATCTGAACTGAGAGCTAAGCACATACACACTAGAAAACACAAAAAGGCCTTTACACACATGGACATTTGAAAATTATACACACACACAAGAGATCCAGAAGGATTGAGACTTTTTTTATTTATTTTTTTATTCTTGGACTTCACATTCAACTTTGAGCTCAATACGAACCATTTTTTTTTGTTGGTTATTGGTGTTGAGTGGAAACCAGACAATTGTGTTTAATGTAAAAAATTGTTTACTATCTACTACGTTTTTTTTTTTTTTGAGTCTTTGTAATAAAAATTGCCGGCTGTTAATTGAATTGAATTTGGCCCAAATTTTTACTTTTAATCCTCCTAGAGTCGAACCTAGGCTTTATTTAACCCCTATTGGGTAAAATACACTAAATACTCATTTTGTTGTCCCTGTTACAGTATGTAAGCAGTCAAAGGGCTCAAGCTTTCTTATTAATTGTGCCTCTGTTCGCTATGCTCGAGTTCTTTCCACAGCGGGGTGGGGTTTAATGCTGTCCCCATAGCATAGCTCGCAATGTCAAGAGACTGACTCGAAAGGGAACGTCTCCAATTACTTTAGTAACCTCGGTTTCCTGAGAAGAGGGAATGAGACATTGCACACGCTGTTGGGTCTAAACCTCAGTCTTATAAATATTGCTTTTCAGTCGAAAGATTAAGAGGCAATGGCTATTTTCAGTTGAAAGATTCAGAGGCAATGGCTATGAGTGCCAAGCTATATCAGATGGCTCCACCCCTAGCTTTTGCCATTGACCAGTAAAATTTACTGGCATGGTGCAATTAGGCTTCAGTTTTAAGGGAAGGAGGGGATAGGCAACACCCCATAGCATAGCTCGCAATGTCTCTTTCCCTCTTCTCAGGGAACCGAGGTTACAAAAGTAACTGGAGACGTTCTGTGTCTTGTGTTGTTTATGCAAAAAGGGGCTCGTTCTTCGTACGTCGCTAACTCACTTAGCTGGATTTGATTTTGGCGATTTGGCATGATCTTGGATTGTTTGGTTCTTCGACGCTCATCCTGGACTTGCTGTCATAGCAACAGGTGCACAAGCTTGAACCTGCTCGCGAGCAGGCTTATTTCATGTTAACAGGATTAGATCGCGGCTTCATAAGCGGAGCTGATACGGGAAGTCTTTTAGCGCAGCGCGATAGTGTAGGATACTTTCTGAGATATATATTTTTTTCGCGTGAAACGATCGTGGGTGTCGTTTATACATTATTATTTTGTTGGAAACGCACATTAAAGCTCCGGCGTTTTTCCTCTTTGTCGCCATCTCTGTTTGAAATCTGCAATTGCAGTCATTCGCGGAATTATCAACTTTACGTGAGTTGTTCTTCAACACCCTCGGCACGGCACAGCGCGGATGAACACAGTGTTTGAGGAGAGTGTGCTGTGCAGCTGTCAGTCACCGCGCCGATGTGGAGACTGGCATTCAGAATCACAGATTATTCTTTTTGGAAGTATGACCAACATTAGAATTTTCACCGGAAAATGTCATCTGAACTAGTAAGAAACATCCACTTTTGTTCTGGTTCTGACATTGCAGTAAATCACGCTGATTAAATCTAACAATCGCTTATAAGTTATCATATCATGCAAAACCGTGCAAATTATACTTTGTTCTCAAATTGTTAATGTTAACAACGTCAGCATTGTGTGACTACATGTAAAGTCCTTCCGATATGTATCCTTGTTTTCGCATGGGTCCAGTCTCTCTTTTTCTGTAGCCACTCCGAAGTCCGAACGAAGTCTTTGCATTTTACAGCGCGTGAATCTGTTGTCACTGGTGATTGTCATTTGAACCTTTCTGGATCTGCCATCAAATTGATAATATATTGATTATATCAAGTGCTGTGAGAAAAGGCTAAATCTCCACCTCCAGCATCCTCACATGCAATATAGCCTACTAGCTATGTTCCATATCACAAATGGGCATTACAAAGTGTTGTACTTTCTTCCCTTTTGATGTAAAGTTATGAAAAGTCCACTTACTGCACATGCTTCAGCCAACACTTTCTTGGGAACAGATAAAAGTGTTGTTGCACAAAAGAGGAAAACACAATTTCATTACAATGAAGTACACTGGGGGGAAATGTGATCAATAACTCATGGCAACATATTTTTTTACATTAACTACATGTATTTCACACATGTACACTTTCACAAGTCAAAGTAATTCATTACTACTCAAGGTTTAACAGTTGATATGACTGGACCAATGATTTGGATTATAGGCCTACTTAATTTAATGCAGCAACAAATTATTTTACAGTGTACTAAGATAATTTAAAGCTCATTTACCAGCCGTGAAGGAGTTGCTGCTCCTGGCCTCTGGCTGTGGGTCTGAGGAAGAGCTGAACCCAGGGATGCCCTTCACAATGGGTCGGTACACATTCAACCCAAGGGCCAGCTCTTCTGCCTGGGTATAACGTGGGGGTGCAGGACCACCACCTGTTTGTTTTTCTTTTCTTTTTTTTCTCAGCCTTTTTCTTGGTTGCTTTTATAAACAGGCAAACATTTATTAACAGTGCCTTTTTAAAAGAGACTATAGTATAAGTAGTACAAATTACCATTATGTAGAATATTCTAGTACTTGACTTTTACTTGTTCCCATGTTCTAGTAGTGGGTGGTGACTCTGACATTACAATGAACAAAGTTATTAATTATTTAAAAATTATTAAAATACAAATACTGTACTGTAATAAGTGATAAAAACATCTGACATGGTCAAACTTGTCTGCTACTTTTTGCAAGCCCTCTCTCTTTTCTGCTGCGGTGAAAAACCATAGACAGTAAAAGAAATGGACAGAGCGATCTCATTGGAACTCAGTTGAGACAGTTGAAGCCCACTTTTAGCGATTTTTGAGAACTTCCGTTCCTGACGCGCAGACTCAGACCGACTCAAACTAAGCTTGATGACGTGAGCAACCTGTCTGACAGACGCTAATCTTCTAGTAGCTGTGCGTGAAAATTGCCAACGTTAATCTTGCAGAGACGAGGAACTTGAGCAAAGAGTCCTTTATCGTGAGTGAGCAGGAGTAAGTATTCCGTTGCTTTTATGGACTCATTATCTATGGGCTTCTCCCTTGACGGGACGTCCCCCCGATTGCCTGCGAGCTTCTCCTCCTGTCTGTACGGTAATTTCTGTACAGCGCGACAGAGAGTCGAGTGGTTATGACGCAATCGTTAGCCTATTTTTACTAAAACTGTTTCTACGGGGCCATAATGTAACATAGAAGGTAATGGAGCCATTTATACATTGTCGTGTTTCTTTAGAAATAAATAATGGACAAATGGAGTCTTTAAACGCCTCAGATGTAAAGTTATTCGCTGTCAAAGTGACGCCAAAATGAATGGTAGTCAATGGAAATGCTAACGCAAGTGAAGTTCTGCTACAAGATGGCGGTACCCGGCCGGCTTCAACTTCCGGTCGATGGATTACCCCCTTGTGAAAAACTGAGCGCGCTGTTTGGCCACGGTGAGCAGCCAATAGCAGCGTTGCTGATCAATGTTTCTACTATCGATACATATCCCCTTTTAACCCAGCGCATGAACGCGCAATTATCTCAGATAACTCAATCCAGCAATACTAATTATAACCGGCAGGAGTGTTCGAAGAACCTAATTAGCCAGATCATGATGAGCACGATGATATTATCTTGGATGTCTATCGTTTGATCTCGGATGTTTTAAGCAACGTACGAAGAACGGGCCCCAGGTGTTATTCCCTGTGATCTTCTTTGTTGTGGATTATCATCTTTGTTTTAGTTTAAAAATAAAGGTACTGCAATTGGATCCCATTCTCGTTTTAACCTGCTTCGACTGCTGTAATCTAAAGTGTTAGCAGTTATAATTATCAAATATTCATTTTTTTAAAAGCATTGTCCAAATCATTTGTCCTCGGTAGGATTACAGGGATTGTGGAGCTTATCCCTGCTTCTAAGGCTGCAGGGGGCTGTTCCATAAAAGCCGCTTAGAAAAGCGGGGATTAAAGTCCAAAACCTGACTTGAATGAGCCGAGCTAAACATCCACGCTTAAATTGGTTCCATAACAGTAAATTGAGGATCATGTGATCTTACTAATTTGAGTCAGGTTTAAGTAGTCTAGATAATTGCGCGTGCACGCCATTGTTTAAAAGTCGAGCATGGGTCAATCGATTTACTGTGGGCTACCATGGCAACAAAAGGAAAAGATAGAGCAGCGATGTTCACGGCAACGGAACAGCGTTTGCTTTTGGAAACATATGAAGAATTTAAAGATGTCATCACTAAAAAAGGCAATACAGCGGCAATAAATAAAGCAAGAGAGAAAGGTTGGCAGGAAATTGCTGATCGTCTCAATGCGTAAGTAGCTGTGTAAACTATTTAAAATACTTTATCAACATTGAATGGGTGTCACAATACATTGCAAAGTTTGTGTGTGAATAACAGTAACATTAATTGCTTTCACGCAGCAGCAACTTAAGTGAAGGAAGAAGAACCTGGCAGCAGGTGAAAATAAAATATAAAAATATAGGTCAGAATGGTAAGTAAATCTAATGGTATGTACATAATAATTAATGCCAGCTAGAAGTTACAACTAATCAGGTTTTTTTTTTTTTTTTTTTTTTTTATTGCAGCGACCAAAAAGAAGACTGAGGTTGCTGGCACTGGGGGAGGGCCACCACCAGCCAGCTTCACTCCTGCAGAGGAGCTGGCTTTGGAAATTAATAAAGGGAGGCCCGTCCTTGAAGGAATAGAGGGGGGGACATCATCTAAAATGATATCACGTAGTATAAGGAGTGAGTATACAAAAGGTGTGTGTGTGTGTGTGTGTGTGTGTGTTTTATTATCATCATTCCTTCCTGACTAACTGATTTCCTCCTTCCTTAGGCATTGTAAGCCTAAGTACATCATAGCAGTAATGTCACGTAGAGGTACTTGTGCTATTGTAATGCTGCATTTTGGTAAAAAAAGTGTATATTTTTTCTATCAAGATTCTGTATGCATTATGGATCCACCAGACATCATGTTGCCTGTGAGTATGAGACCTTTTAAATCAGTCATGTAAGCCTATGAGTTTAACTGAGTTTAATCAGTGGTCACAGGGAGAAGGCCCATCACTTGAGGAGGATGAGGAGACTGTGTCTGTATGTTCAAGGAGGCCTGAGGTACTCACAGGTTCCATGCTATACTGTATTGAATATTAAAAAGTGTACTTGTGTGATAAAATGATCATAATGTGTTTTCAGGATGCTGACACTGTTCTAGAGCCCTCTCAGTCTGGGACCACATGTGACAAAGTGAGTATTAAGAAATGAAAACAATGTGACAAGAGTATTCAATGAAATAACTTAAATCTATGTTGCTACAGAACCCAGAAAACATAAAAGGAGTGTATAAACGCTACCTCCTTAAACAAATGGAAGCGATTGATATCGACATCCAGAATAAAAAACTGAAGATGAGGAAGTTGGAGCTGGAAATTCAACAGCTACAGAAAAATGTAAAATTACCTTTTTGATCACTTTCCACAACATTTATTTGTGTGTTTTCACCCCTAACAGACAGATTCACTCTGAATAAAGACAAATCACATTACATACTTTGACTTCTGTGTGTTTGTTCAACTAAGGAGAAAGTTGAGGGGCCAGTGGAAAATTTTAAAGGCTACACATGGTTTAGACCATATTAAGCAAAATAATTATTTGCATATGTGTCTCGTATAAGTCTGCCTGTTTCGTTTTCTTCCAATACTGCTTCATTGCCCCAGTCTTCCTCTTCAACAATCCTTGGTTGCCTCTCTCTCCTCAGACAAGCAATGTTATGGAGCACTACACAAGCAACTACAATGTCACATGCCCTAGGTGGAGTCACTCTGAGGTGCTTCAGGCACTGAAACCTTGACTTTATCAGCCCAAATGCCATCGCTATACGACCTCTTGTGCGTGCATGGGCAATGTTGTAGCGGTGCTGTGCCTCTGTCTGGGGCTCCTGATAGGGAGTCAAGAGGTAAGGCAGGCATGGGTATCCCTTGTCTCCCAGCAAAACTCCTGAGAATTCTCCTGCATAGACAGAATGTATATATATAGATATATAATGTAGTTTTTTTCTTCTTCTTTTTTAAAGACTTTTTGCGATTTAAGTGATTACTAGCATACCTCTTGCTAGTTGCTGGTAGAGAGATGAGGCTCTAAAGATTCTGGAGTCATGCACAGAGCCTGGCCATTTGGCCTCTACATTTGTGATGATGCAATCTGCATCACTAATCATCTAAAATAAATTAAACCTGTAGGTCACTACATTTTAATTGCAATGAACTAAACACTGGTGCCCAGTTTAGTACAGAACACTCCGTGCTAGAGCATAGCCTTCAATATCATCTCAGTGGGACCGTACCTGTACATTGATGCTGTGTACTGATTTCCTATTCACAAAGTCCGCTTCATGTGGACCAGACGGACACTTAATACGCACATGGGTGCAGTCCAATGCACCGATAACATTTGGGAAACCTAGGAAAATTATTTGTTTGTTTTAAATATGTCCCATGTAAAATCAACAGTCAAGAAATATTTCCATGTTTTATAGTTATTTGAACTTACCAGCTATTCCATAAAAGGCATGTTTAATGGTACGAATAGCTTTGTGGCCAGGGAATGTGATGAACACATTGAGTAGTCTTTTTAAAGAAAGGTACACAGTTCGTACAGAGCGGCAAACTGATGCTTTGCTGATATTCTCTGCATCTCCAACTGTGTACAAAAATGTTCCACTGGCAAAAAAGCGAAGTGCAATGCACACCGTCTGTGGGACTGTGAGCGCTCTGTTGCGGCGTGTATTATTTGCAATGTGTGGGCTTAGTAATCTACAAATATATGCAATCCCATCTCTTGAGAACCTATATCGCTCATACAGGTAGCTGTCATTAAAAGCCAATGGGTCTGACCTGTCTCTGAAAGTTCTCTCTCTTTGAAATGCCCTCCGCAAGACTATAGCTCCCTCATCCACCACCTCATCTATGAAAGGACACGCCATGGTTAAGTTTGGAAATGAGTTCAGCTCCCTATTTATATACTTTTAATTAATTAATTACCAAACTCATTAACCAAACTCACCAATTAAACACACAAGTTTTGAACATTTCTTAGTGTATTTTATACCTTATAATTTCTTACATTTATTAGTAAAGTACATTTCCTTTATTTATTTATTTATTTTAAAAAAATAATATTAATAGTGGTTAAGTAAAATAAAAGGACATCGAAATACCAGCAGGTGAGTATAAATGGTATGCTCGTTAAGCCTGAACTCAGACTTAGCCTGACAGTTAGCCTGCCCCGGACCAGGTTAATTTGCCAGTATAAGTTGCCGGGGTAACTGAGTTTGAACTTTTTTAAGTTTGATTTATGAAACCGAATCTACCAAAAATAAGCCTGACTAACCGAAATAAGCCTGGCTTATACTCTAATCTTGGTTTATGGAACAGCCCCCAGGTTGGGGAAACACAATAATTATTATTATTATGCACATTACTATTTTAAAGGGAGTCCACTGAAGGCAAGTTGTAGAACCCAAGTGCAGTTTATTCAAGTGGATCAAAGCATATGGCAAACCATAAACATGAACAGAAAGCTTACCAAACAGTGGTTACACAAACTGTAGGCTACTTGACAAAGTAACAAGGCAAACATGAGGGCTTAAATATACAAGGACTAATGACTAAACATGGACACCTGTGCACATGATTAGACAATAAACCAATGACAACATGCCACATTCACATGGGGAACACATGGCAGGATCATATGACTACAGGAAATCACATGACAACAGGAAACATGACTGGGACCTGGGCTGCGTTCGAAACCGCATACTCAATGAGTAGTACTTAATTTCAATAAGTACTTACTTAACGAGCGCTAAAAGAGTATAGCCAAATCTCGTTGAGTATGAATGCGATCCGGACATCTACCATGTTGACGTTATCATGTGACCTACGGCGCGTTATCACAAGCGCAACAACTTAAAATATATGAACGACACATTTAATTCATCTATCTGTAAATATCTTGATATTGATGAAACTTGCTCATTTTGTGGTAGTATTGTTGAAGAAACAGCTGCCCATTTATTTTGTGAATACATTTAGGGTTGATTTAAGTTGTTATATTTTAAACCCTACTAATGTGACCCACAGTTTTATCCTTAGGTAGGCCTATAACGATATAATTTTTTATTAAGAAACCCCCAAATCGTCATCTCTTGAATATGTTGTTAATTTCTTTATTTTATACCCAAAACGTTTCTCCTTTAAGTTTTCCTCTTTTTCTTGATGAATTTACCTCTCGTTTCATCCCTCAGACTTATAAAAAAAAAAAAAAAATGTTTTATGTATTATGAAGAACTATTTAAAGATATTTAGCCTTGTTATTGTTCTTTTTTCCTGTGTATAAATATCATATTATGATGTACACAAACCAATGATCTTTATGTTTTCTGTTTTGACATTATGATCGTTCATTGTTAGAGACAATCTAAAGATACAACTATATCTTTCCATGATCTTTGTATGTAATAAGTTTATATTATATGAGCGACAGGTGCACTAGTACACTTCATAACATCAGTAACTCGACAGCACAATTAGAACAGTTCTCTTACGAGAGTATCGCTCGTACTGCGTAATATCTTACGCTATGGGGAAAACCTCTTTTCCACGAGATATTGAAGCCAAAAATTATCCTTAATTTTGAATTATTGTAAAACGCTGTGCAACAGCATGCAGACATAGGCAGGACGGCTTGCGCGCCTATTGGCTGCCCTGCTGCAACAGCAGCAGCCTATCGAGAGAGGCGCTGCGTGACACCATATCCAATGGGGGCATTTCGCGCCCATTTCGTCACGTCCCGCCAGAAAGGGCGTGGTCTCGCCCTATAAATATAGCTCGATAAGGCTGGTACACTGATTTTCATCTCTTCAGCGAAGCCTCTCGCATCGCTGGATCCGGAGTGAGAAGCCGCGCCGTCGACACAAGCCTTTCAGCGGGACGAGCTTCTGGAGTCGCTGGCCTCGCCGCCTTCAACTGCCGTACCTGCTGCGCTTTCCGGCGTACTATATATCCTTTACTCTGCTCTGTGTGTATGTGTGTGTGTGTGTGTGCTCGCCCCGCGACTCACACTTCTATCATCTAAAAGAGCCGCGTCTTTGTAAAGATGCCATCCTCCTGTGGCTCGTGCCGAGCCACATTCAGCCACGGGGACCGCCATGTGATGTGTTTCCTGCCTGTGAGAGGATCATGCAGCTCTCGCGCTCGCCGACGGCGGCTGCCCTCACTGCGAGCTATTGCCTACGGTGACTCTGAGGACTCGCCTGGCATCCTTCAGCGAGACTGCACTTCCACCCGCTGCAGTGCCGCGCCGTAAAAAAGCGCCGTACTCAGCGGGTCCCCGAGCCTTCTCCAGCCCGTGAAAGCTCGCCGGTTCGCCTGCCAGCTTCACCAGCTTCACTCGAGTCGCTCACTGACGGATAACGGCCGCCGCGCGCCGCCGCTTCCGCCATTAATGACGACGAGATAGCTGCATCTGTAGAGGAGACCTGCTGCTCTATCCTGGCGTCGGACAGTGAGGACTGGGCGAGCTCTGTGGACATCCCCCTTCTGTCCGCGAGTCGTCAGGGAAACGGGCCAGCATCAAGACCGCGAGCCCTAAAACCGCGGCTAGCTTTCTTTACGTTATAAGAAATCTACCCCGCCCCCCATGGGCGTGCGTCACAGGCAAAATGAGAAAAGAGTGTGTTTTAGTCCCCTCCGAGGCCGGACTAATCTCCATTTCTCAAACATTTCTCAGCTCCTAGTTTGAGCGGCTGAAAATGTCATTATTGCAGCAATGAGCCTGTTGTATAAAACGCACACCTGCATACAAACGCCGACACACACAAAACTGTGATGACACTCTCTTATCTGCTTGCGCTAATGTAGTTCTACCTGTGGCTCAGTGGCGGAACCCGAAGCCTTCGCGAGAGAGACCCGTGTTCAAACCCGGCTCTCGCAGCAGATAAAAATTTAGTCTCGCCGCGGCCAGACTTCTACCGAAACTTTTCGCTCGTTCAGTTCCAGAAAATGCGACTGTTCCAGTGTATTTTGCAGTAAGCAAGCTGGTACCACGGCCCGCTTGCCTTCACATAAAGGCCGTTTCCACGGCGACCCAGAAAAATCATGTAATCATTGTATTTCTGGTTTTCCGGCCACAGCCGATGGTGTTATAAGTGTAATAAAATGCTCACAGCCCAGTGTTCATTTCTACACACAAACACAGCCCGCCACGGTACAGGGCTCGCACAAATGAAATCGACGCATGTCAATTGTGCATTAAATGTAGTGAATGTGCCCACAACCCAGTGCCCACAAACACTACCACGGTTTCTGTAAAACGAAACCAACACAAGTCTTCCTAGCCTCCTTGGAAATCAACGGTGTTTCAGTCTCGCCGCGGCCAGACTTCCACTGAAATTTTCGCTCGTTCAGTTCCAGAAAATGTGACTGTTCCAGTGTATTTTGCAGTAAGCAAGCCAGTACCATGCCCGCTTGCCTGCACACAAATGCTGTTCCCACGGCGACCCAGATAAATCACATAAACGGTGTATTTTCTGGTATTCCGGCCACAGCCGATGGTGTTATGACTGTAATAAAAATGCCCACAACCCAGGGCTCATTTCTACACACAAACACAGCCCGCAAAAATGCAGGGCTCGCACAAACAAAATCGCCTCATGTCGATTGTGCACTAAATGTACTGAATGTGCCTACGTCTCAGTGCCCACAAACACTACACGCCACATGTCCCACGGGTTCTGTAAAAACGAAACCAACACGCATTCAGTCAGCTCAGGCCGACGGTGTTTTCAGTGCAGTAAATGTGCCCGCTGTCCTGCGCCCACATTCACTCACAGACATGTTAAGCCCCACGGGGCTCGCCCCGCTCTCTCTCCCTCAGCAAACTGCTATAAGGGTTTTGAGCGCGGCCAGGCTGCCCGCCGTGATCGGCGCGCCCCCCGCCTCACACACTGTAAACACAGTGTCTGCGTTACAGCACGCCGGAGCTCCCTTGCCGTCACTATGTCACGGCCAGAGCCCAGATCTCATTCTACCCCTAGCTATTCACGCGAAAGTGTGGGCACAGCTTCCTGGGGTATCAGAATGGGTGCTGAACACTATAAAAAGAGGCTATTCGCTACAGTTCGCTCGACGTCCCCGCCGTTATACGGCGCGCGTCGAGACGACGGTGAAAAACGAAGTATCTCATCTACTTCGAGCCGAGATAGCGAAACTACTGAGCAAAGGTGCTATAGAACCTTTATCTCAAGCTCAGAGCAAAGGGGGCCTACACAGCAGATATTTTCTGGTACCGAAAAAAGATGGAGGTCTCAGACCCATTTTAGATCTGCGACAGCTGAACAGAGCGCTTGTGAAGCACCAGTTCAGAATGCTTACAACCAGGAAAATCCTCGCGCAAGTTTGCCAAGAGGACTGGTTTATGTCAATAGATCTGAAAGACGCCTATTTCCAGATACAAATAGCGTCCCATCACAGGTGATTCTTGAGATTCGCCTTTGAGGGCCAGGCATATCAATACACAGTCCTGCCGTTCGGCCTGTCCCTAGCACCCCGTACATTCACGAAGTGCATGGACGCGGTTCTCGCACCCCTGAGACTCCGGGGCATGCGAGTTTTGAACTACTTGGACGATTGGCTGATTCTAGCTCGATCTCACTCAGAGCTCATAGAACACAGGGCCACATTACTCGAGCACCTCGAGAATCTGGGCCTCACAGTCAATCGGGCGAAGAGCTCACTGTCCCCCAGTCAGAAAATTTCTCTCTGGGTACAGTGCTGGACTCGCGATCCATGACAGCACGCCTGTCATCGGAGCGCGGACTAGACATTCAGCGCGTCGCGAAATCCTTCCGCCACGGCTCTATAGTCCTGCTCAAAAGGTTTCAGAAAATGCTGGGCCTGATGGCCTCAACAGCCTCTGTGCTCCAGCTGGGCCTGCTTCACATGCGCCCACTGCAGATGTGGCTGAAAGCGCGAGTTCCGCCCTGGGCACGGACCGCTGGTCTGTTTCGCCTCAGGGTCGATCTAAAGTGCGTTTTCAGCTCTGAAACCTTGGAAAGTAACCGACTGGTGTCAGTCAGGTGTGAGTCTGGGGACCGCCTCGAGTGTGCAGGTGGTGTCTACGGACGCCTCCACCTCGGGATGGGGAGCGCTGCTCAAGGGCAGACCGTTCGCTGGCCTGTGGTCAGAACGGGAAAGGCTCCTTCACATAAACTGCTTGGAAATGATAGCAGTCGACAAAGCGCTACGGTGCTTCTGTCCCCAGATAAAAGGTCACCACGTCCTGGTCCGGTCGGACAACATGTCAGTGGTGGCACACATAAATCGCCAGGGCGGCGTCAGGTCCCGAAACCTTTACAGGTTGACGGAACGCCTTCTGGTCTGGGCTCAGCACAACCTGCTCTCGCTGAGAGCAGCGCATGTGCCTGGTCACCTGAATGTGGGACCAGACAGACTGTCCAGAAACAATGTCCCAGCAGGGGAATGGTCGCTGCACCCGCAAGACGATCCAACTGCTGTGGAAAACGTTCGGCAGAGCGCAGGTGGACCTGTTCGCGTCCCACGAAAACGCTCACTGTCCGAAATATTTCTCCAAGAGCAAGGACGCGCTGGCCCACGTCTGGCCTCGCTGTCCCCTCTATGCTTTTCCCCCCGTCTCGCTCCTCAAGTGCTGGAACGAATCAGGGAAAACGGATGCCCAGTGCTGCTTGTAGCTCCGCTCTGGACAAACCAGACTTGGTTCCCAGTCCTGATGCGGCTGACCAGCACTGCCCCGTGGCCAATACCGTTGAGGAAAGACCTCCTCTCTCAGGCCAGGGGCTCGATTTGGCATCCTCGCCCGCAACTATGGTCCCTACATGCATGGGCCATCAACGGGTACCCGCTAACCTCCTAGAGGGAGTGTTAAACAAGATCACGCAGGCGAGAGCCCCGTCTATTAGATGGCTCTACTCCTCGAAGTGGTCTGTGTTCTCTGCCTGGTGTCAAGCTCAGGGCTTTTCACCCGTAGACTGCGGGGTCACGGAAGTACTCTCCTTCCTTCAAGAGCTGCTGGATAAGGGCAGGACCCCATCCACGCTCAAAGTGTATGTGGCGGCCCTAGCAACGTTTACAAAACCTTTGTCTGGCCAGTCACTGGGGAAAAACGACCTAGTCGTGCAATTCCTTAAGAGAGCTCGGAGGCTGAACCCTCCCAGACCTCGGTGTGGGACCTTTCTACGGTTTTGGAAGCCATGAAAGGTGCCCCGTTCGAGCCAATCCATTTGTCAGACATGAAGCATCTGTCTTTCAAAACGGTGTTTCTTTTGGCTCTCGCTTCAGTGAAGTGCATAGGGGACTTACAAGCGCTTTCAGTTAGAGGAGGATGCGAGTCTCCTTTGCCCTGTCAGGGCACTGAGAGCTTATGTGTCCCGCTCGTCTGTCTTCAGACAGACCGAGCAGGTCTTCGTTTTGTTTGGCGGACGCTCCAAGGGACTGGCCGCATCAAAACAGAGCCTATCCAGATGGATAGTCGACGCCATAGCACTGGCTTACACTTTCTAAGGGCCTGCAGTGTCCTTTGGGTGTCAGAGCGCACTCCACGAGAGGCGTGGCCTCGTCGTGGGCGTGGTATAGTGGGGTTACCTTGCAAGATATCTTTGCGGCCGCGGGCTGGGCCTCGCTGTCTACATTTATAAGGTTTTATAACCTAGAGGTTCCCACCTTACAAGCCAAGCTTCTGTCGGTATAGAATTCAGTGCTATCTGCCCCGCTGTACCCGCCTAGATGCTGAGTTTTGCTTGTGCATCGCTCACTGAGCGATAAAACAGCTCCATGGGTGTTGAATAACCCGTACTGTTACCCAGTTCAGGCTGAACACGTTCACCCTGTCTGTGTGAAACACTGTTAACATAACTAGCTCCTGTAGGATGCTATTTCATGGGGAATGATGCTTGCAGCCTCTCTTCTCCGACTCTCTGTGAGTCTATGGTGATTATGCACTACATGAGACCCGGGCTACTGCCCTTGGGACTTTGGTGTCGGATCCCAGTACGCACGGCGTCTTGCATTGTGTTCCCCATAGCGTAAGATATTACGCAGTACGAGAGATACTCTCGTAAGAGAACGTACTCGGTTACTAATGTAACCTCGGTTCTCTCTAGAGAGGGAACGAGTACTGCGTATCTTGCCGTGCATACACAGCTCTGGTTCGCTTCGGCGATGAAAACCAGTGTACCAGCCTTATCGAGCTATATTTATAGGGCGAGACCACGCCCTTTCTGGCGGGACGTGACGAAATGGGCGCGAAATGCCCCCATTGGATATGGTGTCACGCAGCGCCTCTCTCGATAGGCTGCTGCTGTTGCAGCAGGGCAGCCAATAGACGCGCGAGCCGTCCTGCCTATGTCTGCATGCTGCTGCACAGCGTTTTACATTAATTCAAAATTAAGGATAATTTTTGGCTTCAATATCTCATGGAAAAGAGGTTTCACCCATAGCGTAAGATATTACGCAGTACTCGTTCCCTCTCTAGAGAGAACCGAGGTTACGTTAGTAACCGAGTACGTTTTCCTCTGCGTTTGTAATGTCTGCACAAAGGAGACGTTCAGCTGCTCGAAGATCTCACCTTTGGAGAAAACTGTTGATTTTATACTCGAAAAATGTATCACTCCTTAAAAATTAATATTACCTCAGAATGAATTGCATTGTTAGCCCACCCCAAAACTTAAACAAAATAATAATATTAAATGCTGACCAATACTTAATTATATTACTTTTTTATATATACTAAAAAAATATATAATTTAATAAAACAAGCTAAATGTAATTTGTTTTGTCATATGACATAGTTATGCATGAATACATTTATATTGATAAATGCAGTGAAACATCTCAATTGTCAGTCAAGCAATCAATTAATGCATACATTAATTAAATAATTATATTTTATATACTGACAACAATAAGAATCATGAATAAATGAGTAAAAGAACAAATAAAAGTAACCATCACAATAAACAAATGCATATACAAGTCAACAACACATGGAACAAAGCTTTATTCAAACTACAAGCATGTATTTACAGGCGCTGAACCCCAAATCCTACTGCCATCTCAACACAGCGGTTCCCATTCTGCGGCTTTATTCTGATGAATTCACCAGAGGTGACCGTGCCTTCGTGCCAGAGCTTGTTGCTGCGTTGCGCTGCGCTTCACAATCTGAGGCAATAAGGGCAGATGGAGAGATGGAAGGACTCATCCATGGCACCACTTCCAGGATTCAGCTCTGTGCTCTTCATCCTCAGTGCTCACACCAGTCTGCAGACTTCAGATCCTACAAAAATGCACAAACATTATACAAAAGCAGTCATTTTAACAGCACAATGTCATTTGATTTATGTATTAAAAATAACAAAAATGACCTTTTATATTTGAGTAAAATCCCTAAAACCTTTTTTTCCCAACAAATGCTGCCATCATCTTTCCTTGCAGGTCCTGCTCCACCACAAAAGCTCTGCAGCAAATGCACAGACATCAAGATTCAGAAAAGTGCTGTAATTTCTCCGTTTGAAATTACAATAATTCAAATAAACCACAACTTAAGATTTAATAGATTTTGTTATCCATTTCTGTAGTATACTCACTCAAAGCCTTTGATGACAGCATTCAGCATCACAAGCCTCTCTCCACTGGATAAACACACGCGTGTTCTTCTGTCCCTGTAACATCCTGACAAGATTCACATTACCTCTGTGATTTATGAGCTCAACACTACATTTACATGCTGAGGTTGTAGCTGATGTGTTAACTCACTTTTTATCCAACTTAAATGTTCCTCAATTTATCAACAGTAATAAGGGACAAATAAAATATATAACATATTTAGTTACTTTATAGATTTGTTTATTTACCTTATTTACAGCACATTTGTCTAATGTAAACAGTGTTGACAACAGTGAATTATCCTACACAATAGCACACATTCATCGCTCAGATGTCTTATTCATGTTGTGATCTGCTCATCTGCAATACTTATACAATATTTTCCTTTCAGATGTAAATAGAATTTTTAAATAAGCGTGTTTAAGATGTATATGGTTATGTAAATCCACTTTAGAGACGTAACGGTACGTGTGCTTACTGGAGCTCCCCTGTTAGCTACTGTATACATTATAAAACATGTTTAAAACTCCTTTACACCTTCAACAGTTAAAACGTTTACTCTATAGTAGTTTAACACATACGATTTAAACACAAGGAACCGTGTTTACTCACATTTGAAAACCCCCGCTTTGCTGATCTCCGCGATGTTCGATTATGACGTATGCTCTCCCGTGGCCTCCAGGGATAGAAAAGTATCCATCGGATGAGCACTCAAAAATCTGGGCAGAAGCAGTAAGCCATCCGGGAACTTCTCGCCTACTCTTTTATCAATACTGATGTTTCGAACGTACTGCTTCTTTCACGTACTGTTTTCTCCTACTATATAGTAGGAAAGTAGGCATTTTCGAACACACTATTAGTATACGTACGTCCGAATCTCGCGAGAATTAGTACGTTACCCAGGTAATTCTCGCCTACTCTTTTATAATTCGTACATACTTTTCGCTCGCCTACTCTTTTTCCCATACTATATAGTAGGGAAGTATGTATAGTATCAATATCCCTCTTCGTCTCCTCTCTCCTCCGTCCTCCATCCTATGACCTGGAAACCGATCGAGCTCAGCCATCTTGAAGGACATCTCAATTCTCTAATTGCACTGCGAGGAGGCGAGGATCGAGGAGTGAGGAGGCTTCCAGAGGAGTTATGAGCGAGGATACACAGGAGTAGGCCTATCCTTTGTGGAAGTGTTTTATCGACTAAACGTGACGAACATACATTCTCCTCCCCCTTCACATCGGTCACAATCATTTTAATTTATACTTTACCTTTGCAGTTTATATAAACCACACTCTCACATATTTCAACAGAGTATCTTGATTTATTATTATTTATTACTAATTTCTTAAATAACCAAACTTCAACAACATAAGGGCAGATCCTTTGAGCGCAGCTGATGCCGCTATGAAGTGACGCTCGAGTGATCAAGTATTCCAATGTATAAAAAAAACTTTCATTCAATTCCTCCGTCCTCATTTTCTTTTCTTGCAGCCTTCCCTCGCATCCTACAGGGGGTGGAACTGAGATGCGAGGAAAGGAAACGAGGATGCACAAGTAAGAATTGAGAAGCACCCATGAAACAAGAACATGAAACAAAACCAGAACAAGACATGACAACTATATTAAATGTGATTAGGCTCCTAAAACACCAGTGTGACCATGAACTTACATGAATGTTGTTAAATCATTGAAATAGTAATTTAAAATTACAGAGGATTCTTGAAGTAAATATTTTACATCTAAGAAACTTGGCTGACAAAAAAAGTTTATATATTTGCCCTATATTTAGCTCAGGGGAGTGGGAGTGAAGAGAGTGTGTGCTTAAAGAGCAGGGGACAGCAGCCATGAGTGAAAGAGAGTGAGTGTGTGTGTGTGTGTGTGTGTGTGTGTGTGTGTGTGTGTGTGTGTGTGTGTGTGTGTGTGTGTGTGTGTGTGTGTGTGTGTGTGTGTGGGGTGGTCCTGGTAAACCACAGATTGTGGGGACAAAATGGGGACTGCATATAAATCACATTACATGTTTTATCGAAAATTTTAAATTGCATAACGTTTTCTGTAAGGGTTGTGTTTAAGGGGTAGGGATAGAGTTAGGGGATAGAGTATACAGTTTACACAGTAAAAAAAATCTGTATGTAAGGCCAGAAGAGAATTTGTTGGAGAGAAAGCATTTGGGCTAGCGTAAAATATTTTATACGCTTTACATTTCTTCTGAACAGTGTGTGTGAAAATCGGGGGATGGCGAGCTAATTCTGTCTGCAGCTGTCACTTTTTCCACTACACCTTTTCTTGTAGTGTCACTTAAACTCTGTCTGAATTGTTGAATTATTTTAAATGACTATTTATACCACTTCTACTTATAATATTACTACAGTGCACTCAGTGCCAAGGCAATATTTTTAATTGCTCTTCCCATATGGGAAAATCTTCAAATTGTAAAATACATTACAAAAACATTACTCCAAGATAATTACAGACACTAAGAATATGAGTTTGATCCACAGGAAATTCACTTTCAAATTAAATGTATAGCTTTAATGCACTGCAAAGTGCAGTGGACAGACATCCAGTTAAATGGATGTTTTAAAATATACTATATTGCCAAAAGTTTTGGGACGCCTGCCTTTAAATTAACTTTAATGACATCCCATTCTTAATCCGTAGGGTTAATATGGAGTTGGCCCACCCTTTGCAGCTATAACAGCTTCAACTCTTCTGGGAAGGCTTTCCACAAGGTTTAGGAGTGTGTTTATGGGAACTTTTGACCATTCTTCTAGAAGTGCATTTGTGAGGTCAGGCACTGATGTTTGACGAGAAGGCCTGGCTCGCAGTCTCTGCTCTATTCATCCCAAAGGTGTTCTATCGGGTTGAGGTCAGGACTGTGTGAAGGCCAGTCAAGTTCCTCCACAGCAAACTCGCTCATCCATGTCTTTAGGGACCTTGCTTTGTTCACTGGTGTGCAGTCATGTTGGAATAGGAAGGGGCCATCTCCAAACTGTTCCCACAAAGTTGGGAGCATGAAATTGTCCAAAATGTATTGGTATGCTGAAGCATTAAGAGTTCCTTTCACTGGAACTAAGGGGCCAAGCCCAACCCCTGAAAAACAACCCCACACCATAATCCCCCCTTCACCAAACTTTACACTTGGCACAATGCAGTCAGGATATTACCGTTCTCCTGGCAACCGCCAAACCCAGACTCATCCATCGGATTGCCAGACAGAGAAGTGTGATTCGTCACTACAGAGATCATGTCTCCACTGCTCTAGAGTCCAGTGGCGGCGTGCTTTACACCACTGCATCCAATGTTTTGCATTGCACTTGGTGATGTAAGGCTTGGATGCAGCTGCTCGGCCATGGAAACCCATTCCATTAAGCTCTCTGCACACTGTTCTTGAGCTAAGTGTAGTGAGGAAATTTCACGAATGGACTTAATACACATGTGGGAACCTATCACGGTACCACACTTGAATTCACTGAGCTCCTGAGAGCGACCTATTCTTTCACAAATGTTGTGAAACTGTGGCCATGGAAGTGATTGGAACACCTGAATTCAATGATTTAGAGTCCCAAAGAAAAAAAACACATTCATTACTATAACTTAAATATAATCTCTCATGCTCACTAAGGCTACATTTATTTGATGAACTGATTTAGGTACAAATGACAGAGGAACAGTAACTTCTTAATTTGCAACAAGTCATAAGGCGTGTTCAGACCTTTATTTTGAAATAGTGATGCACATGAAAAATCATGAAAGATTGGTAGAAACATCAGTTTGTTTTCATGCCAAGAGTTTAAAAGATAACAATTCTATTTTTGAGAAGAACTTTTTTTAAATATAAAGAAAAAATTATTTATAACTCTCATGCGTGTTCTTTCTGCATGTCTTTTATGTGTTTGTTAAAGGTTGAATTAAAATCAAATACTGCCATATTGCACGTACCACTTCTGAATAGTATGTCTACTTCATAAATTGTATAAAAAGTATGGAAATATTTGGTTCAGATCACTCAAACCATATATAGAAATGGGTGCGTCCCTATATGGCCACCAATGGAGCCTGAATGTCATCTAGTGGAAAAGATTTGTACTACGCCCAAACAAAATCTTACTGAAAGCTAATTCTTTGAGATATCAACCTAAAATTTGGAACACAACTTGTTCAGATTTTTGGCTTTGATTTTCTTGAAGTTTTATAGTCGATCATTTTTTTATAAAACATACATTTTATATATATTTTTTTAAATTTATATTTTCACATTTTCATAAACTTCAATTTTTATATAATGTCACTTTCATAATTTTTTACAATAATCTACCAAGTGTCTCCTTTAAAAGAGACCGAACTTAAGTCTGTGCTCCAATGTATTCAAGGTTTATGTTAGAAATGTTATTTTCAGCTCTATGTTCAAAAAATGGGACTGACAGTTAACAGAGGAGCCAAAGAAAAGACCAAGTTCCCTGCAGAGACAGAGTATCAGTTTCCACAACCCTGTATTTCAATACATGCATTCAGTGTTGGGCCCATGATAAATGTCTGCTATGGATTGCATATATGGTGTGAAGAAGGAGGGCTGCAGAATGCTGTTTTGGACTATCCCGGAGGTCTATAAGCTCCTCGATATAGAGCCCCAGAGCTTGAAAATTATGTTTAGTCATCAAACTCCCCTTCTATTCAGACATTTATTCATAAAATACACACCACACATCCAATGTACATATATGGTACAGCACCTTTATCATTTTCCAGAACCAATATGTTTTTAGTTAGCTACTGTAAGAAGTAAATCTTTAGATCATTTACTGTTTTATAATCTTAAAATCATATTTACATTTAGTGACATACAAACGAATAGAAGATTGAAAAAAGAAAAACATACAAACGTTAAACTATCATATGTTGCTAAAATGTTTACTTTAAAGAATGAATGCGTTATATGCAGTTATGTCATTATTTTTATATGGTAAGAAGGATGCCTTTTTACTGGACACAAGAAAGTGAACATAATGCATAAGTGGATATTAGTTCATTGGAGAATATTGTTAAATAGTAAAGTTATACATGGACATGCAACCAAACAAGGTCTTATAAATATTAAAATCCCCCAAAATGCTTATTAACTATGATAGTATAGTAATAGATGTCTCTAATTATATAGATTATATTACATCTTTTGAGTAAGTGAAGAGCACTAACCCTTGTTTGTGTCTTTTTACATGATAATAGAGACAGATTATCTAAATATAATGTTGGAACTGTTCAGTGTACATGACTGTCATTTAAAAGATCCCATTTTTTTTCAGTTGATGTTAAGTGGTCTAATTTACAGCCAGTATTGATTCATAAAACCAATATTGACCGATTTCTTATTGTGAAAAAAAAGACCATTGACTGGCAATGGTATGTCATATAGAAAAATGATACCATGGGTTGTATTCAAATTCTTACTTTCAGAAAAGATATACCAAGGCTTACATTAATCTACAAATTAATTCTCAACAGAGACAGATGAGAAAAAACTGAGCCCTTCAGTCAAGGCAGCAACAATCTCCTTGCCCTTGCCATATTTGCCTACAAGGTAAACCAAACTATTGCCAAAATTACTGGACTGAATTCACCTCATTCCAAGGCGTGCAAATCCTATTTTGGAACAGGAATGAAAAGTGACACCAAAGCACTTCATACACCTCCTGTCTTGTACTTTCACCAGCACTCACTTTCCTAAACCTGATGTTCAGGCTAAAGTTAGCACACCCAGGCCAGTATATAAGACCCCAAAAGGAACTACGACTATGTCAGTCACATCAGTGTGGTGTATACTTCTCCTCTTTTGACCAACGGAAAAAAAATTGAGAGATGGTGAGTGTTTTTAGAAAGACTTTAGACAATATATATATATATATATATATATATATATATATATATATATATATATATATATATATATATATATATATATATATATTTTTATATTTTTAAAATATATATAAAATAATTGAGTTGCCATTGAGTGCACTTAACAACTTTACAAAACATCCTTCCTTGACACCTTCTAAAATATAGAGCCCTATTATCACTGGAAATATACATTTGAATTTGCAACATGAAAAATAACTTTTCATTGGGTGATTAGCAGAATATGTATATGATGACAGAAGTCGTAACTGTGGAAATGGAGCAGCAAAACATTCAAGTGTGTTTTTCACTCCATACATATGTGTTTCTCTTTAGGCACCCAAGAAGGCCAAGAGGAGGCAGCAGGCAGAGGGCGGCAGCTCTAATGTATTCTCCATGTTTGAGCAGAGCCAGATCCAGGAATACAAGGAGGTACAGTGCTCATTCTTCAGTAATTTGACTTATTTTTCTTAAATCTCTGCTAAACCTAAAATTAGTTCAATACATAAATTCCTTTATCATAAACGTTTTTTTCTCAAATATTGTCCATTCAAAGTTATACATTTTGTCAGCACAACACAGAAACAAAGTCAAGGAGTAGTTTTAACATCATTCAAATTAATAAATCAGATCATGTCAGTGATTAAGGTTGAGGGCATGTTAGACATTCAACCCATGCTCATGTGTTTGAAAATCTTATATTGCAGATTTCTTTGTTAACTAGTAACTCAGCAATAAGTAGATTTTGGAAACATTAGAAGAAAGAAGTCACCAACTGTAGAATTAGTTTTATGTTCAATAACCAATTAGCAAAAAACAATAGCTGTTGTAAGTAGTAAGGAGCTAGTAGTAAGGTAAGTAGTAGGGAGATTAGTTGGAGCAGTAGTAAGTAGTAAGGTAAGGTAAGTAGTAGGGAGATTAGTTTGAGCTGGCCAGCGTAACCAATGGCCTCCTTATATATCCACAAAGTCTTGTTGTACATTCTGTGACCTTTTAACAACTTAGACAAGTGGGCAGCAGCTGCCAAGATACTTCTTGATCTCAGATGTCATCTCTAGTTTCAACTATGTTCAGTAGAATGACATCAAGACCTGATGCCAGAAAGGGAAATGTATTTCACAACTACAAAATCAATCCTTTCTTCTGTGAAAACATCTTGTGTATCTTTGGGGACATATGATGCAATTAGTAGCAACTTCAATTAAAATTCATACCCTTTGAAAAGTGTAATTTAAAGCCAAGTAACACTAAGATTGTTGTTTGTAGTTACTAATAATCCTCAATGGTATGTTACATAGACCCAGTCCCCACCCCACAAACATGACTGATGTTTTCTGCTTGGATAAAATGCTAAATGAACTTGCATAAACTGTCTTACCCTCTCTAAAACAAACAGGCCTTCACAATCATCGACCAGAACAGGGATGGTATTATCAGCAAGGACGATCTGAGAGATGTGCTGGCCTCCATGGGTCAGCTAAATGTGAAAAATGAGGAGCTGGAAGCCATGGTCAAAGAAGCCAGCGGCCCCATCAACTTCACTGTCTTCCTCACCATGTTTGGTGAGAAGCTAAAGGGTGAGTTGTTTAAATCTTCTCTGACTTAGTTCATTCTTGTAATCACAAATAATATTTATTGTTCATTCTCTTGGTTAGGGATTAAGAATTAATATTTGTAACTTTCAGTTCAGCACATAACTTTTACCTGCCAGATACATTTACATGCATTTGGCAGACACTTTAATTCAAAGTTACTTACAGTGCTTTAAAGGTAAACATATTATCAGTACATGTATTTCCTAGTAATCAAACCCATGACCTTGCTGTTGCTAGCACCATGCTCTACTGACTTACAAATAATGGTTATGAAAATGTACAAAATAAGTTTTGTATTTTTTAGAATGCATAGTATTGACATCTCAACAAGTATTCACATCAAGTATTCGCAACATTTATTCAACTCTTCATTAAGGTGCTGACCCTGAGGATGTTATCGTGAGTGCTTTCAAAGTTCTGGACCCTGAGGCTACAGGCACCATCAAGAAGGAATTGTAAGTGTCCTGACTCATTGTTGTTCACACTAGAGAATGCTGAACTTTCATGAAGCCCTTACAACTATGGTGAAGATTCATTTTCAAGAATATAACATTTTGTTTTATTTCTATAGCCTTGAGGAACTCCTGACTACCCAGTGCGACAGATTTACCGCAGAGGAGGTTAGTTGTAGTTGGATTTTAATCAATGGTGTTTGCTAAAGCAAGAACCATAATTACTGTTTGTGCTATGGCAGGAATTCAAACTGTATGGCTTGCTGAGGAGAAATGTGGGATTAAACAAGTAAAAAAATATCCCTTAGTCAAACATTTATACTATCGCCAGGTCTTATTTGCTAAATGTGAACAATTAGGCATTAAGGTACTATAAACACTAACATCAAGAATCTCTGTAAAGCTGTTTTGAAACAATGTGTTTTGTGAAAAGCACTATACATTGAAGGTAGAACCCGAGCCATATTTAGAGACATAGGGGTTTGCTTTTTCAGTTGGGCCAGCAAGCAAGCACCCAAAACAATGTAGTCATTGCCTAGCAATGCATTTAAATATTTTTTTAAATGTTAACATGTTGCCTTTGTTTTACTTGACAAATTATTTAAGATCTTCTGGTTGTTATCTTCTTCTAGATGACAAACCTTTGGGCTGCCTTCCCTCCAGATGTGGCTGGAAACGTAGACTACAAGAACATCTGCTACGTCATAACACACGGAGAGGAGAAAGAGGAAGAATAACTCAATCCATCAACCATCTCTCTACCTCCTCATTACCACACCATATTGTTACATATTCAGTATCCCCATGGTCCATCTGTCCTCTCACAGAAACACTTGTATAAACTGGAGGTCTTTTGGCATTTGGGCTCTCTGAATGTGAGTTACATGTAGCTAATGTGATTATTTTCAATAAAATAATCTAACATCATGAAATCACAATCTCTCTGTTCTGTCTGCCATAGTGTTTCCCTTCATAAATGTATAGGAAGAGGAGATATTTAAAGAGATGGTGCATCTCTGTAATAGAGCACCATAATCTCTCTCAATGTTTCCCGTTTGTTTTTTTGGAGAGACAGAAAAAGTAGGGAGGAAAGACATTGAACACTAATAGAAAAAAGAGGAAGACAGAGTGAGTCTGTCTCTGTCAGAGAGACGAGGAAAAGAAATAAAAGAAAACATCTTTATTTTTACTTTTTCCCCCTTGTTCCCTCCTTCATTCCAAAGTCTTCTTTTTTGCTTTCTTCTTTCTTTATTTTCTTTACATCTCTTTGTCCTCAAAACCACCTGTAACTTAAAAGTAACACAAATAAAAGCACATAAATCTTTCTTATAACTTGTGTCTGTTCTTGTCAGGTTCATGCACCTACAGTAGAACCAATAAGAAATCAGTTGAAATTTTACCTTACCCAAATTTTATTTGGTTTTTAAGTGTTAATTTACTTTTACTTTTTATGCATTATATGGTATATATTATATTGCGCAGGGGTAATGGGGGGATTGGTTGTTAAAGTTTACTTGTACTGAACATGTTAATTTCATCTCTTTGAATATCTGAAAGCCAGGTTTTTCCTAATGTCTGTCGTTATTAGCAGTGTAGCATTTTACATGAGGAAATTGATTGTTTAGTCAATAATTCAAGAAGGTCCAGACTTTAAAGCTCTTTCTAACATGTACTTGGCCTTAAAAGTAACATAGTTTTACCAAAAAGACTCGGGAGGATTCTCGTATGAATGGATTTTATTTAAAATGATTTTACAGACAAAATAAATAAATAAACCCTCGACAACCTCCGTCTCAAAGTTCTTTGCTGTAGGCCCGTCCTTCGTCCAGGTCTTGAAGTTAACTGGTAGGTCCTCCCTGATTATAGAGAAAAGGGCGGAGCCTACCCCCTGGAAGAGTGGACGGGAGCCATCCTGGTGGTGGTGAGGAGGATGGAGGGGAACTTCGCTACGACACCTACGGGCAGCAAAATAGGAGGGTAAGATCAGTCTTTTTATAGTTGATGTCAAGCTGTGATTGGCTGCGCAAGATTATAAATTAATGACGTGGCAGTGGAGTCTTTCTGGTAGAACTTACACTTACGCTTTCATTTCTTGTAATTGTTTACTATAGCATTTGTTACAATAAGGATTTAATTACCGGTAAGACTATGCTATGACCATGCTATGACCATGCTAAGGCCAATGTTATATTTTTTCTTTCTTTTTAGCATTTGTTATATGAAAAATAGCATTTAGGAACTATAGCTACAACATGCCACTGCCACAGTTGTAGACTAATATAAATCTTTAGTGATAAATCTATTCCTTTAACAGATTATTAATTATAAATTCTACAACTAGTCAAAATTTACCACAATAAATACAATGATGTTTTACCCTTTTTTCATCAGTCTTTTTAGTGGCTGTTTTAGAAAGATAGAAAGAAAGAAAAGTTACAAAGACAGAAAGAAGTTAGAAAGAAAGAAAAAAGAAAGAAAGAAAAAAGAAGGAAAGATTAGGTAGAAAGAAAGAAAGAAAGAAAGATTAGTTAGAAAGAAATAAAGATTAGTTAAAGAAAGAAAGAAAGAAAAAATGGAGAAAGAAAAAAGAAGGAAAGATTAGGTAGAAAGAAAGAACGAAAGATTAGTTAGAAAGATAGAAAGAAAAAAGAGAAAGATTAAAGAAGGAAAGATTAGGTAGAAAGAAAGATTAGTTAAAAAGATAGAAAGAAAAGTTAGAAAGACAGAAAGAAAGAAGTTAGATGTAACGTGATGCGGTTGAATTAAAGATGAGGCAGGATCCAACTGCAGCACACGCTTTAATTAACAAACTGTACAACAGGCAAGACTAGATACAGGACTCGGGAACAGGAACAACCAACATGACGTTAAACATTAGACACATTAGACAAGAACTCACAAGGACAAGGCTGAAACACAGGGCTTAAATAATCAGGGACACACGAGCTAGATAGGATAACAAGGGGGCGTGGTAAATGGGAAACACCTGGAACAACTAATGACAAGACAGGGAACCACTAAACATGACAGGACACAGAACCACATTGTAACATAGCCCCCCCCCTATGGGCGGCTCCTGACGCCCATAAAAACAGCAAAAAAAGTTCAGGAGGGCGGTGAAGCGGAGGCGGTCTTGGGGGAGGGACGGAGGGCCAGGCCCGTGCAGGGGAACGGGACCAGGAGGTAGCCAAGGCGGGCCTGGGCCGCAGAGCGTGGATGGACCAGACTGGGCCGGTGACCAGGGCGGAGCCGGACGAGGTGAAGGCCAGGGCGGAGCAGGACGAGGCGAAGGCCAGGGCGGAGCAGGACGAGGCGAAGGCCAGGGCGGAGCAGGACGAGGCGAAGGCCAGGGCGGAGCATGGCGTGGCAAAGGCCAGGGTGGAGCATGGCGTGGCAAAGGCCAGGGTGGAGCATGGCGTGGCAAAGGCCAGGGTGGAGCATGGCGTGGCAAAGGCCAGGGTGGAGCATGGCGTGGCAAAGGCCAGGGCGGAGCACGATGAGATGGTGGCCAGGTCGGAGCAGACTCAGACGAGGATGAGGAGTACCTTCTGCCCCCCCCCAAAAAATACTTGGGGAAATCCTCGGGAGGAACCTCCAGGTGGTAAATGGGTTCCGGGCAGGCCTCCCGGAGCTTGAAGGGCGCAGGCAGGACGAGGCGCAGAGGCGGGGCCGGCAGGGCGAGGCGCAGAGGCGGGACCGGCAGGGCGAGGCGCAGAGGCGGGGCCGGCAGGGCGAGGCGCAGAGGCGGGGCCGGCAGGGCGAGGCGCAGAGGCGGGGCCGGCAGGGCGAGGAGTCTGGGAACGCCCTTCGGAGCCTGGCGAGGCAAACGAGATCTCCTTCTCCTCCTGCGACGACGCGTCACTGGGCCTGACTCACTTGACTTGGTAGACTCGGTAGACTCACTTGACTCGGTAGACTCGGTAGACTCACTTGACTCAGTTGGCTCGGTAGACTCACTTGACTCGATAGACTCACTTGACTCGGTAGACTCACTTGACTCGGTAGACTCACTTGACTCGGTAGACTCACTTGACTCGGTAGACTCACTTGACTCACTTGACTCACTTGACTCGGAACTTGATTCACTTGACTCGGAAGCACTTGACTCACTTGACTCGGCGGCACTTGACTCACTTGACTCGGCGGCACTTGACTCGGCGGCAATTGACTCACTTGACTCGGGAAGCGCGGTCTCACTTGACTCGGCGGCACTTGACTCGCTTGACTCGGCGGCAATTGACTCGCTTGACTCGGGAAGCGCGGTCTCACTTGACTCGGCGGCACTTGACTCACTTGACTCGGGTTCGTCGAGGCTGAAGCGACGTGCGGGTTCGGAAGACAGAAGCTCAGCCTCAGGCATGTCGATCTCGGCAGGAAGAAGCTCAGGCATGTCGGTCTCGGCAGGAAGAAGCTCAGGCATGTCGTGGAAAGCGGGCTCGACTCGGTTCACGTGAAGCGCAGGCTTGTGGAGCGTGGTCTCGGCTGAGCAGCTGAAGTGAAGCGCGGGCGCGACCGGGCTGACGTTAAGCGCAGGCTCTCGCAGCTTCTCCTCCACGCCCACAGTAAACGGGGAACCGCTCCACAACAGGGCCAGGTCAACGTACCATTCTAAAGATCCGTGAGGACCAGGTTCGGGCATCAGAGACCGAAGTGGTTCCGATAATCCTCCGCGGAAGAAGATCTTCAGGCCGTGGGTGTTCATTTGCGCGAGATATGCCAGCTCGAGGAATTCTGCGACATAATCCTCGATGGCGCGATTCTCCTGGCGAAGACGGAGGATCTGGACATCAGGACTCCAGGTAGGCATGGCTGCTAGATCCTAGTGGGTCAGTTATTCTGTTACGGTTTGCGTGGAAGCAAAGGCAGTAGGCGGATCTAAATGCAGCAGTAGACTTTAATAATACAAACTAGGGAAAACTCAGAACAGGCAAGACACTCGAAAATACATTCATTCATACATACAATAACTGACCAAGAACAAAAGAGCAGACAGGATTTAAATACACAGAGGTGATCAGGGAACAAGACACAGCTGGGGCAAATCAGAACAACGAGCAGAGCCATAACAATTAACAGGGAAACACACCTGAACCAAAGGACCTAATAATGAACATGACTACAGACTACAATAAACAAGGCAAAAACTGAATAAAAGACCAAAGACAGAGAAACCACAAACCAGAAACATGACAAAATGAATAACACCGTAACATTAGAAAGAAAGAAAAAAGAAGGAAATATTAGGTAGAAAGAAAGATTAGGTAGAAAGAAAGAAAGATTAGTTTGATAGAAATAAATATTAGTTAGAAAGAAAGAAAGAAAGAAAGATTAGTTTGAAAGAAAGATTAGTTCGAAAGAAAGAAAGATCAGTTAGAAAGAATGATTAGAAAGAAAGAAAGATTAGCTAAAGAAAGAAAAAAGTGATAAAGAAAAAAGGAAAGAGTAGGTAGAAAGAAAGATTAGTTAGAAAGAAAGAAAAAAGAAAGAAAGATTAGTTAGAAAGATAGAAAGAAAGAAAAGTTACAAAGAAATAAAGAAATAATAGGTAGAAAGAAAGAAAGATTAGTTAGATAGAAAGAAAGATTAGTTTGATAGAAATAAATATTAGTTAGAAAGAAAGAAAGAAAGAAAGAAAGAAAAAAGGAAGAAAAAAGAAAGAAAGAATAGGTAGAAATAAAGAAAGAAAGATTAGTTAGATAGAAAGAAAGAAAGAAAGAAAGAAAGAAAGGAAGGAAGATTAGTTAGAAAGAAAGATTAGTGAGAAAGAAAGAAAGATTAGTTAGAAAGAAAGATAGATAGATAGATAAATAGATAGATAGATATAGGTAGAAAAAATAAAGATTAGTTAGAAAGAAAGAAAGATTTGTTAGAAAGAAAGAAAGATTAGCTAAAGAAAGAAAGAAAGATTAGCTAAAGAAAGAAAGAAAGAAAGAAAGAAAGAAAGATTAGGTAGAAAGATTAGTTACCTTTACAGGCTCCTATTCAAAATGCTAATGCAGAAACACATCTTCGGGTGCATCCGTCCCCGAGATTGGTTTGCAGCGATCGACCTGAAGGACGCGTACTTTCACGTCTCGATTCTCCCTTGACACAGGCCGTTCCTGTGCTTTGCATTCAAGGGTTCATATCACTACAAAGTCCTTCCCTTCGGGCTGTCTATGTCTCCCCGCCTCTTCACGAAAGTCGCTGAGACGGCCCTTGTTCCCCAGTGAGAACGTGGCGTTCACATCCTCAACCATCTAAATGACTGTATTATACTGGCCCAGTCACGAGATCAGTCACAGGGACATGATGCTCAGGCGCCTCAGTCAATTGGGACTTTGGGTCAACTGAAAAAAGAGCAAACTTTCCCCTGTGCACAGGATCTCTTTTCTCGGTATGGAGCTGGACTCGGTCAACCAGACAGCACGCCTCACAGAGGAACGTGTTCGGTCAATGCTGAACTGCTTGAATTCATTCAAAGGCAGGACAGCGGCCCCACTGAAGTTATTTCAGAGGCTCCTGGGGCATATGGCAGCCACAGTAACGACGCTCTGTTTGCTTCATATGAGGCCGCTTCAGCACTGGCTTCATGGCCGAGTCCCGAGATGGGTGTGGCAACGCGGCACGCACGGGGTGACAATCAATTAAGGTCTGTCACCAAACCTTCAGCACATGGTCAGACCCTTCATTTCTACGGGTAAGAGAGCCCCTAGAACAAGTGTCCAGGCATGCTGTTGTCTCCACGGATGCCTCTACCACCGGCTTGGGTGCCACGTACAACGGGCATGCAGTTTCACCAAGAGGACCCCCAAACTTGCCTGATCAGCGCCGTGCTTTTCTTCCTGCAGCAAGGGTTGGAGCAAAAGCTCTCTCCCTCTACCCTGAAAGTTTATGCTGCCGCGATATCCGCATATCACAACCCCATTGGCGCCAAGAAAGTGAGGAAGTATGACCTGGTTGTCAGGTTTCTCAGGGGGGCAAGAAGGTTAAATCCTCTTTGCCCTCCCTCTACTACTCCCACACTACTCCTGGTTGCATTGGCTTCCATTAAGAGGGTAGGGGACTTCCAATCATGTTCGGTCGACGAATCGTGTTTATATTTCGGACCAGCTGACTCCATTGTCCGGATACGTGTCCAAGGTTCCCACCACTCCTTTTAGGGACCAGGTGGTGAACCTGCAAGAACCTGGTGTTCTCACCTCAAACGGGTAGAAGCACCTAGAGGTCCCGGTTTAGTGTCGGCTTGCTGCGCCAAAAGCATGCGCTTAAATCGCTCCAGCGAGTTCCTTGTTAGGCAAACCTGGTCGTGTTCCTCCATCACCCTCGGCAGCCAAACGAGGTGGAGCATCTGGCGCCGGGCCTACATCTGTTGTATCCATAAGGACCGGTGCTAGGCTGGGTACCCATATGTAGTGAGTACCAATACCAGTGAAAATCCACGGTTCTCTGTACCAATTTCGGTGCCAAAGCTTAATTTAAATTAAATTTACATATATTAAAGTGTATATCACGGTTACAAAGATGGAAACTGTAGTATTAAAAACACTTTACAAATAAGATTCCATTTGTTAGATAACATTAGATAAAATGACCTAACAATAAACGTCTCGGTTACGGATGTAACCCTCGTTCCCTGAGTAGGGAACGGAGACGTTCCGTCGGATGACGACGAATTGGGTTTCCCCATTCGTCGTCATCCGACGGAACTCGGAGTGACAACGAAAGGGAACAATAGTTATATACTGTAGCAATTATTCTCCTTGGGGTTAATTAAAAAATGTACTAATACATTTTTAAGAATATTTATTAATACATATAAAGAATAAAGAACTTACTATTCACAATCCTCAGCTGGATCAGTTGCTCCTCGAAGTGAAACTAAACCAGCACTTCTGAGGTAAATTTCCCAGGATTATTATTACGATAGTATTATACCTCACAGCGTCGCAAGACGATGTAAAGTACATGATTCTTATTAAACTTGATGTGTTTTATCCAGCTGATGTGGGCGTTGACAGGTTTGCATGGATTGCCTCAGATCGTTTGAATAAATGTCCACATTATCAGATAATGAGCTGAAATGAGAACGACTGACATCTCTCTCTTTTCATACAGATTACACAAACAGAGAATATTTGTTTTCGTTTTGAATTAGATAATTTAAAAAGTACACACTAAAATGATTATAAAGATATATAGCTCATGCCTGGGTGAATAGTATTTGATGAGTTTTGTTTAAGTTTAGAGACGTGCTCCAGAAAAAAAGTTAATGGTGACGGAGAGGCAGAAAGCATACCCTGTTTATTTTCTTTATTTTACAAAAGCACAATGTTTTGTTTCGATTGTAAGTGGACACATACAAAAGTAGACATTTTACAGTTTATTTTTTTCATATTTCTTAAAGGTGCTATATGTATTTTTTAGCGGCCTCTATTGGTGATGTTTCAGATTGCAACCAATTTTTACAAGAGCGCTCGTGCTCTTGCGCATGCTCGAACACAAGAGCGAGCACTCATGGTACCGGCCACACTGAGACTTTCAACACACCGGAGAAAGCATCACACAATATGCTGGAAACTCATGTAAACTCCCACTGCAACGTTACAATAATAGGCTACTTTTATCAGCTTGACGTTGAACTAATGCTCCATGCTCGTACCATGATAACGTTACATTGACTGCATTTAGCCGACATGTGGTGTTTCACTAACTATTCGTGTATCTTTCACAATCAGCAATGTCAACATGTGAATGTATAATATGATAACGAAAACGGTTAGTGAACTAGACTGAACAATTTCAGTGTAACAGTAAGATTGTAGGAAGTAACATTACTGTACTGAACATGTCTGGAAATGTGTATTATAAACAATATGATAGTAGATGAGTGACGTTAGACAGTAGATCTAGTACATAAAATAAAAGTTACATCCTAAAGCACCTACTTTTTGTTATCCTGGAACAGTCTTTTGTATTCATTTCATGTCTCATGTATGTTGTAGCATAGTATATGCAGAATTTGAAAACTTAATTAAAACGCCAGGGAACACCTCAAAGTGTGCAAAAGCCAAGAGAGAGGGCTGGCAAAACGTAGCAGACAAATTAAGTTTGTAGTTAGATGTTTTTATCACTTATTACAGTATATCTTTTTATATTTTAATAATTTCTAAATAATTAATAACTTTGTTCATTGTAATGTCAGAGTCACCACCCACTACTAGAACATGGGAACAAGTAAAAGTGAAGTACTAGAATATTCTACATAATAGTAATTTGTACTAACTAATCTCTTTTAAAAAGGCAATGTTAATAAATGTTTGCCTGTTTATAAAAGCAACCAAGAAAAAGGCTGAGGGAAAAAAAAGAAAAGAAAAACAAACAGGTGGTGGTCCTGCACCCCCACAGTATACCCCGGCAGAAGAGCTGACCCTTGGGTTGAGTGTGAACCTTGTGGAGGGTATCCCTGGGTTCAGCTCTTCCTCAGACCCACAGCCAGAGGCCAGGAGCAGCAACACCTTCACTGCTGGGAAATGAACTTTAAATGATCCTACACTGTAAAATAATTTGTTGCTGCATTAAATTAAGTAGGCCTATAATCCAAATGGCTGTCCAGTCATATCAGCTGTTAAACCTTGAGTAGCAATGAATTGCTTTGACTTGTGAAAGTCTACATGAGTGACTGTGAAACTACATAGTTAATGTAAAAAAAAATATGTTGCCATGAGTTATTGATCACATTTCCCCCCAGTGTTGTAATGAAATTGTGTTTTCCTCTTTTGTGCAGTATTAAACAATACACCAACACTTTTATGTGTTCCCAAGCATATGCAGTAAGTGGACTTTTTCTAATGTTACATCAAAAGGGAAGAAAGTAGCTACAACACTTTGTAATGGCCATTTTTTCCCCCAATGCACAGGACAGTGAAGAAAACCTCTCAGGTATCTTTAAGTGCATAATTAACTTTACTTAATTTACACTTGAGTACCTATTATTTCTAATATGAGTTGCAGGAGTCCACATCTACAGAAGAGCAGTGATGCAGAGGTGGGCAGTGTTGTACTTTTCCTTTAAATTTTTGATGCATAAGCCATGTGTTTGACAGGTGTACCCCTACCCCTAGAAAACAGAGTATTTTGAAAATACTTGACAACTTAAAGAAAAAAAAACTGGCACTAGAGATAGAGTTGCTTCATAGGAACTTCAGAGTAAGTGCTAATATATTATTTCACACAGAGTACAATATATATTATTTGCAGGCAAAAGATGACTTGATCACTGGCTTTTCTTTACAAAGAACAATTAAAATTAAAGCTGCAAGCAGCATTTAGCGGTGTTCAAGCAGTTAAGGCCTTTAAGGCCGTTAAGCACAAAAGCATCAAAAGACATTAAGTTTTATGTAGCAAGCATTTAACCATTGACATCATAGATGGAATAGACCATGTTTTAGCATGATTTACCATGATATACCAAATTTAGTGTGATTTTTCATGATCTACCATGTTCCAGTATGATTTACCATGAATCTAGCATGATTTAACATAGTTTACCATGATTTACCATGTTATAGGATGATTTACCATGATATACCACATTCTAGAATGATTTACCAGGATTGTAGCATGATTTACCATGATTCATCACATTGCTAGCATGATTTGCCATGATACACCATGTAATAGTATTTTTTACTATGATTTACCATGTTTCTATCGTGATTTACCATGATTTACCACATTGCTGCATTGATGTGAAGTGCCAATAAAAATGAAGTGATAAACTCTGACAAAAAATGATTGTGTTATAATAGTTAACATGGAAAAACTGGTTTGCTTTAGTGCTTTGATTTACTGTTGAAAATCAAGTGTGTCAAAATGAGAGTGAGCCAATAAGTGGTCTTCTACTGCCCTCTGCTGGCCATTCTACTTATTAATAAAGTGTTTTCACAGGTGCTTTTGCACTCATATGTAGACATTTGCTCACACACACACACACACACACACACACACACACACACACACACACACACACACACACACACACACACACACACACACACACAAAGTCATTATGAAAATATATTTTAATGGTCTATAAGCATTTAATGTCTTTGCAAGCTATTAATCAGATTATTCAGAATTTATTCAGAAACATGGGACTACACACACACACACACATTCTATTGTAGATTAAACTGTCTCATTCAGGGTTCACATTTGTCAATGTGACAATGAATTTTGACTAAATGTGATTGTCAAAGTGTTAAAATAGTGATTATGTTAATTCTAAAAATGAATTATAGAACAATGATAGTCAGCATTATGACAAAATTACTATTTTAAACAGCAGGGGGCAGTAAAACACCACTTATTGGCTTAATATGCCACTATATTCATATCATTTTCACCTTTTTAACTGTTATAGAGGCAAATTTTGTCCGATCTGTCTAAAATTTGTCAAGCTTGTTTAGAGTGATATGTCCTGACCTTTTTTTAAGAAGATCTGAGCATTCATTGAAGAGATATAGGTTTTTGGGGACATTTGGTCAAGGCTACATATTGAAGTGACCCTATTATAGCCATCCAAATTAAGAAGTTATACCTTTTCTGATCATTATTGATCTAGAGAGTCCAGAGAATTGTACTGCACTGGTTTTAAACATTATGATATGAAAAGTATACGATCATAGATGGAAAAGACAATTTACAGCCAATACAGGCAATTTACCATAGGAAATATATGGTTTTAAAGCTTTTTAACAGTTATAGCTCCACCTATGGTCCGATCTCCATGAAACTTTGCATGCTTCCTCACCATGGTATGACACATATGCTCATCAATTTTTGTCAAGTTCGGAGTTTTCATTTATGATTTATAGGCTTTTGAATGTATTTTGACATGCCCCTTTTCTAAATGACCCTGTTACAGTGAACCAAAGGGCAAAGTTCAACTTTTTTTTGATAATTATTGATCTAGAGAGTCCAGAGAATTGTCCTAGACTGGTCTGGTTCCGATCGGGCAAAAAACCAGGGACTAGTTCGCAAAAGTATTTTGGACAAAATTGGTGATTGGTGATCAGCACTTCGTGCTTGAACACCTAATAATAGGGGACCTTTTTGACAGTTATAGCGCCACCTATGGTCCGATCTCCATGAAACTCTGCATGCTTCTTCACCATGTTATGACACATGTGCTCATCAATTTTTGTGAAGTTCTGAGTTTTTATTTATGATTTATAGGCTTTTGAGTGTATTTTGACACGCCCCCTTTTCTAAATGACCCTGTTACAGTGAACCAAAGGGCAAAGTTCAACTTTTTTTTGATAATTATTGATCTAGAGAGTCCAGAGAATTGTCCTAGACTGGTCTGGTTCCGATCGGGCAAAAAACCAGGGACTAGTTCGCAAAAGTAGGTTTTGGACAAAATTGGTGATTGGTGATCAGCACTTCGTGCTTGAACACCTAATAATAGGGGACCTTTTTGACAGTTATAGCGCCACCTATGGTCCGATCTCCATGAAACTCTGCATGCTTCTTCACCATGTTATGACACATGTGCTCATCAATTTTTGTGAAGTTTTGAGTTTTTATTTATGATTTATAGGCTTTTGAGTGTATTTTGACACGCCCCCTTTTCTAAATGACCCTGTTACAGTGAACCAAAGGGCAAAGTTCAACTTTTTTTTGATAATTATTGATCTAGAGAGTCCAGAGAATTGTCCTAGACTGGTCTGGTTCCGATCGGGCAAAAAACCAGGGACTAGTTCGCAAAAGTAGGTTTTGGACAAAATTGGCCATAACAAATTTTTTCTTGCTCAAATCGAGAATCCGAGATATACATCTTGTCCGTCTTGAGCCAAGGAACACAGTGGTGCAAAATTCTTACAGTGGTGCAAAATTCAAGATGCTTGATTCCAAGTCAAACGGTCTAGGAGTTATGAGCAATTTAGTATTTTTGGTTGCTGTAGCGCCACCTATGGGCCAATCGGGGTCATACTCTGATAGGTTCTCCCCAAACTGAGGCCCTAGCACCTGGCCAGGTTTCAAGTCTCTAGGCCTTACGGTTTGGGCTGCACGATGCGTTTTAGGTTTTTTTTTTTTTTCAAATAGCAATTACAATAGGTTTTCAGCACTTCGTGCTTGAACACCTAATAAAAATCAAGGAACTAAGCATATTTGTCTTGTCTTTTATTAAACATTTAATGAAATGTTTTATTTTTTTTCTGATGGTGCAATGTTGTGTAATATGGCCCATGCAATGTGAAAAAATCGAGCAAAACGCGCCAGCACGTTTGCCGACCCCAGAGGGTTAAGTGGGTTTGTGCCATGCTTTATGGTTCAGTCTTGCTGTAAAGGGGCTGTTCGTGTTCAAAGTCACTGAGTTAACTGATTGAGCTAACTCCCCAATTAATGATCCCAAGAGCAGAGGTGGCAAAAAGCAAGGAGTAGTAGATCTTCAACAAAGGACAATCGTTACTGATGAAAAGTACAACAAAACAAAGGAAGCCGGGCTTCCAAGAAACACTGAAAAGAAAAATAGACACAAGGGTCCAAAGACTTAAACTACAACAGACTTAGCTTGCAACAGGTAACATAGGCTCCAGACTGAACAATAAAGCATGGCACAAACCCACTTAAACAGGACAAGACACAAGTGTGACACATCAGGCATAATGAGTGGTAGTGTTCAGCAGGAGCCTGGTGAGAGGCGCCACCTGCCGACCAGGAGGAAAAGAGCAGTCCAGTTATGGGTTCCTTACATAGTGTTACCAAACTATACAGGAGATAAAACGTGTTTTATTTGACTGACTGTACTTTTATTTAATCCAAAAGTGCGTTACTATTTAATTTTAAAAGGGCTTTTTAAGGGGAGACCCGGCAGGCAAAAACATCGGGGGTTTTTTTCACTGGTCAATTTTGAGATTTTGGGCTATTTGTCTTCAATAACATGTTTTCTTTCAGACGTATGGTGAAAAAAAGTCCAACATAGACATTTAGGTCTTTATTTTACTACACTTTGTCTATTTGGGTCTGTAGATTTATCCTAAATTCAACAAAAGTTGGCGTTCTAAATCAACATGCTTCTCCGCGATCGCTGTCTGCACCCTGTCATCACATATACCGTTGCTAAGCTCTCTCTCTCCTGTACAATGTTGTCGGATCCAAATATGGTAATTTCCTTCCGTTCCGAAAGTACAATGGGGCATTTAACTCTAAAAGCGAAATCTCATTGGCTGATGTCAATTCTTTAAAGGTCGTTTTCTCAAAATGTTTTTTTTTTCTCATACTCTGAGCCAGAAATCTCCACTTCAGCAGCACTTACATACACCAAACTTTCCAGTTGTATTCCTATCTATATTATTAAGATTTTTATTTTAAATCTCTTTATTAGTTTTCCTGCTTGGAACATCAAGTCAACAGATAATAACATTGAATTTATGAAATTATCATTCCACACTGTTAATACCCCAATAAACAACCTACAGCTTCCAATAAAAGAAAAAACAACAACAACAACAACAACAACAACAACAACAACAACCGACACAATATTGATATCTTAAACAAAGCATTTTGCAGAATAAAATAAAATAAATGCTCAGCTTAAGTGTCTTGAGAGTTAGCCAGTAAATAATCTAAAAAGGGGTGCCACAGTTTATCAAAGGTTTTTAAAGAACCAGTCTGTGACAATCTAATTTTCTCCAATTTAATGCAAGTGAACACTTCTTTTAGCCATGTATAAAAAGAAGGGGGTGAGGCATGTTTCCACTTCAAAAGAATGAGACGTCTCACTAGTAAAGTAGTAAAGGCTAGAGCCTTTTAAACCCTCACTGAAAGGTTAACATCAACAGTCATCCCAAAAATGGCCAGAAGTGGATTTGTATCAAGATCTATGGCAAAGGCATCCCTCAAAATGTTGAATATTTTAGTCCAGTAATCAAATAATTTAGGGCATCCCCACAACATATGAATGAGATCTGCTGGTGATTGCTTGCACCTATTACATGCATCGCTGACAGAGGGGTATATTTTAGCAAGTTTAGCATTTGTATAGTAAACCCTATGTAGAATCTTACACTGTATCAGGCCATGTCTTGCACATACGTTCCCAATGTTCATCAGAGATCTCAAAATGTTTTGAAAATCGGAGAGAGGATAGAGGATAGAGGACCTATGCAAACCAGTGTGCTTTCTAAACTGAGTCCATATCTTAATTGAGTGAGATACTACTAAATTTGAACTAATGTTTGTAGGGAATGGTAGTTGAGAGCATATAACATGGTAGTTGGTAGTTGGTAGTAATGGTAGTGGTAGTTGAGTGCAAAGAGAGGCGTGTTGAGGACTGTTCTAGGTAGGCCAAGCAAGGGGGTTCAGAATTCAGATTGTTCCTCCAGTATAAAAATTTCTGGAAATTGCCAGCCCAATAATAGTGCAAAAAGTTTGGGAGTGCAAAACCTCCCTTGTTTTTAGGGAGCTCCAAAATTGATTAATTCGAGCTGGCCTATTTCCCCATAAAAAGGAAATTATTAGTTTGTCCAAATCCATAAAAAAACTTTTTCTTAAGGAAAATTGGAATATGTTGAAATAAATACAAAAACTTGGGAAGAACAGTCATCTTGATTAGGCTTATACGCCCAGCAAGAGAAAGAGGTAACTTAGCCCAACATTCCATGTCAGACTCAACCTTTTAAAGTAAGGGGACAAAATTAGAAAGATACATTCCAGTTAAAGATTTGGTCACATTTATACTTATACGCAAATACTTAAATCCATCAGCTGCCCATCTAAATGGTAGGAGTGAATGTGCAAGGTTATTCGCCAAAGAATTTACAGGGAACAACTCACTCTTATGAAAGTTAATCTTATACCCTGAAATTTTACCGACATGGTTTAGAATGTTCAGAATAATAGGACTAGAAGTTTTTGGATCAGAAATAAAGAATAAAAGATCGTCTGCATATAGGGATAATTTATACTCTCTACATAGCTGACTTATACCTTTAAAATGTGCATCCTCACGAAGCCAGATAGCTAAGGGCTCGATGGCAATGGCAAAAAGCAGAGGCGACAAAGGGCAGCCTTGCCTAGTGCCCCTCTGAAGCAAAAATGGTGGTGAAACCACACCATTAGTTAACACAGATGCCTGTGGAGAGACATGCAATAGTTTGATCCAGAAAATAAAACAATCATCAAAACCAAAGCTTTCCATTACACGAAATAGATATGCCCACTCGACTCTATCAAACGCCTTTTCCGCATCTAATTAGGGCTGCAACTAACGATTATCTTAATAATCGATTAATCTGTCGATTATTTTTTCGATTAATCGATGAATCGGATAAAAAAAAAAAAAAACTTAATTTCCAACCCTTTAGGCTATTCAAAAACAGAACTGAAATCTTCAAAAAGTGCACAAACAAGTTGATCCTTCCTTGAACATCCCTGAGCTGGTAAAGTAATTGTGATCTCGTCCTACTCGCCACAGTAATTATAATAAAAAAATGATGCACTTAAACAAAAAACATAAATTTTTGTATGTAAGCAACTGTGATGCTTTACATCTGCCAAAATATATAGGCTTTTTTTAAATAAAGTGCACCTGAGCTGTCAGAACAATAAATAATTTCAAGTCCAAAATCAGAAGAATTTAAAAAAAAAAAATTCACTCACAGACGCACCAGTGGCGGATCTAGAAAATTTTACATGGGGGGGCAAAGGGGTGGCAAGAGGTCTTGGCAGGGTGGCAAGGTAGACGGTACATGGGAATCACTATATGTGAAATGCTTTAGCAAAAAAAAACACAAAAACACAGTTGTTATAGTTTAATTATGACCGTGCACACTACAAAGGTTTTTAACACAACATGAATAAGCCCAGTGCAGTGTTCAAACACAACAAAACTGTGCATCTTTTAAAAAGTAAAAATTAAAATATAAAAAGAAAAGTACAAGATGCAGTGGACTACAAGTAAAGAACAGTGGGCAATTCTAAAGTTATTATTATAATTAAAAACGTATAATTATAGTCCACAAATGACCCATGATCACCTATCATTTTTAGTAAAGCTTAAGGCGACGGTTGCTGTGCTTTGCAGCAAAACGTTTTACAAACAAATCTAAATCTAGTGCTTTTGCACGCTGTTTCTCGATACTGAGAACAGCCAGATTTCTCAGACGGTCATCTGCCATGGTTGAGCGCAGGTGAGTTTTTACAAGCTTTAACGTCGAAAAGCTTCGCTCACACCCAGCAGTACTCACTGGCAAAACAATAGCGATCTTGCACAGGCGAAAAAGCTCAAAGAAAACCTCTTTAAAAGGCACCAAGAACGTCACAAACTCAGTCAAACTGGACGGGTTTACTTTGCCATTTGCTCTGTTTCTTTCAAGAAGTCTTTTTGCCTGGTGTATCTCAGTTTTCAAGTCTTGCAAGTCAGAGCCATATTCCTCAGCCACTAACAAAACCAATTCTTCCTTTAAGAAGTCATTGTTTGATGGGTTTAAAGCTTGTATACCCCTCATTATCTTGCTGCTAGAGTTTGAAAAGCGCCTGTCCACTTCACTGATTATTGAGTCTATGATGGGAATGAATATACCTATTCTAAAGGCATCTTTGCTGTCAACATGTGTTTGCTGTCCAAGTGTAGATGTTACAAGAGTATCATGTAGTCTCCTAGAAGTGTGTTTGGTTCTTTTTGATTTGACAATGGTAGAAATGTTGCAACCATTGCATGTGTCAATTGCTAGACTCCACAGGTCATTAAAGCTATCCTCTTTGCGATAATCTTCCAATGTCTGTCTGAGGGTTTCAGTAAGGTCAACTGCTTTGGTAAGGTCCACATTAGTTGACTGGAGCATCTCAGATAAAAACTTGGTTTCACCTAGCACTTTTCTGAAGACTGCAAGGAGCCCTATGAAATTAAAATCAATTTGAGAACGTAGTCCTCTTGTGTCTACAGCTCTCTGTGGATTGGCCTCATCTGAAATTTCATCCAGCACTCTTATTACTGCAGGCAGCCTGTCCATAAGGTTTCTACATGCAGCATAGCGACAGGCCCATCTAGTGTCACTTAGCCTTGGAAGTTCTCGTGGTGCCCCACCACTGAACATTTCTTTTTGAACATCCATCCACTTAATGTGGACATATGAGCCTGACATGAATGTGTACAGTCTTTCCAGCAAAGTGAAAAAACATGCAGCTTCTGGGACATTTTTTACACTGTCCACAATGACAAGATTCAAACAGTGTGCCCTGCAGTGAACATAAAATGCATATTTGGCAACTTCCTTAACCCTTGTTTGGACTCCAGAGCACCTGCCACTCATTACTGCAGCCCCATCATAGCCTTGGCCCACCAGATTCTCTTTGTATTCCAGTCCATACTTTTCCAGACATGAAATAAGTTTCTCTGTCAAACTGGCTGCATCTAAGTGCTCTGCTTTCTGGTACTCAAGGAAGCTCTCCTGAACCACACCATTATAATAATATCTTACGACCAGAGAGAGCTGCTCCTTTTTTTGAATGTCTTTAGTCTCATCTGCTAAAATAGAAAAGTGCTCACTTTTTTTAACCTCTTTTATAATTTCCTCTCTCACCATTTCTGCTAAACACTCCAAAATCTCATTTTGAGTGCTTTTGCTTGTGTATTTAGCATTTCTGGGACCCTGTGACAGCTGTTTTTTCACTAAGGCATCATGTTTACTCACAAGATCTAAAATCTCAAGGAAATTTCCCGTTTTTTGAGTTTTCCGATTCATCATGGCCACGTTGGGAAATATTCTGAGTGGCTGTCAACAGCAAGGTTTCAGCCAAAGTTTTAATGTACTTTTGATTTTCGATTACTTGTTTCTGATTTTCATTTCCCATCATTCCCAAGACAGTTGTATTTTTCTTGGCCATTCTTTTGAACTCACTCCATGCAATCATCGCATTCACATGTGTGTCTGATCTGGCATGTACACTAAACCCACTGTCTTTGGAAGTGGCCTTCTTCCAGTTAGAATAGCCATTTTCTGATGTGAATACACTGCTTTTTAAATGAGCAAAATGTCTGCATGCAAAGCAGTATGCTGCATCTTTAGACATGGAATACTCAAGCCATGGCCGAGAACTGTACCACTCCCTGTGGAAGCTTCTTTTTGCTGCTCCATGTTGTGTCTTTGGGAATGTCTTTAAATCAGGCTGCACTGCTGCATCACCTTTGCATTTTGATATATCTTAAAAAAGACAGAGGAGAGTGCCAAATATAATTTTCTAATGCAATTGAACAGTACATGGACATAGCCAATGCATATAACCCTTACGAAAAAGAAGTTTATTCAAGTGTTCTATTAGTATACTTTTTTAAAACTAAAAATAAGAAAGTATACTTTTATATACTTCTCAGAAATAGACTTTATCTACTTCTCAAAAATATACTTAGAATTTTCCTTAAGTGTTCAAATGTTTTTAATCAAATGTTTTAAAAAATTTGTTAAAATACAGTTAAAGATATTTTTCAAGTATAAAAATTATATCTACATTTGAACATAGTAGTAGCCTATACTGCAAGTGCAAAAATAATATATAAATAGTAAACTATAAGTATAATGTTATGGTCACTTAAAGAAAACGTACAAGTATACTTGCAGTATAAACTACTAAACTAGTAGTTTACTGAGACTACACTTCAGTGTATACTTTCGTAAACTAAAAAATGTACTACTTGTATAAAAGTAGTTACTATTTTATATTATTTAAAATAACTACTAGTTTACTTAAGTTTATTTGTAGTACAGTTGCATAACAAATGAGAAACCTAATAGTTGTGTACTTAAAGTTTAATACTGTTACACTTTATAGTACACTTAAATGTATAGCCTACTTTTATATACTAAAAGTGGGCCAATTTAGTCTCAAGCAGTATTGAAATAGTACACTTACAAGTACACATTGATATTAGTATACTTACTACATAGAGTAAACTTAAAAATATACTTGAACATTACTTAAGTATACTTCATAAAATTAACTTTAAGTATACTTCTTTTTCATAAGGGAAGTGGCATTATATGTTATCCTACTGTACGGCAATTTAGCCTATATCGAAGAAGAAAAAAAACATACCATGTGGTCCAGGGGGAATTGCAGGTCTACCCTCTTCCTCTCTGTCATCTTCCTTCTCCTGATCACTCCCTGCCTCTGTCCTTCTCTCTGAATCTGGAGCTTCCTCTTCATCCCTCACTGATTCTTCTTTTTCCTCGTCTCCTTCACTTATTTCCTCGTCTCCTTCACTTATTTCCTCGTCTCCTTCACTTATTTCCTCGTCTCCTTCACTTATTTCCTCGTCTCCTTCACTTATTTCCTCGTCTCCTTCACTTATTTCCTCGTCTCCTTCTTCTGTCTTCTCCTGCTCTGACCCTCGTCTCTCCAGTTTACTGCCTTCTTCATTTCCCTCACGCTCTTCCTCCTGTGTAGGACTATCTTGAATTTTTTTTGCAAAAAAGCTGGCAATATCCCCGCTTTTTGCCTTCCTTTTCATGGCTCTAGCTCCTTTCTTCAACTACTCTTGTCTGCAAAAGTCAATATGTGAAAACCTCTGTTTATCCTTGTATTACATTACACTGTAGGGCCATGTAAGTTAGCTATTAATAAGTAACGTTAGCCTATATAACAAATTGCCTATAAAATCAGAAAGATTTATCACATGCACACACTTTATGTTTAGATTACTTGTATTTGTTATTTCCCAACCCAGTTGTAACCTGGTTTCATTGCTGTGATATCTGAGAAAGGAATTGGATTTATATGATTTATAGGACTGCTTAGCTAATCAACTGATCGATCTCCTAACTGTATTGTGTGTTGAGTGTTGTGTTGACGTAACGGCGACCATCAGTAAACGTTATGAATACAAACAATTTATATTCTTTATTAAGCTGTTATTGTCTTTACTAAAATCAAAGTTAGGCTAATCAAATGGAAGAGTGCTCTTACAAATCACGACACGAGGGAGCGATTTGACCGCTGATATTGGCTAACGTAATAGACTCGCTGTTTTGATGATGAGGAATCCTCTTTACCATACAGAATACATTCATTACAAATGTAACTTCAAGTTAAACGTGTGTTTAAACTACGCCTGGGGAAACTCACTTCACCTGTTCAGAGGCTCTGGGTGGGGCAGCTCAGTCTCTCCAGTCGGGTTGCCGTTGCAGGGACACCGCAGCAGACTCGCTGTGCCAGACTGAGCGAACGCGCTGTCGCGGTCGCGCTCTGCACGTTTGAATCAGTGAGAGGCAGGGGGGAGGGGCTGACGATACATTTAAAATTAAAATTTTAATTGTTCACTTTTGGTAAATATATTGATTAGTTCACTGTTTTGAGAAGCTTGTGTGGACATAATAGCGGGTTGTTTTTACAAGTACAGTTTTTGGATCATCAGAGTTAGGGGGGCAGCTGGGGGGGGGCAAGGCTCTAGAGTGGGGGGGGCACCTGCCCCCCCTTGCCCCCCCGTAGATCCGCCCCTGAGACGCACACACTCACACTCACAGATGCACACACTCATAAGCCCTATTCGCACGGGATTAGTATTATCTGGGGACCTCGTGTGATTTAAAAATTACCCCGCCACATCTGAATTTCGAGACACACATCGTCCATCGTGATGGCTGACAGACATCACGATGTTTAGCCGCGGCATCGCGGCATTCATCACCACAGCCAAAATAGCGCTGTATGACACAGACACATGTAGCGCTTTTTGTTTTAATATTAACAAACTTGCTTACCATGTCGTCAACTGTTTTCTATTCCGATTCTCACATATTAGTGAGTTTGTTTGCGTTTAAAACACCTTTATAGCCTAAATGAACTTGATCTGTAACGTGAGATGGGCGCTGTCATGTTTTTGTCTGGGCCGCAGTTCAGAGATTCCTGTCTGTTGGATTTATTAGGCTGGCTACAGCACGTGAATTCATCAGTTTATCCCAAAATGCATGAAGGTAGGTGGCCGGTGAACTGGGAGAAAAATAGTTAACTTTATAACGTTAGTTATTTACACTGTATGATATATCGATCGGCAAATATATTTGAATCTGGGTTGTTATTGCTGCTTCCATAGACACCATTGTGTATTTTACAAACTATACATGTATTGTTTTGCAATAAATTATATGTATTTAAATGTCTGAAACCTAAAATAAACATTATGAGGTTAAAAACACTGTGATATATAGCCTATGACAAGCGCTGAGCGCGTCCGTCTTTGGCTCAGTGCAGCCACAGTGCGAAAGCTGGCAGTTCGGTCACGTCACTCACTGTACATTTGCTCCTCGGTGCTCAGCTCCTGCAGAGCGTGCCGACATCGACATTGCTGATGATATATAGAGGAAAATATCTAGTGGAAAATGGAAATGTTACGAAAATGAGAATGTTCTCTGCCTCTGGCATGTTTCAAAACAACGTTACGGGTCTTTCCTCTACCTCCGCTTTTCTCCGCTCTTTTTTTTTAATATACTCAAACATTTCCGCGTCGCGCGACACAACGAATCGATAATGAAATTCGTTGCCAACTCTTTCAGAAATCGATTTTAATCGATTTTATCGATTCGTTGTTGCAGCCCTACATCTAATGCCAGAACCCCTGCTGGTACATCAGAACTAGGCATATTAAGAATATTGAAAAGTTTCCTTGTATTAAAGAAAGAGTGTCTTCCAATCATAAAACCTGTTTGGTCATCCGAAATTATTTGGGGCATAATGAAATCGCAACGATAAATCTTAGTTAAAATTTTATAATCCACGTTCAAGAGTGAGATGGGTCTATAGCTGTGGTCTATAGATGGGTCTATGTTCACAGTCAGAACATAAGGGAAGTTCAGAAGTATAAAGGCCTGAGTAAAACTCTAGGAAAATGCTATTAATTTTATATGGATCATGAAACACGTCTCCCTGTTGTGACCTTATTCCATTAATCAGCCTTGATGCTGCTGATGATCTAGCTTGATGAGCTAATAATTTACCTGCCTTTTCAGCCTTTCCGTTTCACCCAGTTCAAAAAAACATTGCTTAGATTTAAGCAACTGCGCTTCAGCCTTATTCGTGGTCAAAAGATCAAATTACGTTTGTAAAAGAAGGCGTTCTTTATATAGATCTTTATTTGGATCAACAGCAAACTTTGTACACTCAAAAAAATGCTGGGTTGTTTCTGTAAACAAATTGCTGGGTTGATTGTGCTGGGTCAAAATGCTGGGTTGTTTGGGGCACTGTAAACACATTATTGGGTTGCTCATGCTGGGTAAAATGAGTTGTAAGGGGGTAATTCACAAATAAACAGCTGGTTGGGTTATTTTGACCCAGCAACCGGTTTATTCTTTGCGGAACTTTCTGGATTCTTCACTTCTGACTCGAGGAGGACTTTACTCGGAGGTCGGAGCAGGCAGTGTTTTATGGTAAGTTAATATGTTTACTAATATTTTTAACATTAATAATTTCACTGTTCAGCATACAGTCTTTGATATGGAAGTGCGAGGGGTAGGCTATAACGTATTTATTCTGTAAAACATTAGTAACAGCTAACAGTTAGCCGGTTAGATTTTTTGACAAAATGCCACATTGTAAACCAGCTATATCAGCAGCCTTAATGAAATATGTAGTTTAAATTGTAATTTCATCACGTAAATATCGTATTTATTGTGGACGTTTATAGGGCTCGTACGTAAAAACTGCGGGAAAAAAGCTAGTCTGTGTGGAAACTAAAGTCTGCTGGCACATTTAAGAAATTCTCGTCAGAAGAAGCGACGGGGGTAAGTTCCAGCACAGTCTGCGTGTTTCTTCTGTAATGTCTATGTCGGAACCAGGATCGTTTTTACCCAAAAAAAATCAAATAATAACTGTATGACGTCTGACCATAGACTGCGTCTGACGTGCAATCTTTACAAACGGCGACTGAGGCAATGAGAAATAAATCGATTTCATATTAAGCATGTTCTCGCCCTGAACCCATTATAAGTTGTTAGGACCTGAGGTAGGCCTACTAAGAATAATTTAGTACTACTAAGACAGTGGTCATGGATCAAGTGTGCGCGATGTTTGAGGCCAATAAATAGTTTTTGCTATTGTCACAACAGCGCCATTTTAAACACCAGGGCAGAAAAGTCAGAAATGCTACTTTAGAAATATGAATTGTTATATACAGCATACTATTTAAATGATAATGCAACTTTATGTATTATGCTCATATTGTTTAGCTGCTGGCTTTGAAGGTCCTGCAAACTCTGCTTCCCCCATCCATCTAACCTTACAGGAGAGGAGGAAAGGGCTTCAGACCCACCACAGAGGCTCAGAGGTCCTTGACATGCAACCTGTAAGTTTGATATGCTTGATAACTATGAAATTAATTTAGGTTTAAAATATTTAAAGGTGCAATCTCTGTTTGCAACATAAAATTGCATTTTTTTAAAATAGATTTTTGTTCATTTTTAAAGCTGCAGTCCATAACTTTTTTTGTGTTCAAAATTTACAAAATGTTTATAATGAGCGAGTACATCATGAATCCGTTTTCCAAATCGTGTTTTTGTCTTATCCTGAATAGACTGCTAATTGTCTATTTAGATGTGTACCGGTAAATATACATTTTGTTTGTTTTTCACATTTGGCCATATTTGGTAATGTTTGCAATAAAAAAAAAAAAAATACTTTCACAAAAAACTTGCATGTCAGTTATATTGCAACACTCTAAGTGATTGTGTGTAATCAACAGTTGGGGACCAACATGGATGAATATTTACAAAATGACTGGAGCATCAGGGATGCGTCGAGGGGGACACGTCAGACCGTTGCCATTGTTCCAGGCCACGTCATTGAGACCGAGTCTTTGCTGGAGGCTGGTGATCTTTGTTTCAAAGTTTTATTTTGTTTTTCATGTTAAATACACGAAGCAGTGTATCAAATTAATGGAAAAGAATCGTCCTCTGTCAAATGTGAGGAAAACCCTGTGATATTTAGTCGTATTGTAAATGTTTGTAGCTATTCTTAATAAATCAACACATCTTAATAAATGAAATCATAATCGTATAAGAGTTCAAATTAGTTTCTTATTGACTTTTAAAGGTGCATTGTGTAATACTATATTTAGGAGGATCTGTTAACAGAAATGCAATATCATATACATAACTACAGTATGTTTTCAGTGGTGTATAAAGACCTTACTTAATGAACCATTATGTTTTTTTTACCTTAGAATGAGTATACATTGTATAATTGTAATAATTGTTTACAAAAAAATATTAAAGATGTATTAAAAATGTAAAAAAATAAAATAAATGATTGAAATCACATATACAGTGGCCTCTCTGGTTTATTGTATTACAGAGACAATCATTATTTTACATTAGTACGGTAATATAAAAAATATTTGTTACTAATTTTAATTAGGCAATGATACAGGAAATAACCCAGCACATGAGTAAGACTTAACCCAGCAAGATGGTCAATTTCACCCACTGGTTGGGTCAAATGAATGACCCAACAATATGGGTTAAATAGAAAAGCCCAGCGCTTGGGTCAAACCAACCCAGCGCGTGTTCTGTCCTATAGTGACCCAGCGGCGTGGTTAAGGTTGGGTTATTTTTTAACCCTGCATTTTTTAGAGTGTAGGTCCTTAAGAATTGTATCTAATTTAAACTTGTCAGCTTTATTTTTACCAGAAAAATAAGAAATGATCATACCTCTTAAATATGCCTTAAACGTTTCCCAAAGAGCCCCTCTACTAATAATTGGCATATCGTTGACCACAAAAAATAGGGCTATTTGCTCAGTCAAAAATTGTTTGAAATCATCTCTAGCCAGAAAGAAAGAGGGGAAACGCCACTGTTTGGGAAAAGATGTAAACTGGGAGAGATTAACGTCAACAGAATTGGGTGCGTGATCCGAAATAACAATGCTGTGATATTCACAGCTCGATAGGTTTGAAAGTAGCCTGTTGTCTAAGACGAAAAAATCTATTCGTGAATATGATTGATGAACATGGGAGAAAAATTAGTAGGCCCTATTCGTGGGAAATTTTGATCTCCAGGGATCGGACAGGCCCAATCGCCCAGCAAAGCTATTCAAAGTTTTGGCTGAGTTAGTTGATACACAAGGTTTGCTCGAGGATCGATCTAGAACAGTGTCTTGAACAAAGTTGAAATCACCCCCTATTATAACATGTCTTCTATCAATATCAGGAATGGATGAGAAGAAATTAGATATAAACTTGTCGTCATCCCAGTTAGGGGCATAAATACTTGCCATGACGATAGGCACATCTCTGAGTTTGCCAGTAATTAGGACATAACGCCCATTAGGATCGGACAAATCATTAGCCAACCCGAAAGGGATACTTCTGTGAATAAGAATCGCAGCACCTCTTGCTCGAGCACTAAAATTAGAGTGATACAAATGGCCCACCCATGCTCTTTTAAGCCGTTGAATGTCACTTGTCTTAAGATGGGTTTCTTGGAGAAAGAACACATCACCCCTAAGATGTTGGAGATGAGACATAATGCGGCTAATTTTAATATTATTATTCACCCCTTTAACATTCCATGATATGAAACGAGTACTGGAACTCTCTTTAGTCTTAGCCATTATCAATCTGCCACATGACAGTTTCATATCTGAGCAAAACGCAAAAGAATAAAGGAAAAAAGGAAAACTTCAAGGAAAATAAAATAAAACACAATAAAGCAAGGTGGAAAACCATGGCAAACAAAGAACAAAGAAAAACAAAAACCCATTTCGAAATCCTTAATCCCATTCCTACCATATCAACCCAGAACCACGCAGAGAACCTGCTAGACATCAGCATCTCAATGTAATTTCTCAAAATTACAAAGTCAGATTGCACAAAGGACCCCGGCTCCACAAAAATATGTATTTTAGCCCATGAATGAAAAGCAAAAACGAATCAAAATCAGACGATAAGTAACACAAAGCAACGTTGTATGACAGTTAACAGTCTGCATTAAAGTTCTCCTGGGCAGCAGATGTAACGTTAAAAGATTATGGTCTTGTCAGTCTTATGATAATCCAGGAGCAAGATGAGCAAGAAAAAAAAAAAAGACAAAAAAAAAGAAAAACCAATGCCTACCACCAATTCAGTAAGTCCTTGTACCCCCCCCCCCCCCCCCCCCCCCCCCCCCCAAAAAAAAAAAAATCTTAACGTGAACATCCTTTGGTTAAAAGAAGTACAGGGGTAAACAAACGATGCATCTTATATATTATAATTAGTTACGAACTCAGATGTTCAGATATTGTATTCTAGATCAGCCTTTCTCAAACTTTTTTCAGTCGGGGCACCTTTCAAAAGTGCATAAAATCTCAAGGCACCCCAGTGTAAAATATAAATTAAAAAATAACCCAAATGTAAATGCAAATGTCCTGTTTATTTAGACAGAGCAGTAATGAACAGAGCATAATACGAACTGTAAATAACAATAATAATAACAACTTTACAGGGCTATCACTTTTGTGAAAAAATCCTGATCGATTTTTGAGACATAAACGTTCATTGAATCGATTGTAAAATCGATTTTCCATGTCTAAGGACGTTTCCATTTTCAGCGCCAAATATAGGCAAATCCACGGACAACTAACAGGCATTAGCACGAGCGTAAAGAACGCGCTTGAGACGCGCACAAGTCAGCAATATTTCTGATGATTTATTGGCATGAAGTTTCGTGCACAATGACAAACAGGAGTGCAAGATTCTCGAAAAACAATAAGCAGAGTGGACTGCCATAACATCAATGAAAAACATTACTGCAGGCTTCAACATGGCTGTGTTTACGATTAGAAATGTCAAACAAATTTCGCCTACGTAGGCGATTGTAGGCCGGATCTGTATCTGTATGCATGGGACTGTCTGAATACCGGCAGAATTCACATTTTTGTTGTAAAAAGAGACACGTTATGCAGAAGTATAGTATAGTTTGTATGTGTGTTTGTCAGAGCCTGCAGTTGCTGTGTGACGCGCGGTCGGTGTTGTTGCTATAACGCGTTGCTATGGGTTGCGTCACTTGCGTCAAGTTGTGTGTGTGTCTTGCTTCGGTCTTGTGAGACGGATTTTTATGGTTAATTTTATATATATATATATTTATCTAAAATGAATTTACAATTTTATTAATACGTTCATATGTTTAAAAAGAAGAAGAATGTATTTATGTAAATTCAAATATATATATATATTTTTAGCCTACGTAATTTTTTGGCGGCACCCCTGACAAAGTCAGGGGGCACCCCAGTGTGCCGCGGCACCCACTTTGAGAAAGGCTGTTCTAGATGATAATATAAATGAAAATAAAAATGAAATCCGAAACACAGCATCGGGTGAGTAGACGCGAGTAGTCAAAACAAAAAAGTCAACTGCTCACGTAGCCTCTGTTGTCTCACGCCGGCGGGCTTTGATAAACTCACCGGCCTCATGAACTGACGACAACCGCCTCTTCTTACCATCCGATGTCGTGATGAAAAGTTTAGATGGAAAATTAAGAGATGGTCTCAGACCAAGCTGGTACAGCTCCTTCATCACCGCTCGGTATTTGGCACGCATCTCCAAAACTTCGGGACTATAGTCCTCATTAATGAAGATCGGATTACCACGATATTGAAGCTTTCCTCTTAGCTTGCGGGCTTCGCGAATCATCAAATCCTTGGTCTGGAACTTGTGGAAGCGAATAATCACAGACCTAGGTCTCTCCCTTGGCTTCGGTTTCGCTGTGAGGGCGCGATGAGCACGATCCAACTCAGGAGGAGAGATAAATTGGCTTGCGCCAAAAACTTCCACTAAGAGCTCCGAAAAGAAAGTGGTCGGTTGAGGGCCCTCGATCGCCTCAGGTAAGCCAAAGAGTCGTATGTTATTCCTGCGGCTCCTCCCTTCTGGATCCATTACCTTGGCTTTGAGTTTAGCGTGTTCGTCAGCTAAAGCCGCGAACTTCGACTCCAGGGTTCCGACGTTCAGGCCGCTTGTGTCCACATTTGCTTCAAGTGAGCAAAGTCTCTGCTTGTGGTCGTTCACCGTTGTATGTAAATTGTCCAGTCTCGATTCCATGCCGATTTAAATTCCGAAGACAATGCCGCCCTGTGTTCTTCCAGCAGCGTCGTCAGAGTAGCAATATCTTAAGATTTTAGATATTAGTTTATTCTTAAGATTTTTACAGAGGGGACAAAAAAGCACCAAAAAATCTCAATAATGAACACACTGATCTAAAGACAGAGACTTGAACAGTCACATAACTTTGTGCCATTCCTGAAACATAGTAAATACCTGTCATTTACATGGTGTTTGTTTTTTCATTTTACCATGTTCATGTACAGAGTCTCATGTGAATGTTTAAGTCAGTAGGACTCAGTGCCACCTGGTAAAAAAAAAAAAAAACGAAACAACTATGAACATGCTGATATCAAGATGAACTATAGGCTGCACGATTTTGGGAATACATTTAAGATCTTTCTGGTTAAAATTGCGATTTAAAATGTACAAAATACATACATATATATATATATATACACACTCACCTAAAGGATTATTAGGAACACCATACTAATCCTGTGTTTGACCCCCTTTCGCCTTCAGAACTGCCTTAATTCTACGTGGCATTGATTCAACAAGGTGCTGAAAGCATTCTTTAGAAATGTTGGCCCATATTGATAGGATAGCATCTTGCAGTTGATGGAGATTTGTGGGATGCACATCCAGGGCACGAAGCTCCCGTTCCACCACATCCCAAAGATGCTCTATTGGGTTGAGATCTGGTGACTGTGGGGGCCATTTTAGTACAGTGAACTCATTGTCATGTTCAAGAAACCAATTTGAAATGATTCGAGCTTTGTGACATGGTGCATTATCCTGCTGGAAGTAGCCATCAGAGGATGGGTACATGGTGGCCATAAAGGGATGGACATGGTCAGAAACAATGCTCAGGTAGGCCGTGGCATTTAAACGATGCCCAATTGGCACTAAGGGGCCTAAAGTGTGCCAAGAAAACATCCCCCACACCATTACACCACCACCAGCAGCCTGCACAGTGGTAACAAGGCATGATGGATCCATGTTCTCATTCTGTTGACGCCACATTCTGACTCTACCATCTGAATGTCTCAACAGAAATCGAGACTCATCAGACCAGGCAACATTTGTCCAGTCTTCAACTGTCCAATTTTGGTGAGCTCTTGCAAATTGTAGCCTCTTTTTCCTATTTGTAGTGGAGATGAGTGGTACCCGGTGGGGTCTTCAGCTGTTGTAGCCCATCCGCCTCAAGGTTGTGCGTGTTGTGGCTTCACAAATGCTTTGCTGCATACCTTGGTTGTAACGAGTGGTTATTTCAGTCAAAGTTGCTCTTCTATCAGCTTGAATCAGTCGGCCCATTCTCCTCTGTCCTCTAGCATCAACAAGGCATTTTTGCCCACTGGACTGCCACATACTGGATGTTTTTCCCTTTTCACACCATTCTTTGTAAACCCTAGAAATGGTTGTGCGTGAAAATCCCAGTAACTGAGCAGATTGTGAAATACTCAGACCGGCCCGTCTGGCACCAACAACCATGCCACAACAACCATGCCACCATTCATGAGACGGCAGAACGCGCATCATGTTTATTTTCTTTATGTTACACAGGGCCGGCCCGAGGCATAAGTGAACTAAGCGGCTGCTTGGGGCCCCTTGGCCACCAGGGGGCCCCCCAATCGAGTCGAAAAATCGAAAAATATTTTTTTAGATAACTTAAACAAGTGACATAAATGAATGAATTAATATGAATGAATGAATAATTAAAGACAAAAAAAATTCTGATTTCATGATCAATATACCTCCCTACAACTGCTGCTGTGTCTGCCAGCGTTTAAGTCATGCGCATAATCTAGACACCTCGCGAGTGCATAGACAATTCGTGCGCAACTGCGCATAGTCGTAGACTCGCGGTAATGTTAAGGCATGTCACAAAAAAGGACGTATCCCTCTGGTGCCGAAAATAGAACGAAGAAAATGACACAGGAGGAGAAAAAAAAGAGCAAGATAAAAGTATGTTTGCATGATTACTTACTGTTTAATTACTTACTGATTACAATTGCTGTTTTGTGCATCAATTGAGCCATTCCTATCTATGGCAAGCCCAGCGGGGAAAACGTCTCGGTTACGTATGTAACCCTAGTTCCCTGAGAGGGAACGAGACGCTGCGTCAAACGCTGTGGGAACGCCCCTGCGTTGTGCGTCATGAAGCACGTATGGAATCAGCCCAATGGAGAGACGGAACGTCATAGGCGGGTGACGTCATCAACCAGGAAACTATAAAGCACCCCAAAAACACAAGCGCATCAGCTTCTGATAGGCCTAAAGGGAGCGCTAACGGGAGTGCCGGGAGTATGGCGGAACGACGCAGCGTCTCGTTCCCTCTCAGGGAACTAGGGTTACATACGTAACCGAGACGTTCCCTTTCAAGGGAACTTCGAGCTGCGTCAAACGCTGTGGGAACGCGAATACCCACGTCGCCATAGGAGCAAGTGACCGTCATGTGAGATCTAGCGCACAGCGGACGAGAGCACCTGCACCCCAGGGGTAGAGCTTAAGTCTAAATCATAGAACTTAATAAACATATGCGGTGAAGACCATCCAGTCGCATCACAAACCTCACTCAGGGAAACTCCTGACAATAAAGCTTTGGATGCAGCCATACTCCTAGTAGAGCGGGCTCGTACAGCCAAAGGTGAAGGCTGACCAGCCGACTCATAAGCAAGTGAGATAGCCTCGACCACCCACTTGCTCATTCTCTATTTAGACGCAGGACACCCTTTCCTGGGTGGCCCGAAACTTACAAATAAATGTTCTGATTTCCTCCACAGGGCAGCTCTGTGGACATAAGCGTCTAACGCCCTCACTGGGCAGAGCAAATTAAGTTTCTCCTGGTCTGATGACAGAAATGGAGGAGGACAGAAAGCCTGCAGAACTGTAGGTCTAACAACATTAGTAGGGACCTTAGGAACATAACCTGGCCTAGGGTATAGAAAAGCCTTAACCATACCAGGCGAAAATTCCAGGCACGAACTGCTGGCCTCAGCCTCAAAGTGCCACGAAGGAAACGAGTTATAAGCGGGTGTCTCCCAAGAGAAACTCCACTGAAAGGGACGTGGTAAGCAGCCAGTGCCGCCACATACACCTTTAGTGTGGAGGGGGATAACCCTGTGAAGAAACGCTCCTGCAGGAATTCCAGCACTGCACCCACTGGGCAGTTAACTGGGTCCTACAGGTGTTCTCCACACCAAGAAGTGAAAAGTTTTCACTTCAAAGGCATATAGCTTCCTCGTGGATGGAGCTCTGGAGTAAAGGATGGTCTCAACAACCTCGGTTGAGAGACCGGAATCTAAGAGCTGGGCCCCCTCAGAGGCCAAGCCCACAGTTTCCATAACTCTGGGCGGGGGTGAAATATCATGCCGCCCGCCTGAGAGAGTAGATCCCTCCTGACCGGGAGCTCCAAAGGAGAGCCGTCCAGGAGAGAAACCAGGTCCGCAAACCATACTGGCCTCGGCCCCTGCCTCGACAGGGAGTCTGCTACCACATTCAAATACCCAGGAAGATACATTGCTCTCAGTGATAGTAACTTCCCTAGGGACCACAGGAGGACCTGACGGGCCAACTTGTAAAGCCGGCGAGACCGCAGGCCCCCCTGACGATTTATATAAGAGACCACCGACGTGTTGTCTGACTGAACTAGCACATGATGACCTCTCAGGTCTGCTAGGAAGTGTTTCAGAGCCTGAAACACTGCCAACATCTCTAGACAATTTATATGCCATGATAGATGATGGTCCTGCCACAGACCTTGGGCTGGACGACCACTCATGACCGCCCCCCACCCTGTGAGGGAAGCATCCGTCGTTAGCTTTACACGACGACAAAGAGCCCCCAGCACAGGATCTTTGGATAGGAACCAAGTTTCTCTCCACAAGACCAGAGCACGAAGGCAGCGCCGCGTGACTTTGATCGTGCGGAGTGGATTTTCCCCCTAGATCGGGCCCAAAAAATCAAGCCCGGCCCGGCCCGACACATTAAACGTAATCATGAGCCCGAGCCCGATTTTAACCCGACCATTTTTTAATGCGTGGGTCGTTATAACTGACGTTCTCAACTTTCTTTCTCCCGCCCGCAACATTTATGTTTTGTCCCGCTCCCGCCCGCAAATAGACTTTTTTCTGTACCTCCAAATACTTTCAAGTTAGCCTACGTGTCGCCACCATACATCCTCCTGATAAATTATTTGTTATTAAAGCATTAAAACTAGTGCTGGGCAAGTTAACGCGTTATTATCGCGTTAACGCATTTATTAATTAATGCCGACAATTTTTTTATCGCGCGTTAACGCAGTTTTTTTTATTATTATTATTTTGAAAGTCCGTTGCTCACTGGCTCTGAATACACATAGGCCTACAGTCAAACCATGATCACAGGAGGGGTGGGATGTTGGTCAGCCAGCAAATAACCCACCCAAACAAGCAGTGGAGAGGCTTTGGCAGGTTCTCTCAGGTGAACAGAAAGGGAGACAGCGCCCCGCGAGTGAATGACAGGCGCTCTATGGATAGTAACCATGCAACGGCTTCTGTGCGCTACGCAGCTGTAGTCTTTTTAACTTAAATTAAAATTATACATAACTTTACCTGATAGGCCTGCGTTTAGTTTAGCGGGGATGCTCTGCCATGTGAATTCCCTCCTGTTGATGTCCTGATAACTATTTAGATTCTGGAAACTCACAAACAGCGAGCCAAGGATCAGTCTCTCTTCCAATGATTTGTGCTGCGCGTCGTGTACAAAAAGTTAGACAATTCAACTTCGGCAACGCGCGGGCGCGTGCGTGAGGCAAGCATGACCGCAACAGTTTCACAGGAACGCACCCGCTTGTCGCTGCACCTGTGCTCGACCACTTCACCTCACTCTAGGCTGATTTATACTTCTGCGTCGGACTTAAGCCGGAGCCTCTACGCTATAGACTACGCGTTGGTTTTCATTTATAAATCTGCGTCGTTGACGCGCAATTACACATGCAGAGGGAGAGTGTGAAACCCGGGGAGCGGTTCTAGCAATCACAGCGCTTGCAGTACGCGTAGAATTGACGTTACATTTTTGGAGAGATGCACGTCAGGGTACGCGCGCTACACAGCTACGGCGTGAGTTCGATGCAGAAGTATAAATTGGGCTTTACCTCTGTTTAATGTAATCTTACGTGGGAAACCATGGCATGCCATGACCAAACCTAAGCTGCTATCAGAGAAGTAACGTTGGTCGACTTATATCTGTAGTAGTGATCATGACCCTTTGACTACATAGACTGTTTCTGCTGCTCCCTGATACAAGATACCTGTTCAAAAAAAAAAAAAAAAAAAAAAAGAAAACTGGACTCTTTTTAACAAGCTAGATAAAAGGTACTGCCCTGGCAGTGGCAAATAGCTTTGTTTAAATATTTGATTTGATTACGTTAATGTTTAAGTTGAGATTTACAAGAAATATTTTATTGATACTGTGTAAAGGGAATACTGCTGGTATAAAAGCACCTTATTTGTTTAAAGTTTTTGCAAACCACATGTTATTGCACTTTTGTAGCAGTACATTTAAATCAAAAGTGCGCAATACACTACTTTAGAATTCATTATTCAATATTGCGCGTAACAATGCGATTAATCGCGATTAATCGCAAGAAATCATGCGATTAATCGCGATTACATTTTTTAATCGTTGCCCAGCACTAATTAAAACACAAACCACTGTTAATTTAACATAAAAGCAAGCAGTTTACTGCGTGCATGGTTTGCCATGACTGAATGCGCGCAAAGTGCGCTCTCTTAATAATTCCTAAAAAGCTGACAGTTCATCGCGATCTCACACATCTCAATGCGTTATTATCAATGAAGCTGACTGCACAATGAATCTTTCATAATATCCACACTTTGTTCGTTATAATTAGAGGATTTGCCAGCATACAGAATTCAGCACTGAACAAAAACGTCAGTTTTGAGCGGTGAGGGGAGTCTATCTTAAATGCTTCTGATTGGCCATTGCGTTCAAGAAATCAACACATATGTCTGTGATTGGCTATATCGCTCAACGCTGCAAACACGTTATGAATAGAAATTCTGGCCTGTAAATCGTTTCTATTTTGTTTTAGTAGAGTGAGTGCATTACCGCACGTGCCCGCGCTCGCACTCGGCCATCAAATCTAGTCCCGCGCCGCACTCTATTGCGTTGGGAGTGCTCAGCTATCTTTCTCTTTTTTCCCTTGGGATCCATGGCCCATGACACACCCGCCGGTTTGTTTGTTTGTTTGTCAGCCACCGGTCTAGCATCACGCCGATCTGACAGACACGTGTGTCACAGTCTATGACGTAAATTCTTCGTTGACAGAAATGTTGAAATTAAATATTTATTATACACATTTTTACAACGTTGAAAAACTTTAAGAATATTTGTCATTTTTTCCTCCTACAGAAATTATATTAAAACAAAAAATATTTTTTCCATTTTCAAATTTTTGAAAAAGCTCCAGGAAGCCACTAGGGCGGCGCTTTAGAGCCGCATGCGGCTCTAGAGCCGCGGGTTGCCGACCTATGTACTAAGGGTACCAGTGTCTCGAGACTGGTCTCTGGTGTAATTTGAGTAGCAAACACAGCGCCCTGTAACGGCGCACCGGCAGGGAACAACTGGTTTGACCGCTCTGAGACCCTCCTCAGAGGGAGCGAGCGTCCCTCGGGAAAGCAGTCGCTGGGACCGTCTACGCCCCGGCATGAAGGCGGGGTTGGCAGAACGGGCCCCTGAGGGCACCGAGGAAGAATGGGCACCGTAAAAAGAGGTGAACACCTTTCTCCCTCGATGGGGACCACCCTCAGTGTCAGAGGAGGCGAGCGTCCCTCGGGAAAGCGCTCGCCGGGACCGTCTGCGCCCCGGCATGAAGGCGGGGTTGGCAGAACGGGCCCCTGAGGGCACCGAGGAAGAATGGGCACCGTAAAAAGAGGTGAACACCTTTCGCCCTCGATGGGGACCACCCTCAGTGTCAGAGGAGGCGAGCGTCCCTCGGGAAAGCGCTCGCCGGGACCGTCTGCGCCCCGGCATGAAGGCGGGGTTGGCAGAACGGGCCCCTGAGGGCACCGAGGAAGAATGGGCACCGTAAAAAGAGGTGAACACCTTTCTCCCTCGGTGGGGACCGCCCTCAGCATAGCCAATATAACTGTCCTCAAAACAGTTATATTGCTTTTTTAAAAGTTTTTTTATTATATTATATTTATTTTTCAAAAAGCTTTGGCTGAGAGTGCCGCGTCTGGTCCCACTGTCCAGCAGGGGGAGCGCGAGACGCGATACTCTACTTTGCTGCGCCTATGCGATGAGCTCGTGGACGGCCGGGGCTGCTCCCGCCCAGCAGCCCCGTGGACGTGAACTTTTAATGGAAGAAACCTTTTAAAAGCTGCTGCCTGCTTCTTTTCTTCCTGAAATTATCAATGACAGTATTAACTAAGTCACTGAATAACCCCGCAGGGGAGAGAGGATCATCTAAAAGTAAGCTTTCTCTTTCTGTTTCATGTTGGAAAAAATCATTTTACCATAAATCGGCAGCCTGACGCAGTTCTCGAACCACGTCAGTACTGCCTCCTCACTCACGCTCACGTCCTTTAGCAAATCAGCCTGGTATGCCTGCAATATAGACATTGTATGCAGACACGACGCAGCCTGACCTGCCGCCAAATACACTTTACAAAGCCAAAATATTTCATAATGGCTTGGAAGGTAATGCCGGTGCTTTAAATGACAATGCAGCCTCGGAAGAGAGATAGCTCGCAAGCGTCTCTTCTACCCGCGGCAAAGCGCCGTCTTTTCTTTTCAAAAACCTAGCCCCCGCTAAATCTGAATATGTGAATGATTGGGGGCTAAAATTATATCAGAAGCCGGCTTCTTCCATAATCTCGACACCTCAGTATGGAGATCATGAAAAAAGTTTAGTTTTGATACAGCTCGAGTGAGAACCTCCATGAGCTCTTCGCTTTCGGGAGTGTTAGGCATAGACAGTATAAGAAGTGGACAGAGCCATCTCATTGGAACTCAGTTGACGCGCAAACTCAAACCGACCCAAACTAAGCTTGATGACGTGAGCAACCTGTCTGACAGACGTTAATCTTCTAGTAGCTGTGCGTGAAAATTGCCAACGTTAATCTTGCAGAGACGGGGAACTTGAGCAAAGAGTTCTTTGGCGTGAGTGAGCAGGAGTAAGTATTCCGTTGCTTTTATGGACTCATTATCTATGGGCTTCTCCCTTGACGGGACGTCCCCCCGATTGCCTGCGAGCTTCTCCTCCTGTCTGTACGGTAATTTCTGTACAGCGCGACAGAGAGTCGAGTGGTTATGACGCAATCGTTAGCCTATTTTTACAATATCTGTTTCTACGGGGCCATAATGTAACATAGAAGGTAATGGAGCTCTGTATACATTGTCGTGTTTCTTTAGAAATAAATAATGGACAAATGGAGTCTTTAAACGCCTCAGATGTAAAGTTATTCGCTGTCAAAGTGACGCCAAAATGAATGGGAGTCAATGGAAATGCTAACGCAAGTGAAGTTCTGCTACAAGATGGCGGCACCCGGCCGGCTTCAACTTCCGGTCGATGGATTACCCCCTTGGTGTTAGGTGGCGAGTCCTCCACATCTCCCTCGTCAATACTGCTATTTTTATCTCCTAGTTTTTATAACTAACGTTAGATAGTTGCAGTACTGGTGCCTCAGCCCGGGCGGAAGAAACCGCAGAGCGTGCTTCCAAACCTGGCTGAGACACTGGATCTAACAGGTAAAGGCAGAGATAAGGCAGAGCCCGTCTCTAACCCAGCTGAAAGATCCATTTGCGATCCCCACGATAAGCGTCGCCGCTCAGCCTCGGCAGAAGCGGGACTCGAACCGCGGGGAGCGCGCACCGAGCACTCTCCTCAAAGAGCGCCCGGCGGGAGCGGAGCGTCCATAAAGGCAGACGCCCGCAATGCTCGCAGCCAGCCCCCTCGAGAGCTGACTGGGCATGCTGCACTCCCAAACAAACAACACAAAGAACGTGTGTATCCCCGCCCGTTAGATAGCGCGAGCAGGGAGGAACACACTTCTTAAATGCCGTTCGCTCGCCATAGTCTCTCATACAAAATTGTTTGTGTGGTGTAAATGTGACAACTCCTGCCTAGCAAATACTAAAGACAGACGTTCAGACAGATTCACATATAGCGCGACTGAAGGCACAGAAGCTGATGCGCTTTTGTTTTTGGGGTGCTTTATAGTTTCCTGGTCGATGACGTCACCCGCCTATGATGTTCCGTCTCTCCATTGGGCTGATTCCATACGTGCTGCATGACGCACAACGCAGGGGCGTTCCCACAGCGTTTGACGCAGCTCGAAGTTCCCTTGAAAGGGAAATACATTGCATACACACACATATACAACGAGCGCCAGTACATCATTACCGGTATTATAGTAACAGAGTTTGTTGGATTCTGTCATGTACAATCTAACAAAGTCTGTTACAATAATAATAATTTAACAAAATAAAGATTTTGTGGACAGTTACACTGTATTGAGACAGTTGAGAAATAATAATATTTTTACAGTTTTCAACAATAATTGTCATTGTTGAACCCGTGCTCTTATTATGTTTTTGATTTCTCAGTTTTCTCAAGAGTTAGTAAAAGAGTAAAGAAAAAATATTTAAGTAGGCTATCTATTTTTTATTAAGTATTTATTTTGTATTTATACATAACGTCACTGTATTCATTTATAATGTATCATTATTGCGTGATATTTGTGTCAATAATCGTCAACTGGACTGGGACAAAAAATCAGCCCTGGACACTTCATCCAGACCGGCCCACTATGCATGTAAACACACACACACACACACACACACACACACACACACACACACACACACACACACGTCTATACATGCATTAATCTGCATGTAAAATTACTGATTAGAATTTATTTACTATCAAAACCAAGAAAAAACGATTAAAATAATAAACAAAGAAAATGCAAATGATTTTATCAGGCTTTATTGTAAATAACTAAAGGTCTTAATTTATGTGCCGCTTATTATTCTAATAGAAATATTAATGCTTAGGGTATACTATATTAACTATATAAACTATATTTCATGAGGTGCAACATCACTGCCAGGACCTACAGAAGAAGCCTAGTAAACAGTTCACTTTTCTCTGCAACTTTGTCAATGATCACATCAGAGTCAAGAGAGAAAAGGATGTCCCTCTCCGTTGCCATCAACATAAAAGCTTCCAAGTGCTCCTGTGACAGCTTGCTTCTGAGTCTGGTTTTAATTAACTTAAGCGTTGAAAATGTGCGTTCACAGGCAACCTGAGTGATTGACAGAGTGAGCAGGAACTTGTATGCCAGACCAAGGAGGTGGTAGGCATTTGACATCAGATTGAACCTCCCGAGAATCTGGTAGCAACACAGTGGACATTCATTACATGAGGAACACTCCTTGCATCGGATTTCAACCCCCTCATCTTCGGTCTTGTCTTCCAATGTTTTGACCTTGTACTCATCGAGTGGATACATTTTCAATTTTTCCCACAGCAGAACAAAACTTCTAAATTCACATTGTAAATTCTCAGCAGTTGCTTCACTGTCAAACCTCAACAGACATTTGCTGAGCTCTTGGAACATTAATGGTGGAAAAGAGGATGTCTTTAACTGAGTGAAGTTCCTGGGGTCTAGAAATGCAAGGTCAGCATAGAGTGTTCCATGACCCAGAAACCTCCAGTGTAATGACTCAGTAGCTGTGTCCATGATCTGATTATGGACTGTGACTTCATAAACCTTTTCTGGATTTGTGACAGTTTCAGCATGAGGAATCTCTCCAGCCCTGGTTGTCTTCCTCCTCCTCCTTTTTGATGGCAATGCAGACTCAACTTCCAGCTCTATCTCTTTGTTGCTCCTGAAATTTTTCATTTGCCCACAGAACAAATTTCCCTGCAGCTGCATTGACTGAGGAAAAGTCTCTTGACATGCTTTTCAGGCTTTCATGTGTTGCCATTACCATTCTGTGGGCAGACAAAATACCCATCCCTTGTGTTTGGAGGTATTTGGACAGTGGTGATGTCTGCTCAAATATCCTGAGGAAGGTTTGTGCTGTCAGTATCATCTCATACTTAAGCAGAGCCTCAACAAATCCTCGTGCTTGAACGCGAGCAGTTGTTTTCATGGTCATATCCTCTTGTATTGCCGTCAATGCAAGGATGACATCCACATAGAGACAATTATCTGGATTTGCAAATGATCCAAACACTTTCCTGAGAGCATTATCTTTGGCCCCCCCACCTTGTCTCGCCAATTGGTGAGAGTCGCCTCTGGTGCTTGCCCTGGCTCTCACTTTCCCACACATTCATCCTTTTGTATGACTCGCGAAAGAACACAGCAATATCATTGAGAACTGCAAACAGTGAACCACTTTCTATTACTGTTTGGGTTGTGTCAGCCAGAACTAGGTTCAGTACATGTGCATAACACCAAACATGCACTTGATTTGGTGCCACTTTGGACCTCTGAGTAGAAAAGCCTTTGTATTGGCCTTGTATATTAGACGCACCATCTGTAGCATGTCCGATGCACTTGCTCAGATCCAAATTGAGCTTCTCAGCAAGCTCTGAAACAAGACTGACAAAATATTGTCCAGTCGATTCCTTATACTTGACAATGCTGATAATCCTTTCATGAATTTTGTCTGTAACATATCGTACAACAAAGTGAGAACATTTCAGCATTCTTTATGTCTCTCACAATGGTCTCCTGGATAAGCTGCTGAATGGTGTTAATGACAGGATTAATGGTTCTTGCAGACAGTAACGAAACCAGGGAACCTCTGCCTTTTGCCCCAGTTTGATGAATCTTCTTGGATTTTTCAATACATTCCTTTAAATGCTCTTTTAGACAGATGTCATACTTGCTTAACAGGACTATAACCTCCAAGAAGTTACCATGATCAATATTGAAGTCATCAAGCATGTATGCAGCCTCATTCTCTGACCTATAGCTAAGGCCTCTTTTGCCAATCATCTTTACAACATCAACTACACGCTCCAGTACTTGTCGTTTCTATCGGATTTGTCTCCTGTGTGAGGACAACTCTGCCGTGCAAAGGCAAAAGACCGTAACTTCGTGTTTGGTCGAAAATTAGTTTTTTATATTTTTGGCACATTCAAGACCCCCTTTATCATGTGGATAAGTATCTTGAGTCAATTCCGTCGTTTTTTCGAGAAAATAATGGGTTGTCTTAACAGTAACTTCCAAAAGCCCGTGAGAAACCAAGGCAGAACACCGTAACACCAGTTACCGCTCTTTGGCTTTGTTTTGGAACGCTCATTTTGAGTTACGGTACTCTGCCTTTGTTTAGCCGCGCGTCAATATGAAGTTACGGTGCTGGCGTTCTATCAAATATGCTACCTTTCAGATTGTACGGTGTTCTGCCTTTGTTTTGCTCTCCATTAAAATCTCCGAAATTACGATGTAGCCTGTGTACTTTGTACAGCTGCCATCAGTCCCTGTAACTTCTGATGTCCTCAGAGCTTTGTCCAGCACAAATGCGGTCAGAACATTTAGTAGGCTATGGTCTGAACCCGCTCCATATGAAAAACGTGCGATAGGCTATCCATCGCGAATGATATATGCAGAGTTGACAGAAAAAAATGTTACACACGCCGTAGCAGGTGAATACAACTAAGAACTAAATCCCCGCCTCACCCAGATCGGGTTGAAACAATCATGCATCTAGCTGGCAGAGTGCCAAAACTTCGCCGGCGCCTTCAGCTCCGCCCTGAACACGGTCGAGCCGACGCGCGACTAATATATCACAGAGTGATAATAATGAAGCAACAACGGTATATTGGTGCATACAACATAATGCAGCAAGAATTGTTGGTGCATACAACATCAGACAAGCTGTTACAAGCGGGTTGTACCTACAATCACACTGTCCGGAATAAATCCGCGGGACGAGCGAAGTGCACTGCACAATAATAGGGCAGACAGCTGAAACCACCGCTACTGAAAAGACGCAGAACACAGAAGGTTGTGCTATAAATGCATTAGTCGTCTAGGTAGTCCAGAGCGCGCTCCCCACCGAGTCTCAAGATGGAAAGCACTGCGTTCGTACTTCGTACTTTTCGTGAACGTACGAGGAGCATGACACCTTCGAACACGAATATACTATAAACGAGTCCCCGGGTCGAATGTGCGCGAGGACCTGTTTTATCGTGATCATTTTGAACGCGCGTTTATCAAGTCTTATGCCACTCGGTACCAATTGAAGATCTTACCGCTATGGAGGTATTTTGCCATGTCTCATGTATTAATAATGCCACCAGAATGCAACCAAAGCACAGGGTAGTAATAAGTAGATGTCTATAAGTGTAAATCATACAAAATAAATGCCATGATCACTAGATTTTATACAGGTGTTACTATAATGATTTTGTTAATGGTGATCAGCAACCAAATATTGATAATGTGGAAGTTACTGTCACGGTTGAGGAATTCACTGACTGTTCCTTGCGCTGTGTTTATGTTTGTGTGTGTGCACGTGTGTGGGCGTGGTCGCTGATTATCCTCCTGGAGATCAGCGACAGGTGATACTCATTTCCAGTGCCTATTTATACTCACCTCATGCGTCTTGTGTTTGTCAGATCGTTGTTTTGTGGATGTGTATTGCCTGTTCCTGTTCCTTGGGTCCCAGTCTGTTCTTCGTGGATGTCCGGTTCGTCTCATCGTCTCATGTCTCGTCTCCACGGAGGATTTGCCACACACACTGACCGTGCTTCGCTGAGTTGTCCACGCAAGCCTGCGCTGCCAACGCTTCTGTTCCTGCACTGATTCCTTTTGGGTCTGTGAGTTCGTGAGATCGACTTCATCGGACTGAGACTTTGTTCCTGTCTTATTTCTCCACGTTTCTGAGGCTGGCTTATCTGTTTGTTCAATAAAGCCCAGTTTTACTTGCATTTGTCTCCTCTGTTCACTCCCCGTAACAGAACGATCTGACCGCTATGGAGGCAGCAGGTACGTCCGAACTCACGGATTATCTCGCTCACAACACGGCCCGGATGGATCGGCAGGAGGAGAATCTCACCACCACAAGCCGAGCTGTCCAGGCGTTGGTAGCGCAGGTGTCTGGGCTCACCCAGCAAATTCAACAACTGGCCATACCCACTGCGCCCAACCCACCGCCGCCCCCACCCCCCGCTCCTCCCGCACCTAACCGTCCACACGAGCCCCGTTTACCGACGCCGGAGAATTATTCGGGTGAGCCTAACCACTGCAGAGCCTTTTTGACTAAATGCTCCATGTTTTTTGCCCTACAGCCTCAGACATTTAGTACAGAACAGTCTAGAGTGGCGTTCGTACTCACTCTGCTGTCTGGACGTGCGGCTTTGTGGGGGACGGCGGTGTGGGAGAACCAACGAACATGCTGTTCCTCGTTCGCGGCACTCTCGGAAGAGATGAGGAGGGTATTCGACCGAGCTGTCACAGGGAGAGAAGCGTCTCGTCGGCTCGTGGACCTCACTCAGGGAGAAGGATCTGTTGCTGATTATTCCATCCAGTTTCGTACCCTTGCCGCAGAGTGCCGCTGGAACGAGGAGGCGCAGTGGGATGTCTTCCTGCATGGGCTGGCTGACCGCATCCAACGCGAGATTTACTCCCTGGATCTTCCCGTAAGTCTCAACGGATTGATTGACTTGGCTCTGCAAGTGGACGCTCGCCTGCATCGTCTGGAGCAGCGCAACCGTTCCACTCCGATTCCCAGAGATTATGGTTTCCACCAAACTAGTGGTCGTGATGCGGTCAGCCCCGCCAACGATCCGGAGCCCATGCAGGTGGGTCGAGCCCGGCTCTCCCGGGAGGAGAGGGAGAGAAGGAGATCCCGGGGATTATGCCTCTATTGCGGAGGTTCGGGGCACTTCATCAATAACTGCCCCGTAAAAGAGCGAGCCCGGCAGTAGAGAAGAGGATTCTGTCGGGCGGGGTCTCCATCCAGAAACCCTCTTCCACCCTCCTTCCGGTGAGATTGCAGTGGGCAACTCAGACTCATCACTGCCAAGCCCTTATCGACTCCGGAGCGGAAGGTAACTTTATGGACTACACCTTAGCACACAGACTTCAGATACCCACCATACCCCTCACCAATAAGATTTCTGTCAACGCACTCAATGGACAAGAATTACCCACTATATCTCACTCCACGGTTCAGATAACACTCATCACTTCTGGCAATCATTCCGAAGATCTATCTTTTCTGCTCCTTGACTCCCCTACCATTCCTATTGTCCTCGGTCATCCCTGGCTCGTGCAGCATAACCCCAGGGTTAACTGGGGACATAACTCCATTTCCGCCTGGAGTACTGAGTGTTATGCGTCTTGTTTAATGTCTGCTGGTTCGTCTCTGTCCAGTTCTGTCTTGCAGGAGGAGCCGGTGAATTTGTCAAACGTGCCCGCTGAGTACCTCGACCTGAAGGAAGTGTTCAGTAAGTCCAGAGCTGCTTCTCTTCCTCCGCATCGTCCCTATGACTGTGCTATAGATCTTCTGCCAGGTACGTCTCCGCCTAAGGGCAAGTTATACTCTCTTTCCATTCCCGAGAGGGAGGCCATGGAGAAATACATTTCTGATTCTCTGACATCCAGGTTCATTCGACCTTCCTCTTCTCCTGCGGGGGCGGGGTTCTTTTTTGTGGGGAAGAAGGACGGTTCCCTGCGACCGTGTATTGATTACCGGGGGCTGAACAACATCACGGTAAAGAATACCTATCCTTTGCCGTTGATGTCTTCAGCCTTCGAGCGGTTGCAGGGAGCCTCGGTCTTCACTAAATTGGATCTACGTAATGCTTATCATTTGGTCCGCATCAGGAAGGGAGATGAATGGAAAACCGCTTTTAACACCCCCAGGGGGCATTTTGAATATTTGGTCATGCCGTTCGGGCTGTCCAACTCCCCAGCGGTTTTTCAGGCACTCGTCAATGATGTGCTGAGAGACATGGTAGACCAGTTCATATATGTCTACCTGGATGACATATTGATTTTTTCTTCGTCTCTCCAGGAACACGTTCAGCACGTCAGACGAGTGCTTCAGAGGTTGTTAGAGAATGGGCTTTTTGTCAAGGCGGAGAAATGCGCGTTTCATGCACAGTCTGTTCCTTTCTTAGGTCACATCGTCTCGTCTGAGGGAATGCGTATGGATCCCGACAAGATTAAGGCCGTGGTGGATTGGCCAAGTCCAGATTCCCGTAAGGCCCTACTGAGGTTTCTGGGGTTTGCCAATTTTTACCGACGTTTCATTCGTAATTTCGGCCAACTAGCCGCGCCTCTGACAGCCTTGACCTCCTCCAGAACGACGTTCAGGTGGTCCGATGTAGCCGAGACTGCATTCGCTAACCTCAAGAGCCGCTTTGTTTCCGCTCCCATTTTGATAGCCCCTGATCCTTCACGTCAGTTCGTGGTGGAGGTCGATGCGTCAGAGGTGGGGGTAGGTGCGGTACTCTCCCAACGCTCTTCCTCAGACGACAAGATGCACCCTTGCGCGTTTTTTTCTCATCGCTTATCGCCTACCGAACGCAACTATGACATTGGTAACAGGGAATTGTTGGCGGTCAAGCTAGCGTTGGAGGAATGGCGACATTGGTTAGAAGGGTCGGGGGTACCTTTTATAGTCTGGACTGACCACAAGAATCTGGAATACATTCAATCTGCTAAAAGACTCAACTCCAGGCAGGCTCGGTGGGCCCTTTTTTTCGGTCGTTTTGATTTTACTCTCTCGTACCGCCCGGGTTCCAAAAACATCAAACCCGACTCTTTATCTCGTATTTTTGACCCATCCGCACGCCCGTCTACTCCCGAGTGCATTTTACCCGAGACTCTATTCATCTCCACACTCACATGGGAGGTCGAATCGAAGGTCAAGACGGCCTTAGAAGGGGTAACGCCTCCGCCCGGAGGTCCACCGAATCGTTTATTTGTGCCGGAGGGGTTGCGGTCCGACGTTATCCAGTGGGGTCATTGTTCCAACGTGGCATGCCACCCAGGAGTAAACCGCACTAGTTTTTTGGTCAAGCAACGATTTTGGTGGCCATTGATGGCTCGCGACATTCGAGATTTTGTTCTGGCTTGTTCGATCTGTGCCATTGGTAAGACTTCCAATCGACCCCCAGATGGGTTACTCCAACCGCTGTCTGTCCCTTCGAGACCCTGGTCCCACATTTCGCTAGATTTTATCACCGCCCTCCCGCCCTCTCAAGGTAAGACGGTTGTTTTGACCGTAGTGGACCGGTTCTCGAAGGCGGCTCATTTCATTCCCTTGGCCAAATTACCTTCTGCCAAGGAGACAGCGGTGACTGTCATTGATCACGTCTTTCGTCTACATGGCCTCCCGACGGACGTGGTCTCTGACAGGGGGTCTCAATTTGTGTCCAAATTCTGGCAAGAATTTTGTAAATTACTGGGGGCCACTGTTAGTCTGTCCTCGGGTTACCACCCCCAGAGCAATGGTCAGACCGAGAGAGCCAACCAAGATTTGGAGAGAATGTTGCGATGTGTGGTATCCAAGAATCCTTCCTCCTGGGGTCAACAGCTTTCCATGGTGGAGTACGCACACAACTCGTTACCAGTGTCATCTACGGGCCTATCACCGTTTGAGTGTAGTTTAGGGTACCAGCCACCTATTTTTCCCAGCCTGGAATCCGAAGTCGCGGTCCCCTCCGCTCACGCCTTCGTCCAGAGGTGTCACCGTACATGGATCAGAGCCCGTGAGACTCTGCTCCAGGTAAGGGCGCGCACCAAGGTTAAGGCCGATCGCCACCGGTCAAGACCTCCCGTCTACGTCGTCGGTTCCAAAGTGTGGCTTTCTACTAAGAATATTCCTCTCCGTTCCGTGTCGAATAAATTAGCTCCTAAATTCATTGGCCCGTTTCCTGTCACCAAAGTCATTAGTCCGGTGACAGTTCGACTCAAACTGCATCCTGCGTACAGGAGAATTCATCCCGTGTTCCATGTGTCCAAATTAAAGCCCGTATTTTATTCTCCCATTAATCCGCCGGTCCCGGTTCCCCCACCGCCGCGACTCGTAGATGGGGAACCTACTTATTCGGTAAATCGTATTCTGGACTCAAGGCGGAGGGGACGCGGATTTCAGTATCTGGTGGACTGGGAAGGTTACGGTCCGGAGGAGAGAAGTTGGGTCCCTGCTAGGGACATCCTGGATCAGTCCCTTATTGATGATTACAATCAACGGGTAGGTTCTCCTGGGAGCTCCAGGAGGCGCTCCTAGGGGGAGGGGTACTGTCACGGTTGAGGAATTCACTGACTGTTCCTTGCGCTGTGTTTATGTTTGTGTGTGTGCACGTGTGTGGGCGTGGTCGCTGATTATCCTCCTGGAGATCAGCGACAGGTGATACTCATTTCCAGTGCCTATTTATACTCACCTCATGCGTCTTGTGTTTGTCAGATCGTTGTTTTGTGGATGTGTATTGCCTGTTCCTGTTCCTTGGGTCCCAGTCTGTTCTTCGTGGATGTCCGGTTCGTCTCATCGTCTCATGTCTCGTCTCCACGGAGGATTTGCCACACACACTGACCGTGCTTCGCTGAGTTGTCCACGCAAGCCTGCGCTGGCAACGCTTCTGTTCCTGCACTGATTCCTTTTGGGTCTGTGAGTTCGTGAGATCGACTTCATCGGACTGAGACTTTGTTCCTGTCTTATTTCTCCACGTTTCTGAGGCTGGCTTATCTGTTTGTTCAATAAAGCCCAGTTTTACTTGCATTTGTCTCCTCTGTTCACTCCCCGTAACAGTTACTGCCTTTTGCCTTGGCATAACTTCTCACTTTTTGCTGACAATGCAAAGGCAGAGTGTACAGTAACTTTAAAATAGTGGTCAAAAGTCAAGTTTGAGCTTAAGATTGTTTATGTAGATAATTTTTATTACTAAAACATCTAATTGCCAGATTTACAGTGTCCTACCTATAATTAATTTGGAGGGACAACTGAAAATCTTTAAAGTTATTTTTCTCAGTTCCAAACTCTAGCGAGTTAAGGTCTTTCTCATAATTTTTTTATTTTGTAATATTTTGTAACTATTGATGTAATATTAACCCTTACTAGACAGAACTTACTAAATGTTATTTTAAGGCTATCGTTGTTATCATAGAAATGTTTGTATAGAGTGATAAAAGGCAAAATGGTCAATAAATTAGAAGTTAAGGTATTTTGCCTTTGTATGACCCATTATTGTTTTGCAGATAATGCAAAGGCAGAATACAGTAACTTCCGAATAGGGGTCAAAGGTCAAGTTTGAGCTAAATATTTTTTAATGTAGATAAATATATTCATTATGACAACTACTTGGCAAATTTTCATTGTCCTACCTATCATACAATTGGCTGGACAACAAAACAACTTTAAAGTCATTTTTCTCAGTTTCACACTCTGGTGAGTTAAGGTCTTTTGCCTTTGTAGGGCAGAACTGACTTCCACTAAGTAAGTCTTTCACATCAGATTTAGAGGCATTTAAAAAGTATGCTTCTGCACAAGTTTTGTGAGCCATGCTCTTTTCATGTTCCTCTAAGCGCTGATGCACATGTTTCCAGTCTGTCATACCACTTATGAAGGGAGATTTGTCAGTTGACTTGGCAAATGCTAAGCAGACAGAGCAATGTAATGCATGACGTTCTTGTTGGTAAGTATAAGCCACCTTCTATTAGTGCCATCCTTGCAACAGAACACTTTTTGCACTACTGGATTACTTGATGTTTGTTGAGGATGATACTCAAAAAAGGTCTTTAAGCTTTCATGGTGGGGACGAATGTAGTAATCAATTTGTTCCTTTGTGTTTTCACTTTCCTCTACTGTGTATGTTCTTACTTCTCCACTCTCTCCTATTCTTCCATGTACTCTGTACTCTATCCTCTACTCCATCATGTGTTCTTTCTTTTCCTCTGTCTTTTTTCCTCTCTTCTCTCTCCTGTCTACTCTCATCTCCTCTCTCTTCTTCACATTCCTCTCCTGCCTCATGCCCTCTCTCCTCTCCACTCTCCTCGAATGCGGACACACTGGCCCTAGCCTGAATAAACACAGATGATGTCACAAATGCACACAAATAGACACAATATGTTCTAAACACTGCACCAAAATAAATTTGACGGTGTTTCATGTTCTTACCCAGGGCTAAAACGCTCAAATTTAAGTGTATAATGGCAAATAATGTAAGTATTGTATTGTTTCTTTAAATTAGAAGAGTATGCAGTAAAGAAAAAAGACCCATGCACCTCTTTTCAGAATAATTACAAATAGAACATTTTAGGACATGATAAAAGCTAGTTGTGGAGCTGACTGGGGATCTTGAAAAGGTTTTTAAGCTCATTCTATTATTTATGTATATATTTTTGTTGTTGTTTTTTTTATATTCATTTACACAAATTACCTTGGACCTGTTGGCTGCTGATAGTAGTATTAAGACCACTGTTCTACAGTAAACGTGATTTATAAAGACCACTGATAAAATAAAAGAGTAATTAAGACAAAGAATATTGTGTAGTGATTTATTTGAAATTTTTCTTAACATAATCAAAGGCCTTTAAAAATCAATGAAGTAGACTGGTTTATATATTCAAATGCAGAGCTCAATGCTAGGGTTCAAAAAAGACAAGTGAACAGTCACTAATAAAATAAGAAAAAATTATCATAAATAGCACCGGTTTCAGGTACAGATATTGCATAATCAAATGTAAAATACTTTACTTAACATGTCATATCATATATAGCCTATATATATATATATTAATCCTTGTTAAAGCTGTTAGTCAAGAGCAGTGAGTTATTTCTCTTTGTCTTTTGTTCACATTAATGACACAGACGGTAGGTATAAGGCTTCTGCCTGGCACTTTCTGGGATTTTTTTCTCAATTGATTACAAATTGAAAAAATATGCATATATATATATATATATAATGCAGTTTTCATTATAATAACAATTATTTAATGACACAAGTGAAAATATAATAAATATGTAATATACTGCACATATTTAGCAAAATAGTCCTTTCTATGGCTATTTTTCAAGTCAACTACGTGCTATGGTCATTAAATGGCTTTCCTGAGGTAAATGTAACGTTCTGTGACATAATTGTTCTCCTGCTGTTTTATTGATCTTTTTCCGTGGTTGAAAAGCACTGATTGATCGATATTATTTATGAGGCATATATACCGTTCGGTAAGTTGTACTGTATCTTCAAATAAAAAGAACAGATGATCGGTTTACTTGAACTGAGGCGCTAAAGCGATCTGTCACGTCATATTTTCTAGCGCCAAAATGGTATTGTCTGAATTTCGTAATAAAATGGACAGAACCAGAGAACTGAGAATTTTAAATGTCATTTATATAGATCAGTGAGTGGAGGCCTATTACAGCTGGAATATCGTAACATTTTTTAAACAAAACAATGCAGAAGGCTACGTGTATCATTAAATGTCTCACCTCAGCAGTCAGGCCCGCCCTGCTGACATCTTCACTTAAGTCTTTTGCTGGCCTTCCAGCAAATAATTCATTTATTTTAACACATTTGGTGGCATCTGCCTCAAGTACTTGTCGTTTTTTCTCTCTCAACTTCTTGGCCCCTCCTTTACGTTTAGAGATGTTATGCTTTAACATATTGAATTTCATTGCATATCATCACATCGCTGCAGTTGTAAAGCGGCCGCTTCAAGTCTAGAACTTGAACTTGATTCTGATTGGCCAATGTTCAGTGAACACGTCACGTGTGCTCGTCACACATTTAGACCTGTCAGTCTCGCAGCTCGCATCAGCTTCATGCGGCTTCACGAGAGAGACACATAAGCCCGGAATTGGACTATACAACAATATACTTACGAATATATTTACGATTAATAATGATTTAAAAACAAAATACATAACGCACCGGCCCAACCAGACCGCGGCCCACCGGGAATCTCCCGGTAGTCCCGATGGCCAGTACATGCCTGCACAGGTGACTCCGTGTAGTGGGAGGGGCCCCCAAATCAAATTCTGCTTAGGGCCCCCAAAAGGCTCGGGCCGGCTCTGCTCAGAGGCGAAGATGAGTGACATTAAGTCCATGTTTAAATTCATGCCACTAGCAGACAGAGAGTATTATAAGTCTGTGTTTTAAAAACTGAGTCATAGAGAGTATAAGTCTGTGTTTTAAAAAAGTAGTCACAGAGAGTATTCTGTGTTTTGAGTCTGACATTTTTTGTGATTATATAGTCTGAATTATTTTTCAATGATTATTAAACTTTATGAATTAATTTACTGAAGCATGTCTGTTTTCTTGCAGTTTTTAAAGTCTTAAAATGTTTTACAATATTAAGTCTTAAAGGTCAAATAGTCAACAATTTAATTGATGGGGTCTTAATTACAACAATAAACGTTAGCATGTTATTTCAGCCATACTGATGTCTAGAGAGAAAGCCATTTTACCTGGCCCACTTTAGGTGTCACGCTTGGCCATGCACTCCCTGGGTTATCACGGACTACATTTCCCATCATGCATCTCCCTGGACTGATTACACCATACACCTGCACTGTGCTGATTACACACACCTGCATCTCATTCACACACACATATAAACCACTTCCACTCACTACACCATTGTGAAGTCTTGTATTTGTCACGGCCTACATCTCTGAGCGTTTATATTCCTTAGTTTTCCTGGTTTCCTGATCCCTGCCTGTTTTCCTGGTCTCCGTGTTTCTGTCTGCTGCCTGCCTCGACCCCTGCCTGATATTGTTGCTGAGCCTGGATCTTCCCTGTTTACCAGTTTGTGTTTACTGCATTCTCTCTGTCTACTTATTGTGAATAAAGTTACTGCACATGGATCCGAACGTCTTCGACCCTTCGTTACAGAAGACTTCACCAACACAGGATCCAGCAGCCTTGTATGCTCTCCAGTCAGCCAATGCAGGTCCACTCGCTGTACACCAGGACCCGCTGAGTAAACTGTGTTCAATTTATCAGTTTAATCGCATCATAGAGGATTATGTGGAGGAGTTTCTTGTTTATAGTCACCTCGTTCCTGGTGATGATGCAATGATTAAAGACTGTTTCTGGAGTGGACTTGACCCAGACATTAAATTAAATTTGCCAGAGAAAGACCCCTGCTGGACCCTGGTACAGTATATCGACTTTGTCCTGGAGTTTTGTGGATCCCTCTTCACTGTAGGGAAGGTGGAGGAAGATGTTATCACGACCGCACTGCCTGAGAAACTTCTTGTCACTTCAACCATCAAACTAGCCAGGGCTTCGGTCTATGGGCGTCCAGGACTGATGTCCACTGTGGCACAACCCCCGCTGATGTCAGTGCGGAAGGTCAAGAAGACTGTCGTTCCAGGACCCCGTCTCCCAGATACCGTCCAGCCAGATACCGTCCAGCCAGAGACCGTCCAGCCAGAGACCGTCCAGCCAGAGACTGTTCACGTCACGTCTGCCCAGCCAGAGACTGTTCACGTCACGTCTGCCCAGCCAGAGACTGTTCACGTCACGTCTGCCCAGCCAGAGACTGTTCACGTCACGTCTGCCCAGCCAGAGACTGTTCACGTCACGTCTGCCCAGCCAGAGACTGTTCACGTCACGTCTGCCCAGCCAGAGACTGTTCACGTCACGTCTGCCCAGCCAGAGACTGTTCACGTCACGTCTGCCCAGCCAGAGACTGTTCACGTCACGTCTGCCCAGCCAGAGACTGATCACGCCACGCATGCGCCACCTGAGCCCTCAGTGACCGCAACACTGGCCATTATGGCCACAGCCATGTGGTGTGTGTGGGCTACGCACACACTTGAGCCAGAGCCCGCTGATCCTGCGCCAGAGCCCGCTGATCCTGCGCCAGAGGCCGCTGACCCCATGGCTGCCCCTAAGAAAATTTTGGGGGGGGGGGGCAGTAGGACCCTGGATTGGACCATGAAGGCCGCACCGCCATGGCCGCCCGAAGGGTCTTCTCCGCCGTGGCCGCCCGAAGGGTCTTCTCCACCGTGGCCGGCCGAAGGGTCCTCTCCGCCGTGGCCGCCCGAGGGGTCTTCACCGCCGTGGCCGCCCGAGGGGTCTTCACCGCCGTGGCCGCCCGAGGGGTCTTCACCGCCGTGGCCGCCCGAGGGGTTTTCACCGCCGTGGCCGCCCGAGGGGTCTTCACCGCCGTGGCCGCCCGAGGGGTCTTCACCGCCGTGGCCGCCCGAGGGGTCTTCACCGCCGTGGCCGCCCGAGGGGTCTTCACCGTTGTGGCCGCCCGAAGGGTCTTCACCGCCCTGGCCACCTGAACTGCCTGCTCCACCCTGGTCGCCTGCACAGCCTGGTCCGCCCACGCTCCACGACCCAGGTCCGCTATTGTGGTGCCCTGGTCCCGTTCCCCTGCACGGACCTGGCCCTCCATCCCTCCCCCAGGACCACCTCCGCTTCACCACCCTCCTGAACTGTTGTGTTTTTTTTTTTTTTTTTTTTTGAGCGTCTGGAAGCCGCTCTTAAAGGGGGGGCTCTGTCACGCTTGGCCATGCACTCACTGGGTTATCACGGACTACATTTCCCATCATGCATCTCCCTGGACTGATTACACCATACACCTGCACTGTGCTGATTACACACACCTGCATCTCATTCACACACACATATAAACCACTTCCACTCACTACACCATTGTGAAGTCTTGTATTTGCCACGGCCTACATCTCTGAGCGTTTATATTCTTTAGTTTTCCTGGTTTCCTGATGCCTGCCTGTTTTCCTGGTCTCCGTGTTTCTGTCTGCTGCCTGCCTCGACCCCTGCCTGATATTGTTGCTGAGCCTGGATCTTCCCTGTTTACCAGTTTGTGTTTACTGCATTCTCTCTGTCTACTTATTGTGAATAAAGTTACTGCACATGGATCCGAACGTCTTCGACCCTTCGTTACATTAGGTGGAATAAAGTCCTGCTCAGATGTATTACAGTAGCTGCTTTCTGTCTAAACAAAAGAAAGATTAAAGTAACAATTTCTGCAATAATGTGTTTAATTACCCACCCGATTCGAACCAAAAATTAACATCTGCACTGGACAAAATATTTAATAATAATAATTCATTACATTTATATAGCGCTTTTCTAGGCACTCAAAGCGCTTCACATGGAAGGGGGAATCTCCTCAACCACCACCAGTGTGCAGCATCCACTTGGATGATGCGACGGCAGCCATAGTGCGCCAGAACGCTCACCACACACCAGCTTACTGGTGGAGAGGAGACAGTGATGAAGCCAATCAGTGTATATATATACACATATTTAGACCTAACTTGCTTAATTTGAAATGTCCTAAATACATGGAAGTGCTAAAAATATGAAATAAATGTCACAGAAAGGATAACATTTTACTTTTTTAACACAAGTTGAGACATTGTTACAACTAGGGGTGTCGCAATATACCGGTGTTGACGATAATCGTGATATTCAAAGCATGAAATATCGACATCGTGTTAATTTAGAGTGTGGCAATATACCGGTATTGGCGATAACCACGATGTTTAAAATGAATAGGACTGTAAATACTCCAGCGCGAGTACATGGTTGAGCTCTCAGGTGGCTGTATTGCACCCGCTGACACCTATCAAAGAAGACGCATCCCGGGCCGCGCAGCTCCTCTGAGGAGAACGCCGTCTGAGCGAGAGAGTGAAACACGTGCTCTCAGCCAGTCTCCAACACCGTTCCCTGTCCGATGACGCAATCAACCGAACTGCTGCTTTAACTGCGTCTCCAGTTTCACACAACAAGTTTAAAGCACACTAAATTCACAAAACTTAATCTGACTGTGCACCACTGTCTTACATTTCAGCTTCAGCGGAAAAAATGTCGACTTCTCGTACAACGATCATGGCGTGTCTGCCTCGTAACACCGCTCACTCTTCTTCTTCCCAGACGTCTTTGCATCTCCCGCGAACACGGCGGAGAAAGAAAAACCCGTCAAAATAAAAGTCCCCATAGAGAAAAATACCTCCGTTACACATTATCTTAATTTCATAATCTCCTTAAACATAAGAATAGCCTACTGCTGGCCATAAACTGAGTAAGTGCGTGTCCGGTGTGCGATACCTCGAGTTGTCCTACACGCGACGCGGCGCTGCAGAATGTGTAGCCACCAACCTTTTTTCCCATCTCCGTGTCCATCACCCTGCGGATTACGCAATTTTACAGGGAATACATTGCGATTATTTTACTAGTCATGGAATGGGAAACGTGACATTAACCTGTTAACAGGGGGTTTCTGTGTTCATACATTTAATAAAGGGTGATTATTAAGAACCATCTTATTTTTGTATTTGTATTTGCAGTTGATTTTTTTGTTTGTACCCTTATGTTTGTTGGGTAAAAAAGAAAAACTATATAAACAAAGTAAAAATTTATTTGACTGATAACTACCCCTTCCCCTTATAGATTCTATAAATATCGCGATAGCCTATATCGATATCGTGAATTATTTTGGCCACAATAACCGTGGTGTGAAAAATCTAACATTGTGACAGCCCTAGTTACAACATTAATTTTATATTTAATGTTCAAATAATGTTTTGGCAGATATAACCTTATAATTCTAAGCGAAAAGTGTTTTTTTTTAGAATTAGAAGGTTCTATCTGCATTTGACCCATTCCAAAATCCCCATTTACAAATTTGAGAGGATTTTGATATTGTATATTTAGAATAGATTTAGGGTCCCTGTTATTTTCATGTTTGAAAAAAACTTGTTCCCCATATAAATTTTCCTATATGTAATGCAAAAACTTTGAAGCTCAATATCTCAAAACTGCTCAGAACGCAGAACCTTATAATTCCAAGGGGACGAATTAATCGTTTCTTTTTCTCATAATTTGGCTGTTTCCTTGCATTGCAATTTTTTTCTTATTCTAAATGCGATCAACATTTGATGTGTTTGGGGACTTTGGCTAACATGTAACATTTTAAATACATTCTGCTGAAATGAACGAAATGAACGAAAAGGCTCGATAAAAGATTAGTTCATTTTGACAAACAGCAAAGAACCACATCCACCGCAAATACTTTTTCAAACCCCATGCACCTGCTGTGCATACACGTTCATGTTTTCGTTGTGATTCTAGTGGACACTTGGCTAACGCAAGGGAGTGCCCGGCTACAAGAGAAATGTGTAAAAACTGTAAAAAGAAAGGACACTTGGCACGTGTGTGTCATTCAGCTCCCACACACACAGTTAGAGAAGTGGAGTTAACTGAGTACACATTACTGTTAATCCAAGGATCCAGCATGCAGAATAAAATCAAGTGTGCTGTGGGCATCCAAATGCCTAAGTCCTTTACGACTGTGGAACTGACCGTGGATACCGATGCTTCAATATCAGTTCTGCCTCGATCTGTGAATGAGAAAAACTTCAAAAGTACACATCTGCAGCCATCGACCGCGCGACTAGTTACGTACTCGCACTCGCCTATTGATGTGCTCGGCTGTATGCCAGCTACTGTTATTAAAAACAATGTCAAATGCTCTGCCACCTTCTTTATTGTGGAATCAGGAACCGCTCTAATGGGGATGGACTTGATATCTGCTCTACACCTCTGCATTGAAGGGAATACACTTTTGCACGAGCCTCCGACTTACCTGCTTCTCTTCCCGACACCGGTGATGCAGCTTTCCTCTTCTGCACCTGCGACAGGCTGTGTGAAAGGGTTCATGCATAAAGTGAAAGTCTTACCCTCTGCTGTACCTGTGCGACAAAAACTACGACATCTTCCTTTCTCACTACGTGCTGCTGTGTCTGATGAACTGATCTCGCAGGTGTAATAGAGAAAATGGATGATTCTCCGTGGATCTGGAAGACGGGAGGAATTAGAATGTGTGTTGATTTGCGGGAGCCTAATAAGGCCATTATAGTGGAGGCTTACCCTCTGCCACAAATGGACGAGACTTAAGCTGCCTTGTCAGGTGCAACAGTTTTTTCTACCATTGATCTGGAAAATTCTTACCATCAGGTTCCGCTCCATCCAGATAGCCGTGACCTCACAGCCTTTATCACACATGACGGGCTGTTTCGTTTTTGCCGTGTCCCGGTTGGTCTCGCATCTGCTCCGGCCGCAATTCAGAAAATGATGTCAATAATACTCAAAGGTGTTCCCTATGTACAGAATTACTTAGATGACATCATCTGTTTCGGACGTATACAGCAAGAACATCACGTTGCTTTGGACGCTGTGCTCAAACGTCTCAGAGAGGCTGGTCTACGATGAATGAGAAAAAGTGCAATTTCCGCGAGTCCTGTCTGCGCTTTCTCGGACACATGGTGAATGGAGACTGTATTTAACCTGATGGAGAACATCTGCAAGCAATAATGCAGGCCCCAGCCCCAACTGATGTCACCAACTGACGTCCTTTCTGGGTATGTTGTCCTGGTCTAACAAGTTCATACCTAATTTATGCCACTCTCGTCGAGCCGTTGCGTGCAGGCCTGCACCAGGATTCTGAATTTGAATGGACTGATAAGGCCTAACAAAGCTTCATGGATGTTAAGCAATGCGGTAACACTTTACTTGAAGGGGTGTGCATAAGACCGACATGACACCTTCATAATCATGACATGACACATGTCATGAATATGAAGGAGGTTTTATGCATGTTTATGATAACTGTCATTAAGTGTCATTCGCTCAATTATGACATTTTTAATGCAAATATGACATTGTTTGAGATGTCTTTGTTATGACACCTTGACATAAACCAATACATCATAACCTGTCAGTGTCTTTGTCATGACAACTTGACATTACTAAGACAACACAACCTGTCATAAATATGTCATAAACATGACATAGCAGATTAATTATCAAACTTAAGAAACCACTTAGCTTTATGGGTTAACATTACATTAAACTATCAGGTGGTTGGTTTTGACATTGGCTGTCATGAGGCCATTATAACGTTTTAATGACAAATTCAATTTGTACCACTGTAGTTGAGGTCAAGAAAAATATTCATGACACAGTTATAATGACCTCATGACAGCCAATGTCAAAACCAACCACATGACAGTTTAATGTAATGTTAACCCATAAAGCTAAGTGGTTTCTTAAGTTTGATAATTAATCTGCTATGTCATGTTTATGACATATTTATGACAATTTATGTTGTCTTGATAATGTCAAGTTGTCATTACCAAGACACTGACAGGTTATGATGTATTGGTTTATGTCAAGTTGTCATAACAAAGACATCTCTGCATTAAAAATGTCATCATTGAGCGAATGAAACTTAATGACAGTTGTCATAAACATGCATAAAACCTCCTTCATATTCATGACGTGTCAAGTAAAGTGTTACCAGAAATGCTTAGTGGACAGTCCAGCACTTGCCCTATTTAACCCAGAACTGGCAGTCATTGTGTCCACTGATGCATCAGATTACGGTCTGGGAGCGATATTATCGCAGGTGCACCCAGATCACAGTGAACGCACAGTGGCATTTGCGTCACAAACTTTATCCTCAGCCGAAAGGCATTATTTAACTGTGGAGAAAGAGGCTTTAGCGTGTGTTTGGGGCGTCGAGATGGCGCACATACCTCTGGGGCAGACGTTTTATGCTGTGCACTGATCATCAGGCGCTGACAACCCTGCTGTCTACGTAGGGAGCTGGACGCGCCGGGATGCGCATTGCTTGGTGGTCAGCACGCCTTCTGTGCTTCACTTATGACATTGTGTATCATGCTGGCTCATCAAATCATGTTGCTGACTGCCTGTCGCGGTTACCCCTTCCTCTCACTTCTGTTTCTAACTCTGATGATGAGCTAGAGCTTGTCCCTCTACTGTCTACTGCCCTGACTGCGATTTCACCATCCGAGTTCAAAACTGCTGCAGCCTCGTGTCCTAAACTAACCTCTGTGTGCACTCAAATCGAAAAAGGATGGCCTATTTCCATAAAAGCTGTGCATACTGACCTTCAACCCTTCTATCATGTAAGGAATGAACTGAGTGTCAAGGACAATGTGGTATTCAGAGACACCCGTCTAGTAGTTCCAGTGACATTGCGACATACAGTAATAGCGCTCGCACACGAGAGTCACCAGGGAATGGTGCGGACAAAGCAGCACTTACGCGAACTGTACTGGTTCCCTGGAATGGATAAAGTGATCCAGACTCAGGTCTCCTCATGCTAGTTGTGTCAAAGGCTGGATAAATCTGCTCGGACTGTTACCACCCCCCTCCAACCGGTACCTTTCCCAGATGCACCATGGAGTAAACTAGGCATGGACATTGTTGGCCCGGTTGACACTGCTGTTTGGGACTGTAAGTACGCTATCACCTTAATTGATTACTATTCCAAATGCCCAGAAGTTGCCTTTACATCGTCCGTGACCACAGGGGTTGTGATTGACTTTCTCAATGGCGTCTTCAGTCGCCATGGTTACCCGGTAGAGTTGGTTACGGACAGTGGGCCACAATTCACGTCAGATGCGTTCACGACCTTTCTGCGAGAAAGATGCATTGTGGCTGTCCGCACGGCGGTGTATCATCCAGCGGCGAATGGCGCCATAGAACGCTTTAACAGAGTTCTTAAGGACTGTGTACAATCGGCTATAGTACAATCTAAGGCAGGGGTTTTCAAATTGGGTGAATGTGAGCCTCCCCTTACAGTAGGTAAGGACAGCCGAGCCCCCCCTTCCCCAAAATCCCGTCTGCCTGCCCTAACCCACACATGCCTCTGCCGTAAATGCCATCTTTTGTGTGTTGCAGGCAATGGTGAGTTTCAATAAAAACTGATAAAATGTAAATGTTTTTTAATATTGTATTTGAAGACATTTTATTTCCACAACTTTTTAAAAAGTGCATTCATAAACGATTCTTTGCAACAACAAATCATTTCCAACTTCATGCAGGCCTAATTGAGGCTACTTTTAAAAATCACTGAACATCAGTAGGCCTAAGCACAAGTCAACAAAACATGCTAAACGTGTAATCGGCGCCAAAGCCGATTGGAGAGAAACTGCACAGACGGACCTTTCAAGTATTACGGCTGTATGTTAATGGCATCTTTTTATGAATGAAGGCTAGTATCGCTGATATTAAAGGGGAACTTGGCAACTCTAGCCATTTCTTCGCTGATTTTCACTTTTGTTGTCGCATGTTTTCTTATCGAGCTCCCCCTACAGCTGTGCGGCTTATATTTTCACAACACTGTCATAAAAAAACTCACTTGCGGCACCTTCCTCCCGCTTTCTACCGCTGCTCATGTGCATTTGTTATCGGAGCCGTCAACTCTATCGTGTGGAGCTATGTCTACCGAGGTGGGTAATACATCATGCACAGTATCATAGAATTATGTCAAATTGCCATAAAGCAGTTTGTGTTTCTCGCTCGTTCTCGCTTCTCACGAGACTTCCTATTTCCAATTTACCGGGACGTTAGTCCCGATGCTGCAAGGTTGGTTTTCCGCCTGGGAACGCTGGGGGGAGTGGGGAAAGTCACCATTCTCTCCAGAACAGGTTATTGAACCATTCAAATGATTTCTAAACGATTTTATTAAGTTGAAATAGTTGCCAAGTTCCCCTTTAATATAGCTACTGATGTCTCCATGAAAATGATTTTTTTCCCCAAATTTTAAAGGTCCCCTGACATGGGGTTATTTTATTATTTTATAATGTTTCCTGGGTTGCCCTTATAATGTTAGTATGTTCCCTTTCGAGGGAACTCGCGATGCGTCATCGACGCTTTGGTAACGCCCCCAGCGTGAATGCGTCTGAGCATCAATGTCAACTAGTCCAATGGAAAGAATGAGCGTCACGGGCGGGTGACGTCATGACCAGGAAGGCATAAGAGCACATCCGGTGAAACGCGGCATTAGCTTCTGTGTCTTAGCAAGCGATCTGTGTCATTTTGTCTCTGTCTATTTACTGTTGTCTGTTGCGGAAAAGGATGGAAACTAAACAAGTGTACAAACAGTGTGCTTCTCCCTGCCCGCGTTATTTAACGGGTGGGGACACACACGAGCTTTGTGTCATTTGTTTGGGAGTGGAGCATGCGGTCTCAGCCTTCGAGGGGGCTGAGTGCCAGCATTGTGAGATGCTACCGCTTCGCATGCTCCGCTCTCGCCTGTCACTCTTTGATAAAGAGAGTGGGCAGGCTCGCGATCCGCAGGGATCAGGACCCGCGTCTGCCGAGGCAGCGCGGAGAATGCATTCCTGGGGATCGCAAAAGGATCTTTCGGAGGGGTTGGAGACGGGTCCGAGGGCTCTTTCTCCTTCCTTACCCGAAAGATCCAGCGCTCCCCACCCCGGTGTCGGAAGCACGCTCTGCGGTTTCTTCTGCCCGGGGAGAGAGCCCTCCATTACTTCATTGCTCTTCCTCCGAGGAGGTCGATGCTATGAGTTTGGAGAGTGAAAGCACACACATGGGGGAAAGAGATTCACAATTTATTTCCCCAGCATATGATGAGCTGGTGGATGTTATGTCGCGGGCTGTAGAGAAATGAAAGATTGAATGGCCATCTGATAATAGGGGCGCTCGTCCTAAGAGTAAATTAGATGAGCGCTTTTTATCTTCTACTGCTTCATCTCCACCACGAGGGCTTCCATTTTTTCCTGATCTTCACAATGAGATTTCTAAATCATGGAATAAGCCATACTCATCACGACTTTTCAGCCCTCAAGTTAATATTTATTCGAGAATTAGAGGGCTGAAAGAGTATGGTTATGAGGCGATGCCCCAGGCGGAACAGAATTTAGCCAGCTATCTTTCCCCTGGTCCCGCATCGTCTCTGAAAGCCTCGGCTTTGCCCACTAGACCGCTCAAAGCCACGTCGGTGTTAGTGGGCAAAGCTTATACGGCAGCAGGTCAAGCTGGAGCATGTCTGCATACTATGGCAGTGCTTCAGGCTTATCAAGCTGACCTGCTGGGGGATCTGGATAATAGTGAGGGAGTTAGTCATGACGATATTCGAGAACTTCGTCGGGCTACCGATCTTTCTCTCAGGGCTACTAAAGAGACCGCCAGAGCAATTGGGCGGTCTATGGCAGCTTTGGTAGCTACTGAGAGACATTTATGGTTGAATCTTTCGGAGATTAAAGAAAAAGATCGTGCTTTTTTGTTAGATGCTCCGCTTGAACCTTCTGGTCTCTTTGGTGACGCAGTCCACACGGTCGTCGAGAGATTTCAGGAATCAAAAAAGCAAGCGGACGCTTTCAAAAAGTTTATCCCTCGCCGTGTCCAGCCCCCTGGGGCTGCTGGGCGTGAGCAGCCCCAGCCATCAAGCTCATCATATCGTGTGCATCAGAAAGAGAGTGTTGCGTCTCGTGCACCTCCACGTGGAAACTGGAGACAGACGCAACCCTCTCAGCCGAAGTCTTCTAAGTCGAAGCCGGATCTGAGGACCGCTCTTCAGGCAAAGAAGACTTCGGCTCCAAAAAAAAAAAAAAGGTCCTGATGTTCATGCATCAGGCCTGTGAGGACAGCCCCGACCGAAGTAGAGCGGTGTACACCTCATTATACGGTGCCCGTTCAATTTCGGGGTCCTCACGAGACCGTTCTGCCAACCCTGCCACCCTCGGTGCTTCAGGGCGCAGCGGTCTCCAGCGAGTTGCTGATGCTATGCTGCGGCACAGCATCGGTTTCGCGCCCTCTGAGGGGGGCTTTAGAGCGGCCAGTTCAGGTAGTTCCTGCCATTATGTTTCAGGCTCCGGAATTGGCTGTCTCGATAACACCAGAGACCAGCCTCGAGAGGCTGGTTCCCTTAGTACATTTTCTGGCAGTGTGGAAGCTTCTGCCGAATATTTCTCATTGGGTCCTGCAGATTGTAGAGAAAGGAAACAGAATCCAGTTTGGTTCTCGTCCTCCTCGTTACAACGGGGTGCTGCCCACAGTGGTGCATCCCGAGCAGGCTCTGGTAATGGAGCAAGAGGCAGAGGCGGCGCCAGGGGGGGTCTTGGGGGGGTCTCAAGACCCTCCCAAAAAACGCTTTGACCCCCCATTTGACCCCCCCACTCCCTTCCTGATTAAAAAATAAATAAAGATTTAATAATGTTTCTCTTCAAACTACGCAGAACAATAGTAATTAACAATTTATTCGACATATAAAAAAATATAAACATAGAATCACTGCGACGCCCCATGAACGTCGCTGCGGCTTGCGTCATTGCGTTCAAGGCGCTCCCGCGAGCCCGCAAGAGCTGCTACGCTACAACGGGCACGGATGGTGGGAATCCTGGCGGCTGAGTGGATTTAACGGGGGATTTAAGCCATGGCCCAGCCGAGAAACCAAGACAGCCTCAACTAAAATCATACCCGCGTCCTTCTTTTGGATCGCAGGGGCAGCTAGCATCCAGGGGTTTTAGTTGCTCGTGATTCAAACAGTACCAGTGGCTTGAATAGGCTATTCTGTGTCGCGGCTTTTTGTTTTCCCTGTCGTAATTTTTTTCACAGTGTGCATGGATCTGGTGGTCACTCATTATATCCAGTCTCCTCAAAACGTGTCAATTTTAACATGCTATATACAATTATCTGTGGGGTTCCGGATACGTAGCCTATTTTGAGCTAAAACTTCATATACACACTCTGGGGACACCAAAGACTTATTTTACATCGTATGAAAAGGGCATTATACCAACCCCTTTAAACTTTAGTTTTTTTTTGTGAGTAGGCTATCAATAAGTAGCCTATTTCAATCCTGATTCAAGTCAATTCTGTAATTACAGCTACAACTTCAGCAGGCACAAGACAAAATTTACGAAATGGCTGAGACATCAATTAGACAGAGAGACGCTTGAAAAAAGGAATGAGAGATGATCTGTTTTATGACACAGTTAGGTAGTAGGTACATTACCGTTCAAAAGTTTGGGGTATGTAATATTTTTTTATGTTTTTGAAAGTCTCTCATGGATCACCAAGGATGCATTTATTTGATAAAAAAACTGTAATATTATAAAATATTATAACGCAATTTAAAATAATTATATTGTAATATATTTAAAAAATGTAATTTATTCCTGTGATGGCAAATGGCAGAGAAGAAGACAGGAGGAGACTGGACAGAAGTAGGGCAATCAAAAGGTAGTGAGAGCATGACAATAGATACTATTTTGTAAATATGTTTTCTGTCATGGGTGTGTGTGTGGCTATGCCTATGGCAATTAAAATTCAAGCATATTGTTTGCAAAATGCAATTGATTAATTAATTAAAAACAAAGTAGTTGATATGCTGTGTTGTTTTTGTTGTTAAAGGAACACTCCGACTTTTTGGGACTTTAGCCTATTCACCTTATCCCCCAGAGTTAGATAATACCTTTTTCATCTCCGTGCGTGCTATAAGTCTGTTTGACGCACCCACCGCTAGCCTAGCTTAGCACAAAGACTGGATCTAAATGGTTGCAGCTAGCATACTAATCCAAGTGAAGTGATAACCGCAGCACCTGAGACGCGCCGTGGTGAGGAGCAAAGAGCGCGTCTCAGGTGCTGCGGTTATCACTCCGCCCAAGTAGCAGTGCTTCGCCTTCAGAGAATGTAGTTCCCAGTATTTATACGGTTAAAATATGTCTGTGTCTCATGTGACTTTGTTTTTTGTACACTCTGTGACTATACAAATCACAACATGTAAATAGGAAAATGTTTGCGTTATTTTGTCACTTATTTGGATTAGTATGCTAGCTGCAACCATTTACATCCAGTCTTTGTGCTAAGCTAGGCTAGCGGTGGGTGCGTCAAACAGACTTATAGCACGCACAGAGATGAAAAAGGTATGTATGGACTTATCTAACTCTGGGGGATAAGGTGAATAGGCTGAAGTCCCAAAAAGTCGGAGTGTTCCTTTAAGTAGCAGTAATATGAAGTTATTAGCCGTGTCCACTGTATTTTTTGTTGGTTTTCATGAGACCCCCCTTGAAACGACCAGGACCCCCCATTGCCCCCCCGATCAAAATTGTCTGGAGCCGCCACTGTATGGAATATACATAAAAAGAAATACACTCACCGGCCACTTTATTAGGTACCCCATGCTAGTAACGGGTTGGACCCCCTTTTGCCTTCAGAACTGCCTCAATTCTTCGTGGCATAGATTCAACAAGGTGCTGGAAGCATTCCTCAGGGAGTTTGGTCCATATTGACATGATGGCATCACACAGTTGCCGCAGATTTGTCGGCTGCACATCCATGATGCGAATCTCCCGTTCCACCACATCCCAAAGATGCTCTATTGGGTTGAGATCTGGTGACTGTGGAGGCCATTTTAGTACAGTGAACTCATTGTCATGTTCAAGAAACCAATTTGAAATGATTAGAGCTTTGTGACATGGTGGAAGTAGCCATCAGAGGATGGGTACATGGTGGCCATAAAGGGATGGACATGGTCAGAAACAATGCTCAGGTAGGCCGTGGCATTTAAACGATGCCCAATTGGCACTAAGGGGCCTAAAGTGTGCCAGGAAAACATCCCCCACACCATTACACCACCACCACCAGCCTGCACAGTGGTAACAAGGCATGATGGTTCCATGTTCTCATTCTGTTTATGCCAAATTCTGACTCTAACATCTGAATGTCTCAACAATCGAGACTCATCAGACCAGGCAACATTTTTCCAGTCTTCAACTGTTCAATTTTGGTGAGCTCTTGCAAATTGTAGCCTCTTTTTCCTATTTGTAGTGGAGATGAGTGGTACCCGGTGGAGTCTTCTGCTGTTGTAGCCCATCCGCCTCAAGGTTGTGCGTGTTGTGGCTTCACAAATGCTTTGCTGCATACCTCGGTTGTAACGAGTGGTTATTTCAGTCACTGTTGCCCTTCTATCAGCTCGAACCAGTCTGGCCATTCTCCTCTGACCTCTGGCATCAACAAGGCATTTCCGCCCACAGAACTGCCGCTCACTGGATGTTTTTTCTTTTTCGGACCATTCTCTGTAAACCTTAGATATGGTTGTGCGTGAAAATCCCAGTAGATTAGCAGTTTCTGAAATACTCAGACCAGCCCTTCTGGCACCAACAATCATGCCACGTTCAAAGTCACTCAAATCAACTTTCTTCCCCATACTGATGCTTGGTTTGAACTGCAGGAGATTGTCTTGACCATGTCTACATGCCTAAATGCACTGAGTTGCCGCCATGTGATTGGCTGCTTAGAAATTAAGTGTTAACGAGCAGTTGGACAGGTGTACCTAATAAAGTGGCCGGTGAGTGTATGTCCGCATAGGAAATTACGCCCGTGGGTAAGACATCATCCCCAGGCTTCATGAACTTGCGTTCCATGCTTTCACCGACAACTCTAACGTGACATATGGATCTCAATCACACTGTGTTGCCAGGACCTGCCCTGCTCTGCTTCTGATAGGCTTGTAACGTGTTAGAGCTGCGTTCCTCTCATATGATTGGTAGGTGAAATCTACGGAGCCCCTAAAGGGACTTTTGCAAAAAAATAAAAACAAAGACTATCGCGTGCGCACGCGAAACGTTTCCTGTGCATTTTAAAGAATTTAATTCTGTCATTAAAGCTATTTCCCCTACTCTGATTCATCTTATCAAAAGTCATATTCAGTTTATTTATTATTATTTAATGTTTATTTGACAGGGACAAATGCATAAAACATTGCTTTGTAAAGAATACAAAGTAGATGCCCAGGTTTCTAGCCATGACTAATTTGCAACCCCTGTCCCTGGTCAGGCTTATACAATTAAAACAGAAATTACAGAGTATTGAGTTTAAAATTTATAGCTATTAAAATACATACAATAAATACATCCCATACATGATAAGATATGGGCTTAAGTAGATGTAGAAATCACTATAAAACAGAGTCTAGACACATTTAACAATACAAGAACACAAAAGTGTGCATATGTCTGTGCGTGCTAACATATGCAACATAATGTTTGTATGCATTTTGTTGTATCCTGTATACAGTCAGTGTTCACAGAGTTGAACTCCACATTAATGCCACATTTAACTCCACATTAATGATAAATCCTAAATTAATTTTAAATGGCATTGAATTGATTGATAAAAAATGCAATAATAAACATATTTGTACAATATTTCAAATACAAAATAAAATAGCACTAGAGGAAATTTTTTTTGGAACTCTATTATTGATAATATTAATTCTTCTTGGTTAATCCCCTTTAAATATTGCATTAATAATAAAACCAAAGAAATACATTTTAAAATTTTGCATACCATTTATCCTGTTAAATCATTAATTGCAAGATACTCTGATATTGACGATTTATTGAAAGAGGTGTTGACTCATTTGTTTTTTGAATGCAAAATTATCCTAAATTTCTGGAAGGAATTGACAGAATTTATCTTTAATTTAGTAAAAATTAAATACTATTTTACTTTAAAGGATATTATTGTATATTATGAATATATTATGTATATATTACAATGTTAACAAAGGTCTTGAATACATTGTTAATTTATTTATACTGTTGGCAAAATTTTATATCCATAAGCAAAAATATTTAAATTCATCCCCAACTTAAAAGGTGAAACTAATATATAATATAGACTCATTACATGCAAAGTGAGATATTTCAAGCCTTTATTTGTTATAATTTTTATAATTATGGCTTACAGCAATGAAAACCTTTTCACAATATTCTAAATTTGAATTTGGGGTTTTCATAAGCTGTAAGACATAATCATAAAGTCGTCAGTCATCCCGCTTTGTTGGACGTGACAGTGAATTAAACCAGTTTTTCTCAAAATTCCGTTTCTGAAAATCATAGCGATCAGCCGACTTCAGATAACTTTTGTTACAGACAAACGATAAAAGAAATAAAAACAGATTTGGAAAGGGCTTGAACCCAGCTTTAATATGGTCTCAAAACCTGTAATATGTCAAATTTCACCATGTGGTGGGTTTCACAAATGGTATGCAAATTTTTTAAAATGTATTTCTTTGGTTTTATTATTAATGCAATATTTAAAGGGAATTAACCAAGCAGTCTTCCAATTAATATTATCAATACTAGAGTTCCAAAAAAAATTCCTCTAGGTGCTATTTTATTTTGTATTTGAAATATTGTACAAATATGTTTATTATTGCATTTTTTATCAATCAATTCAATGCCATTTAAAATTAATTTTGGATTTATCATTAATGTGGAGTTAAATTGAATATGACTTTTGATGAGATGAATCAGAGTAAGGGAAATAGCTTTAATGACAGAATTAAATTCTTTAAAATGCACAGGAAAACTATGGATTCGCATAAATTGTTCGTATGTTAAAATATTTCCATAAATATCAAACATATTCATAAGATGATAAACTTTGACATCCATGCTCTTGTTTTCCTCATAGTAATGACAGTGACGCAAATTGTACGCAAACCGAAAATTGTAATGCGTGCGCACGAGAAACGTATCGTGTGCCCACGAGAAACTATCGCGTGCGCACGAGAAACTATCGCGTGCGCATGAGATACTATTGATATTAATAGAGCTGCATACAGTTATTTTTTCTTCGCTCTTTGGCGCCCCCCAGGGGAGGCGCGCCTCACCTATTGAAAACCGCTGATCTAAGGCATGGAAGCGTACTGTTACAGACTTTCTTCAAGTTTACTGCTCTACTCCACATGCCACCAAGTGAGTTTCACCCTTTGAATTGCTCCATGGGCAGAAGATGAGAACAAAACTGAACGTTACCCTTCATTCCCCAGTCAGCACTCTCCAGCCAGCGGCTGTTCGCAAGCGAGTTGTTCTTGAGCAATCTCAGATGAAGCGTTACACTAACGCAAAATGTGGCACACAACTGGTTATCCTCAAAAAGAGGGACTTGTGCCGAAGGGACACTGCAAATTTTCTGACCCCATTGAAATTGACCTTTCGCCGGCCCCTCCCTCAAAACGGCCATTGTACAATCACACATCATAGCAACCGTTACTATGTGAGCAGGTCCGTCAAACATTGACTCCAAGCAAGATGGTGAAGCGGTGCGCCCACGGCCGATAGATTGTCTGGAGTACCCCGAAAGATACCCCGATAGATTGTCTGGAGGAGTTGTGTTCTTTCCGTTTCCAAAGCCGAAAACACAACGTGAGCGGTGCCTACAATGGATAAAAACAGTGTGGACGGCCCCACTCCCAGTTAAATGTGTCGAACATGGTTAACTCGCGTGCAGCATGCGTGAGACTGAGACACTGAGATTAGTCAAAGAAACATGGAGAAAGCAAATTAAGAGGATCCACAAAGGAATTACGTTTTCTAAAGGGTTGTTGTAAACATGATATTCTCGGGGGGAAATGAGCAGCAGTCAACTAGCAGTGCAGCACCCGTAGCTACAGTTTAGAGGAGTGCACATTCGCAACGGGGAAAGCATGAAGCTTACTTGACAACATCAGTTCATATATCAATTTCGTAACGGATAGAAATAACCTTAAATATGGTTATCTGCCTCTTTCCGTCTCTTATGTATAGTTACTTTTTAAACACGAAAATCGCATTCAGCATGACACGCAAGCGGTTGCCATGGTAATGAACAACCAGCTTGTTAAAGCGAATGTATAACCCTGTATCTGAGGCAAAATTACTAAATATGCAGTGCGAGTTATATATTTCTAACTCCAAACAATTAGCCACTGAACCAGCTTATAAAATCTTCTTCAAGGATGTGCTGGTTGCATTTGAGGTACAGGTCATGGGGTTTCTCAGATTTCGCTTGAGACCGGTACAAGCATTCGCCTCGATAGTTGTCGTGTCTCCTTCATTGCGTATTTTTATATTTTGAATATAAGACTGCACTGCATACTGTAACCCCTTGTGCCTCGATCTGGAGGATATCGCGGAGGTATTGCTCCAAAAAAGGTCACTGACACACACGGGTATACCTCTTCCCATCATGGCAATATGTCGCGCTGGTCGTGTTTGACCATTTGTTTGACGGGCGTAGTAACAATAACTAGGGGGCGTGGCTTTTGCGAACGGTCAATTGAGAAACAAGTGGGTCCGAATACCTACTTACTAGAGGATGGAAGGAAATGGCATTCTTAACAATTGACACAAGCTGTTCAGATGCCTAATCCTGCACCTGATCTTGCGGAGGAAACCTCCTTCTGTAATAAAACTGAGAACTTTCTGTGGGCCGAGGAACGTCCATCAAGAACACACAAACCTCCCTCATGGCTCAAAGATTTCAAGACGTAAATCTATAGTTATACATTGCATATACGTTCTGTTGCCTGTTATAAGTAAGATAAGCTTGTTTTTGTGCTCAAGCAATATTCTGTTCAGGAAGTTGTAAATAAAATAAAAAAAATTCAAATAATTGTACTTCCTTGGATACATTGTTTAATTGTTTGGTATGAATTATTTTTTATTGTTATTTAATTGTAATTAGTGGTAAGATTAAGGTGGAGAGGAAAATATCGTATGTATAGGGGGGATGTTGTGTCTACATAGACTGTTATTACAAGGACTGAACAATAGAGGGGAATAGAAAATGGAGATAAGGGAAGAGAAGTGTACATACACATGGAGAGAGTGAGATTAAAGAGTGAGAATCCAAGGAATTCTTGTGCCATCGTAATTTTTATTGTTTTGTAAAGTTAAGTGGCTGTACAAAATTGAGATATCCTGATCTTCAAGCAGAAGGAGCTCAATTAAATATTCTGAAATAAATATTAATCGATTTGTAGGTACTGGAAAAGCACAGATGGATTCAATTTTAGCTTCAATGGGACAGACATGTCCATTTACTACTATTTTACCTAAATAGGTGACGGTAGCTTTCACAAATTTGCATTTTGCCAGATTTAAAGTTAAAGAGGCCTCAGTCAAACGAACAAATAACTCCCTTATTTGGACTAGGTGATCTGACCAAGATGAACTATACAAAACCACATCGTCCAAATAAGCTTCACAGTCAGATAATCCAGACAACACCTTGTTTATAAGGCGCTGGAAGGTGGCTGGAGCATTTCGAACCCCAAACGGCATAACACGGTATTGGAGAAAGTCATCAAGTGTCACGAATGCAGACAGTTCCCTTGCCCTAGCAGTCAGAGGAAACTGCCAGTACCCTTTTAAAAGGTCAAATAATCATCTATGCGAGGTAAAGGATAGCAGTCAGGCTTAGTGATGGAATTAAACTCACGATAGTCTGTACAAAATCTGTAGGATCCTGATAATGAATGACACCTGTGAGACGCACCGGTCTCGCATCTCTCACGGAGCGGAAGCATAAAGGAGGAGCGACGACAGTGAAGATCGAGAGAGGAACAGGCCTCATTTTATGTTGTGTTTTGTTTCTGTTTTGTGTAGCCAGCAGTCGTCCGTGAGGGGCTGCTGGCTTATACTTTCATTTTTGTATTTGTTTATTTTATTATTAAAGTGTTGAATGTTCACCGGTTGCCGCCTCCTTCTTCCCATAACAACTGAACCCCGTTACAGATCCATCGGGCTTATTTACAAGGGGACAAGGTGAACTCCAAGCACTAAAGCAGGGTTCAGCCAAGTTGTGATCTAATAAGTAACCAACCTCTTTTTTCAACAAGTCCCGTTTCATAGGGTTTACCCTATACGCATGCTGCTTAATTGGTAAAGCAGAACCCACATCAATGTCATGTTCAATCACTGTAGTGCAACTAGGCACATCAGAAAACAAGTTAGGAAAAGACTCCACTAACTGAAGAATGTCCTTTTTCTCAGACTGAGATAGATGTGGTAAATGATGGACCAATTTTGGATACATCTCAGAATTATTCAATCGTCCTTCAGTAAGACCTCGAGAAGGAAATTGAACGCAGTCATCCTCATTGCAATTCAAGGAGGAACTCTTTGAAGAGGAAGTCCCCTCCCCACTCAAATGTGAAGAATTGTCTGGCACAGATGCTGGAGGAAACTAAGGCTTTAAAGATTTATATGGCAAACCTGTACTCCCTTGTGTCGTTCTGTGGTTTTCAGAAGATAATTCTGTCCAGAAAGGCATTTAAGGACTGGATAAGGACCTGCAAATTGGGCTTGAAAGGGGTTACTTATAAGGGTAACAAAGCTAATACTTGGTCTCCAACCTGAAATTTCGGAGAGACTGCTTGCTTGTTAAACAACCTCTCCATCTTACACTGTGACTTCCCCAGTTTTCTCTGAGCAATTGCTCGAGCCTCATGCAGCCGATATCGAAAACCACTAACAAAATCCAAAACATTTTTGGAGGGTTCAGAAGGGATCCAGTTGTCAGTTAGAACAGCAGTGGGATCACGAACTTCATGAACAAATACCAACTCATTTGGACTAAATCCAATGCTCTCCTGAGTAACCTCTCTAACTCCCATAAGCAACCAAGGCAGCCCCTCCTCCCAATCAGACCCAAGCTCCACACAGTATGACCGTTGTAGAAAAGGCCACCCCTTGGAATTGGACTCTCCCGATCTCCCCCGCCTCTGTTCGTGAGTTGGACTGTGCGAGAAATTTTCGGGAGAGTTAAGAAGTCAGACCGTCTGAATAGAGGATGTGTAGACGTGTTTATAGTGAATAACAGTTAAGTTCGATCGAAGTGCTGTCGTTCAAGGATTTAAAGATTATGTGTGTGCGTGCAGCTAATAGTAAGTACATTTGCATATTTATTGCATAATATGTTCGTGAGGGAGATTGAAGAGCACTGTCGCAGCATTTTATCTGAGTGTTCATATTGTTGGTTATGTTTGCACTTTGTATTGTCACTTAAATAGCAAGTTATCCTCCTGTATTGTTATCAGTATAGTGTTGATATATTCGTATGTTGTGTGGACTTCGATTGGGTCTCGGGGAACATGTACGGCATGTCTATCGGGCGCGTTAGCCGTCTTCGCTGTTAGCACTACGTGAATTAGACATATAGTGTGGAAATAATCATTGATACAGAATTATAAATATATGTATATTATCATATTGCTCTATTTCTTTAAGGCCCTTTAACCTTGTTGATTATATTTATACCAGTATTGTAGTACTGTTGTAGATCTGTGATTTGTAATTAAGTTTATTCATATTCTGTATATTGTTTGTTTTAGAACCACATACATGGTTGCATACACGGTCACATGCCTGACCTTTGCACAATAAAGCATCTACAAGAACCCCCTGGTGTGAGACATACTGTTCTAACCGGACAACCTGTAGCCGTTCAATTAATCCGAACCAGAAAGTATAAAAGAGTGATTAGCAGTTTTTACAACCGTAGCAATGACTTCAGGGTCTGAATAAATCTTTAGAGGGCCCCTTGACTCTGAGGGTGATATGCACTGGAAATGTTATGACTGATTTTCAATTGCCGCAAAGCCTTGGCAAACTGACGGCTCATAAAATTAGTGCCCTGGTCAGACTGGATAACTCTAGGAATGCCAAATGTTGACATAAAGGCAGTTAAAGCTTTGAGAATAGATTTTGTAGTGATGGACCTGACAGGATACACAGCTGGATACCGGGTAGACACATAACTGTGAGTAGATACAAATTGCCAGTCTTTGAATCAGGTTCTCTCGAGAAACATGAAAAAAAGAAGATAAAATATCCTCAGATACTCCTTTCTCCCGAGAAACAGACTCCTCAGAAAAGAAATCAGATGAATCTGAAATGGTGTTATCTGCCAAGGTCATACCAATAGGTTCACCTTAAACTGTCCCACCATGAACCTGAATTGATGGAACAAAACCACACCCATTTACATCATCCTCAGAATGAACGGGTAACAGTTTCTCCATGGTTACCTCACTGTCAGGATGTAAAGAAACTTCACCTTCACACAGTTGGTCAGCTTTAAGTTGTTTTCCTCTGGCTCGGGTGACAGCACAGGAAGGAAACACGTGGGGAAATTTCATTCGTCAGGAACATCTGCAGACACAGGCGAGGAGACTACAACAGTAGATGGTACAGGTTTTGATGTTACCCAGACATTTCCCTGAGCAAGATCGTTCCCCAGGATAAAAGAAACACCTGGCACAGGAAGGGAAGATCGTACTCCAACAATAACATCACCAGTTACAAGATCAGAGGTAAGATGTACCTTGTGTAAGGGGACTTTAAAAAGGTAGTTTCTATTCCCCTAATCAATAAATTTTTCCCGGTTGCACTCTGACCTGAGAGTGGAAGAACTCCTTCTAGCAAAAACAAATGAGAAGCTTCTGTGTCTCTCAGGATCCTCACAGAAGAGATCCGCTTCCTAATTTCAGAATTCTGTTGGTGAACCTGAATCTCCAAGCGGTTCAAGTCCAACCAATCCAACTGGCTTAGCAGACTTCTTTAATGAGTTACATTCAGAGATTGTATGCCCTACTTTGTGACAGAAAAAGCAGATCACCTTACCTTTCTTATCTAAATGAAAAATTATGACTCACATGGGGCGCACTTGACACAGTGTTCGATGTATTCACTGGAGTCCGTTTCCAAAATAACTTTCTACTCTGATTGCTTGAAACTCTATCAGGAAAAGAAACTCTGAATCAGAACAAATTCATCAGCCAACACAGCTGCATTAGCTAATGTAAAGGCCTTCTGCTCATTCAAATAAATTTTAAATTCTTCCACAAGAATTAACTCCCTTAACTGGTTCAAGGTTTCTACTTTCTGAGACTGACACCACCTTGTGAACGTAATCTCCTTTTCCCGAGCGAATTCAACATATGTTTGTCTTTCAAAATTTTTATAACCACGAAATCGTTGGCGATAAGCCTCTGGCACGAACTCATACGCTCTCAAAATGGCTGTTTTTACTTGTTTAAAATCTGCACTTTCTTCTTCAGAAAGAGAAGAAAACACTTCCTGAGCCTTCCCTGTCAGAACACACTGTAGAAGTAGGGTCCAGACTTCTTCAGGCCATTTTAGAGAAGAAGCAACTTTTTCAAAATGGGAAAAATACTTGTCCACATCACACTCACAGAATGGAGGAACCATCTTAATGTTTCGACCAACATCAAAAGAAGAATGCACGACCTGAACGGATTTTGAAGCTTCAGCTTTTTTTACTTCCAGTTCAAGTTCTAGCTTCCTCAACTCATACTGCCTATGTTCACGAAGAAAAATAAAGTACTCACCAGGATTTCCATTGGCTTTACATCTCCGATATGCCTGCCTGTTGAAACTAACTATCCTAGCTAGTCTTCAAAGGACTGCCGGGCTCGAGGCGTCTTGAAACGCTGAACTTCGTAACAACCGTTCTCCAAATGAGTTCAGCTGCGCGATAAGTGTACCCCCACCCAGGATTTCCTTCCGAAAACTCCAAATAAAATGCAAAACAAAATCTACAAAACAACAAACAGCGTTTCGATGGAAGGACCGCTCACGCGCAGCCCAGCCGAAACACTCTAACTAACCGGAGTGAAAGCCGATCCTTACAAGAAATCCTGAAGAGACAATAAAATACTCCCTCAGAAACAAATGCTCTATGCTCTAATTAATGCTCTAAATATGGTAAAGAAAATATTTAGGAGAAAAATACACTCACCTAAAGGATTATTAGGAACACCTGTTCAATTTCTCATTAATGCAATTATCTAATCAACCAATCACATGGCAGTTGCTTCAATGCATTTAGGGGTGTGGTCCTGGTCAAGACAATCTCCTGAACTCCAAACTGAATGTCAGAATGGGAAAGAAAGGTGATTTAAGCAATTTTGAGCGTGGCATGGTTGTTGGTGCCATGTTATCTGCTCAGTTACTGGGATTTTCACGCACAATCATTTCTAGGGTTTACAAAGAATGGTGTGAAAAGGGAAAAACATCCAGTATGCGGCAGTCCTGTGGGCGAAAATCCCTTGAAAATGCCTTGTTGATGCTAGAGGTCAGAGGAGAATGGGCCGACTGATTCAAGCTGATAGAAGAGCAACTTTGACTGAAATAACCACTCGTTACAACCGAGGTATGCAGCAAAGCATTTGTGAAGCCACAACACGCACAACCTTGAGGCGGATGGGCTACAACAGCAGAAGACCCCACCGGGTACCACTCATCTCCACTACAAACAGGAAAAAGAGGCTACAATTTGCAAGAGCTCACCAAAATTGGACAGTTGAAGACTGGAAAAATGTTGCCTGGTCTGATGAGTCTCGATTTCTGTTGAGACATTCAGATGGTAGAGTCAGAATTTGGCGTAAACAGAATGAGAACATGGATCCATAATGCCTTGTTACCACTGTGCAGGCTGGTGGTGGTGTGGGGGATGTTTTCTTGGCACACTTTAGGCCCTTTAGTGCCAATTGGGCATCGTTTAAATGCCACGGCCTACCTGAGCATTGTTTCTGACCATGTCCATCCCTTTATGGCCACCATGTACCCATCCTCTGATGGCTACTTCCAGCAGGATAATGCACCATGTCACAAAGCTCGAATCATTTCAAATTGGTTTCTTGAACATGACAATGAGTTCACTGTACTAAAATGGCCCCCACAGTCACCAGATCTCAACCCAATAGAGCATCTTTGGGATGTGGTGGAACGGGAGCTTCGTGCCCTGGATGTGCATCCCACAAATCTCCATCAACTGCAAGATGCTATCCTATCAATATGGGCCAACATTTCTAAAGAATGCTTTCAGCACCTTGTTGAATCAATGCCACATAGAATTAAGGCAGTTCTGAAGGTGAAAGGGGGTCAAACACAGTATTAGTATGGTGTTCCTAATAATCCTTTAGGTGAGTGTATATACAAATGAAAAAAATGGGAGAGAAGTGAGAAACCTCTCTTCTTCTTCCCGTTTTTTTGCCGGTTCGCACCAATTTTGCTCATTACCGCCACCTACTGTGAGCTCGATCCAGAGACTATAACCACTTACCCACTTCCCATCCTCCACCATTAAATAAAAATGTATGCTTCAGCCAGGAGTTTTCAACTCCTCTGGCTTGAAGAAAGAAACAAAAAAGTTCTCAAATCCTATTAATTAAACCTGTGTTCTCCAAATATTTAAATAAAGTGATCTGTCATTATGTCTTTGTTCGGGGTTTAATAGGAACCTCAAATTAAGATCAATCTCCTCTTCCCTCTGAACCTCTTCTAATAACTTTTCTCTGTCATCTTTATACTTTTCACAATACATGATTACGTGTTCTACTGTTTCGTTTTGTCCACACATTCACATCGTCCTGTTGGATGCTTTGACATTAATTGCATTGTTTTATTAAGTCATGTATGTCCTATTCTGAGTCTGGATAAAAAAAATTCCTCTCTTCTACTTCCACCTGAGTGAGAAACCTCTCACTCCAAGGCCTTGTCCACACGGACACGGGTATTTTTATAACCGGAGTTTTTCCTACAGCGTTTTAAAAAAAAATCCCGTCCACACATGCTCGGTCTCCGTCTACATGAAAACGCAAAAACACGCTATCAAGCGCGGTCAAGCAGGCGGCAATATAAACCTTAACCGTAAAGCCACATTGGCCAATCAGAAGCGCAAATCTGACGTCAAACACAGCGGATAACGCCGCACACTCTGACGTCGCAAGGCAAAAACCCCGGTTTCACTGTATACACGACAACACTGTAACCGGCGTTTCTGAAAATCCTCACCCTGGCAGGGGTTTTCAAAAATGTTCGGTTTCAGTGCGTTTTCGTGTGGACGAACGGCCGAACCGCGTAAAAAAAAAGTCACGGTTATAAAAATACCCGTGTCCGTGTGGACAGGGCCCAAGTCACAGGTCTTTATACTAACACCTATTGTGAGTCAATTAGGGATTGAATTCACCTTAACGACTGCACTGTGTAGCAGAGCCAGCAGGGGTAAACAGGCAGGCATAACAAACTGAAAGCAACTTGCAGTGACATATCTTCAAATATGTCAACGCTATTGTTTTATCTCAAGATGCACACCAGTAATGTTTTTTCGAAGGTTAGTTTATAAAAGCTACTTAAATGTCCTAAATGAACTAAGGCTTAGTCCTGGCTTAATCTAAGACCTTTTTGTGAAACCAGGCCTTAATTAGGGGCCAAGCACCGAAGGTGCGGAGGCACCTATTGTATCTGCTCCTGTTCCTATTATTATTATTATTCATTTTTCCGACTGGGAGTCTATGGCAGCCCAAAGATCCGCTTGCGGGAAAGTTATGAAATTTGGCACACTGATAGAGGACAGTCTGAACAGTCAACAATAGCAAATTTTGAGTCTCCAAATCAATTCCTCTAGCGCCACCAACTTTCAAAAGTTTCACTCATGTTTATGCTAATAACTTTTGAACCATAAGGTCTAGAAACAAAATTGATGCTATGACCCTCTGACGTCATTTTCCGTCATAAAAATATGTCCGCCATTTTCGAACTCGTCCTAGAGGGTTTGAGATGACCAGATCATCTCCAGGCATTGCCGACAAAAAGTTATGGAATTCAAGTTGATTTGTCAAACCATTTTCGATAAACGCACAAACTAATTTTACGTAGCGCTTGCGAAAACAGACGTAAGGCTGTATCTCCGTAACGCTTAATCGTATTCAGACCAAACTTGGTACATGTCATGACAAGCATGACCTGAGGCTACATGCTGCGCTTCGGCGCAGCGCCACCTACTGGTCTGGAGATATGAAAAATGGCTATTTTTGCTTATAACTTCTGAACGGTTTGTCCAAAAATCATAAAAGTGGTCTCGTTGGATTTAGGGTGTCATGCCGAGTCGACTGATATCCAATTTTCCCAGATCGGCCTTATTAATTCATTTTAATTATAATTAATTATTTTATGAACGCATGAATGAATTGTTACGAAACTCGGTATGGGTCATCAGTACTATGCCCTGAAGGTGCCTGAGAAGTTTTGAAACAGTGCCACCTAGTGGTGATTTTTTTTTCCAAATACTTTTAACTTTGGCTGTGGTCGACTTATTCTCAAGAGAGTCATCTCATTAGACTCCTGAATCCTTGCCGAGTCCAACGATACTTGCCAGGTTTCGGCAATATGGTTTGTCCAGCGTTGTAATTTAGCGCTTAAAAAACATTTGCGATATCTTCGAAACCGCTAGTCCGATCGAGACAAAATCACCGTCAGAAGTTTGAAAACATCGCTGGCTAATCGCCAATGCCCAAATGTCAAAATATTGATAGTAAGGGGTAGTAAAATTCAATCAAAATCACGTGTCAGTCATTTTTGACGTGTTTTTTTTTCACATAAATGTCTATAACTCCGAAGCGAATTGAGATATTTTCACCAAAATTGACACACAGATGTATGTGCTCACTCTGAGGACACATAAATAAATGGTGGGACTGAGCCTCTTGATGGTGCTATAATAGAATAAAACATGACATTCCTATTGACTTTAATACAGTATTGTGATGTAAAATGCTATACTTTACGAATGCATTGCTGTAACATTACGAAACTCAGAATGTGCCATAAGCACCATGCCCTGAAGGTAATCAAAAGATTTCGAGACAGCGCCACCTTTTGGTCAAAAGTTATAATTTAATTTCCAAAAATGCTAATAACTTTTGAATAGATTTGCCTATTGTAATGACACTGGTCTTAATGGATTCCTTGGGGCAATCCAAGAACACAGATACCAAGATTGCCGTATTTGGATGAACCTCCTGTCCGCCATCTTGATTTTCATTCAATACCTACTTTTTCAAACTCCTCCTAGACCGTTTGTGTCATGATTCTGCCATCATGTCCTTGATTTTTCCTGGTCTTGTGGCAGGATCATGACAGACCCATGTTTTGTGTACAAGCGCATGGTCTGTTGTTTGGGCCATGTGCTTGTGTTGTCTCATTATGTAACTCCGCCCCCTTGTTACCCTCGTCTTGTCATTGTCTAGTCAGTTTCAGCTGTCCTCATCATTAGTGTTCCCTATTTAATCCCCTCATGTCTTCAGTCCTGTGTCGGTACATTGTCAAACATTGCGTGTTTATCTCTGTGAGTGTTTCGTCTGAATCCAGTTTAATAAGAATTGTGAGTTTGTTTTGCTGTTTGTTTCCTGTCAAGTCAGAGTCTTAATTTGTCATCTTGTCTTAGTCAAGGTTTACTCTCTCCAGTCCTGTTTTGCCCCTCTCGTGGGTTTTGTTTTCCTGTATTTGTACCAATAAACCTTGTGTTCATTGTACACTTTCTGCATTTGGGTTCATCTCCTTGCATCATCATAACAGTTTGTCCGATTTTCACCAAAATCGAACCGTATCATCTCCAGACCGTGCTGACTAAAAGTTATGGATTTAATGTCGATAGACGAAACAGTTTTCGTATACTGCAGCAAAAGTTGAGGCATGATGCTGCCAAAATGACTATTCAGGCTTTATCTCTGCAATGCCTTGACATTTTGACACCATACTTTGTATATGTCATTGTCACCTCACTCTGACCACACCACATACATTTCGTAACTGCGCCACCTATTGGTCGAAAGTGATAATCCATTAAATCATATTTTTAGTTAATATGATTTTTCAGCCATTTGCCTAAATTCATCTTTGAATGTCTTTAATTGCTCCTTGCTGCAGATGGTCTGACACTCCCAGCCATGTTGGCATGTCTTATCCTCTGCTTGCGCTTGGCCCCGATAATTGCTGCTTGCAGCTATATTATTTGGTAATATTATTGATTTGACTGCACTGACACTTGGATGAGAACAAAACTTGAATCGAATTGAGCTGGGTGAGGACACCTTTATGCAGAGCTGTTTTATAGCTGATTCGACTTTGTTTCATAATTTATTTATTTTGCAACATCAACACTGTTACTGAACTGAATTGAATCTACATTGAAATGACAAAGGGAATAACGACAACTGTCTTCTGAAGAGCTCCTTGTATCCAAATTGAACTCATTTCATAAATGTTGAATTTTACAGTCATTGAATTGAACTGAATCAAAATTGAACTAACTTCAGCTGAACAATGACACTATTGTCTTTTTAGAGCTGCTTTATTGCAGAATTGAATTCTGTTTGCAGTATTGATCATTATTTTCCTGTTTATCACTGTAAAGCTGCTTTGAAACAATGTGTATTGTATAAAGTATGAGTATTGTGCTCGATTTTTCCCCTACACACCTGGCTTAGGTTGAACCTAGTGTCCCTGACACCTGAAAATGTTCACCTCTGACCGCTCGAGGTGACGCCCAAGTGTAGCTTTTCCGACCGCATTAAAATGCCTAAGAATTATAGTTACCTGACTGTAATCTAAACCCGCCTAAGAGTCTCTCACAAAGAGTCGAATGACATCTCGTTCCGTTCGAACACTATCGCTTGGGAATAAGGTCTCTAGTGTTGTTAACCCGCTCCACACTATCACTTGGGAATAGAAGTAAGATCTCTAGTGTTTCGCTAAAGAACTTGTTCCACTAACTAACTAACTTGCTGCGCAGCAATAATAACCGACAAACTTCAGACAATGCCTTTGAATATGCTTTAATCATGGCTGGAGGATTTTAGACAAATATCAGAGAGAATCCCACCAGCAAAAAAGAATACAACCGTTTTTATAGAATAGGCGCATGTAAAAAAGTGACATGATACATTACATCATTTACATACAATTTGCTGGTTCTTTATATGCAAACCCTTCTGTTACTAGGTAGAAGCAAACTTAGCAAAATAAAAAATGCAAAAGGTTAGAAGTTCAGTTGATTTCTCAATATGTCATGAGACTATTCTAGACAGTATATTTTTGATATTGTCTGGTCAGCATCTCAGAATTTTCCATAGACACAAACATTTTTCAGAGTACATTTTGTTCAAGAGTTTAGAATGTAAGGCCTAAAAGAGAAGTAAGGAAAAGAAAATCCATCACAGTATGATACATTGCATGAGTAATATGTTTAATCATCTCTCTTCGTTCTTCTCAGCCAAAGAGTTTGATGAAGCAGGGGTGGCAGTATGGTTTGCTGTCCTGCTCTTTGAAGCAGCCCTTACTAAGGGGTTTAAGGCAGAAGTGGCACACCAGATGGTGTGGGTGAAACTTGGCACCCATCGCGGTGACACAGCGCCCCAGGATGGGCTGCTGGCATGCCTGGCACAAGCTGCCTCGGGACTGGTGGTAGTGAGCTTCACATAAGGGTTGGCCCTCATGCTCAAAGAAACTCCCATTCACAAATGGGCTATAGCATTCCTGCAGAAAGTAATGAAGAATAAACGTTGTGTTAAGTTACTATAGTTATATACAGTATATATAAATATGTGTGTTTAAGACCCACATTTCTACAGTAAATTTCATTCATGGGGACAACATGGATAATTTGACGTGGTTTAGTGTAAGATTTTTGCCCATCTTTTGGAAAATGACGTTTTAAAAGTAGTTTAAAAGTTTTCACTTTAACCAGTAGATACCAGTAAAATTTCTAAAAGTTTAAAACTAAAAGAAATCTTTTCACACGTTTTTCCAGTTAGATTCATATCGACATATTATGAAATCATAATTATAACAATAAAAGTTACTTTTTGTCAAAGTTTAGCAAAAAATCAATAATGTTACATTATGATTAGAATCAAATCTGATCAGGATGTTACAAAGAGAAAAGTTGGAGTCTTTAGAGTTGATCATTTATTTCAAACATCTATTTTTCATATAATTCTAAACAATTTAAGTGTGCCACTTATTTTTTGTCTATGTGTGTTCTTTCTGATTTTGAGGATGAATTTTGTCCATTGACAAAAATCATTTGATTCTAATCATAATATAACATTATTGAAAAACAGGGTTTTTTTTCCAGTACAAAAAATGCCTAAACTTAGACAAAAAGTAACTTTTATTGTTATAATTGTGATTTCATAATATGTAGATATGAATACAACTGGAAAAACTTGTGAAAAGATGTCTTTCATTTAGTCAAATAGCAAATAGCAAATAGTGGAGTTCTGCAGCCATCTACTGGGTAAAGTGATAATTTGTTACTTTTAAAACTGCATTTTTCAAAAGATGGGCAAAAATCTTACACTAAACCATGTCAAATGATCCATGTTATCCCCATGAATGAAAGTTAGAAATGTGGGTCAAAAAGACCCCAAACAGCGCACAAGGTTTAAACCAAATGGATTTGTTGTTTGTTGTGTTTTCATATTCTAGAGATTATAAGCTAGATTCAGCTTTTTTGGGTTCGCATCAAACGTTCTTCGACTTTTATACACAATAAATTTGTTTATGAATAAAGATTGATCTGTTGAAAGCAGTTATTTTGATATAGATTCCAAATGCTCTCCTCCTATTCATATTTGACATTGAGGGGGTGCATACAACATATTTGCCCACCGGCAACTATAGTTGCCGCACATTCAAATCCGATTTTCAAGAAGAAGAAAAAAAAACTGGGGAAAATAAATGCAGAACATGTTCACATAGGACACTATTAACACGACTATATGCATGAAACCATTCAGAAAAATTTGGGCACAAATGGGCTAAGAAACAATTCCACTGTATACATTTGAGTGAGCTCTAAAGTGTTTTGCTGTACATTGCTGCAGTATGTGCTTTTACACCACCATAAGCCTTGACAGTAACATCACAATCCTCCATATATGGGGAGTAGCTAACTACCAGGAGCGACGCTACTAACTTAACTACATTTATCTGTATCTTGACATTAGCTCAGATGCTTTTAAAACAGTGTAGCTTTTCCAGTAGCTAACTCCTTTTTCCAGCAAGTAGTGGTGTAGTGCGACCAAAGCTACATTCGGTTTTGTATTCTGATAAACCTGCAATGCATTGAAATAGCACAGTGTCTTCTTATTTGATCACAAACTAAAACATTACCACCATCCATTGTTTCATCATGCATCTTGCAGCTTTTCACTGAGAAGAGACCGTCTGATGATTATCTAAACAGGAGTGGGTTGATGTATCACATGATTGAAGGTTACCCTTTTGTATGTAATTTATTCAAACCAAAGATTAAAACTGTGCCAAGTGTGCTTATCACATGGCAAAGGTTGCGGTGGGTTTTAGAACAAAGAACACAATGTGTTCCCGTAAGCCAGGGGTGGGCAACAGTTTTAGTCTGAGGGCCACAGTTACTTTGGCAAAGTAAACGGAGGGCCACACTTTGGACAATTGCAATTAAACATAGTTATATGATTAAATGGTACAAATTAATTCAATGTAAATATGTATAAGGCTACTCTACAGTTATTGACAGCTACTAACTGGATTTACTTTCAAGGATTAATTTCCTACACTACCCTGCATATTGTTCAACTGTCATTCATACCAGCTGTAGCTATTCAAGATAGAAAACTATTAACAAAACTGCAAATATATGTTTGTGCAAATATATTAACATACAGATACAGACTTCAGGCAATCTGGCTTGGAATTATCAAATTTAATTGAGGCTATCAGCCCGTTCTCATCCTTTGGCGTCATACATGTGACGCTTTGTACATTTCGTCGAAATCTTACGCACATGGCATCCTTTAGCATCAATATGAGACGCAGAACCCAAGGCGTCATACAGGTGACGCTCGTCTAAATCCGACGCACATGGCATCGTTTAGCGTCAATATGAGACGCAGATCCCAAGGCGTCATAACCGTACCCTACCCCAGACCTAAACCTACCCATAACCGTGCGTGTTATATTGACGCTAAAGGATGCCATGTGCATAAGATTTCGACGAAATGTCATATGGCGTCACCTATATGACGCCAAAGGATGAGAATGCGTTGGAGGCTATATACCACCAGAGGGAGACCTTCATCACTGAATAAAAAACATATTCAGCTGATTTCATTTGTGATTATTCATTTTTTTGTAATTTCTTTCACATATTTTGTTCAAGTCTTTTATAAAATAGAACACAATTTAAGTGCAGATCAACTTCACACATATGTTTGCTTGAAAGATATAAAGGACAACATGGAATAGGCCTATGCATCTCACAAATTTTTAATTTGATTTAGCTGTATCATAACCATCTACGCGGGACATGCATAAGAAATGGCAACATGAAACTGAACAATGTTGTAAAAATAACACCATCAATCAAGGGTAACTTAATGGAACTTTGGCTATGCTTACATTCTTTAGAAAAATGTATTTCATCCTATGCAACTGAGATGAAGAGCTTTTTGTCGGTGTTCTGTAACTCAATGTGAACAATTGAGGCGGTCGCCTTTCTTTACTAATTCATCGAAATCTGGGGTCGTGTTCGACGTTGAGATGCGCAACACGGACGACAGGTGTGCGTCGGTTAGTCGTGATCTGTAGCGTGACTTGTTAAAGTTCATTACAGAGAAAGTCTGCTCGCATACATACGTGGACCCGAATAAAACTAGCATCCTTTGCACATGCCTCCGCATGTTAGGAAATGCACCGTTCAATGCACCATAAAACCTGTCCAATGATGACAAGGTGAATTTCTCCTTGAGAGTGGGATCACACTGCATGTCAATCAACTCAAGCTGAGCCTCTGGAGGCGCTTGGTCGCTGTCAAAGGAAAAGGGGGCGGACACCAGCTCTATCTCTTTTTCTATTTTACCGAAATCAGAGAAACGCCTGTTGAATTCAGTGTGCAGATCCTCGAGTGCAGTGGTGTATTTGACAGTGAGTCGGGATGGCACATCCTTCATTGTGGCAAGAGTTGGGAAATGTGTAAAGCTCTTGTTTGTCATTTGTCGGGAAAACAGAGTCAGCTTTGCTCTGAATGCTCGCACGTAGGAATACAGTTTGCGCACGAACACATCCTTCCCCTGCAGCTTCTGATTGAGGTCATTCAAATGGCCCATTAAATCCACAGCAAAGGCAAAGTCAAGCATCCAATCGGAATCTTCAAGTTCTGGAAAGTCACCAGCCTTCCCGACATTCTCCAGAAACACCCCTATCTGACTTCTCAGGTCCCACACACGGCGTAGCACTGTGCCCAGGCTCAGCCAGCGGACGTTTGAGTGGTATGGGACATCAGTGTGTTCTGCCTCACTCTCCTCCAACAACTGGATAAACTGGCGGTGGTTAAGTGCCCGGGCCCTGATGAAATTGACAAGTTTCACCACAGTTTTGGTGACGTGATCAAGCTTTAACACCGATTTAGACAAGGCTTCCTGATGAATGATGCAGTGCAAGAAAATCAGAGTTGAGTTTGGGTCATCCTCTCTCACCCTGTCCTGTATCCTACGCAATAGCCCAGTGTTCTTCCCGGTGAGGTTTGGACAGCCATCAGTGGTCACGCTCAGTAACTTCGCCCACGGTAGGTTCATTCTCTGCATGCATCCTGACACCGTATCATAGAGGTCTGAACCCCTTGTCGTCCCCTTCATTGATTCCATCGAAAGAAACTCCTCCACTATTTCAAATGTGTCAGTAATACCTCTGATGAATATAAGCAGCTGGGCAGTGTCTTTAATATCAGTGCTCTCATCCAGCGCTATTGAAAAGTATGTGAAATCGGTGGCCCTATTTAGCAATGCTGATGTCAGCTCATCATCAATTACCTCGATGCGACGAGTAACTGTACGGCGAGACAGGCTCACACTTTCGAACTGACTTTTGCTAGCTGCCTCTACCATACAGTCTTTTACAAACTCACCATCTGAAAATGGTTTGCTGTGTTTGGCGATTTTGTGTGACACCATATAGCTCACTTTTGTTGCTGACTCCTGTACACTAGACTGCTTGGTAAAAATATTCTGCCTGGCAGTTAAGTTGGAGGACAATCTCGTGGCTTTTTCTTCCCTCTCCTTTGCGGAGAAATTCACGGCATAATTAGCATGTTTAGCATTGAAGTGCCTGCTAATATTATATTCTTTAACCCTCTGGGGACCAGAAACGCGCCCGCGCGTTTTGCCGTTTTTTTTTCACATAGCAGAAAAATAGACTTAAAATACTCTGTTGATTTTGATCGTACATATAAGTGTTATACATCAATCGATCCTGTTAATTGTCTATTATTTTTCTGTATACTCACAATAAAAACAAAGTTTTGTGCTTTTTGTCAAATAAAGAAAAATAAACATGATGCGAGTTTTGCCTTCTCTCTGTCAGTGCAGTCCATTCTGAAACACGTCCGAAAAATTAACTCTAACTCTGCAAATACTTGTCATACAGGCACGAGAGGTTTTTCTTTATGAAGCTTGAATTCTCTTCTTTTTAATGATGTAATTTATATAAAAAACAAATATTCTCAGTTTATGTAATCTGTATGAAAAGAGAGTGCTGTCAGATTTTTTTTCCCCAGCTCATTACACTTCATTACGCGTTAATCTGACACGCCCACGGAGGACGCGCGCTATTCAAACGCAAATGTCGAGGCAAGCCATGACAATGCCCACATCAGCCGTTCCACCGCGGCGGTAAAATGTGGGGTGTATTTGCTGCCTTTTACCGCCAAGAGGCGCTACAATCATAGACTCTGAAAAGTGTTTGTTTATTCTCTCTAATGCGTAATCTGCTGCCGCACCGCACTGATTCAGAGCGTTTGAAAGCTGGTAGCAGATGAATTCAACAAGTGAAACGTAGTTAAAATAATTCATAATCACAATACTGAAATTAGGCTACTGAAATGAAATTGAATAAATAATGAAAAAGTAAAACATTGCAATAAAAACAGTCACAGACGTATAGACGATAGCTCAGTGGTTAACGCAACAACACGAGCTTCGAGGAGCTTCAATCGACTCGGATCGAATCTCAATGTAGCATACATGTTGTTAACCGATGTTGCCCTACAGCGTTTATGTTTAACCTTCTTGATGCTTAAATAGCTAACTGTTTATAACTGTTTACTTATTTAAAGTCAAGAGTTTTGTTTAATTATTATTACAACATAAATTTGCTACATTCCTGGAACCGCAGCCGCTGCACAAAGGACAAAAACTGATGAAGGAAGATTGTCAGCCGATTGCATCAGAAAATGAAAATGAAGAAGCTCGTCTTTAGTCTGCTAAATTATTGTGTAATGTAAAAGAACACTAAAATTACTTAAGTTTGAAACCAAGTTCGAACATTTCAAGGTTTAAATAAAGTGTCGGGACAGTTTTTTTTATTTAAAACAGGGTTGCATCGGGTTTAGAGTTTATTTCTTTTGCGATGCAAAATAAGAAACACTAGGCTAATCTTATTCTTGCGACATTTTAAATTTGTATTGCCAAAGAAATGACAGCTATATTAAACAATTAAAACAGTAGGCCTACAAAACGAAAATTGTCCAAAGCAACATAATTAAATTAAAACATGCGTTTTTCTTTGCCTCTCTCGCGCTGAATCTCTTTTTAACAAGTTTATTTAGTCTCCCTCGCTCTCCATATGAAAGAGGAACATTAACACCTATGCCTATTGTCCTGCGCGCTCGATACAGCACTGAACTGTCCCTCCAACCCCCCACAGGCTATCGGAGTCTGAGGCTGACTTAACACAAAGAGAAGTCACAATTCACACTTAAATCGCTATTCTAGACAGTGTTGATAATGAAGGAATTAAATGATTTAAGTTACATGTAGCCTAGTGATATTTCTGTCATAAAAGCTTATTACTAAATATTTAATTATTTCAGTAATTGATGAAATAAAACTGGTTTGGGCCAGCTTTTTCCAAGCAAAACTAAATATAATCTGAAAAAACGCATGTTAATTTGTTTTCATGAACAAAATGTTCAACTCAATATTAAAGTCTACAGGGATCTTTGGATCCTTTCAACCAGGCATGCAATTTGTGAATTAAGTTTTTTTATTTTTATTTTTTATTCAAATAAATATCGAACCACGGTGCTTCGTGGTAATGCTGCTAAATTAAATAACATGTATTGAATAATTATGAACTTAAATGAAACAATATCGCAACATTTCGACAAATGCATTATTTGATCTGTTTTTACATTTTAATTCAGGGCGATTTAGCCTGCTACATTTAATTAGAGCGAGATTTTCACCCTTGTCTTGTCATTTTCTCATTGGGAAGCGCTTACAGGCTACATGTTTGAGTACATCCTCTGTACCTCTCGTTTTCATATGGATTACATAATCAGATAACATTTATTAGCCAGAATATTTAGACATTTAAAGGCTTTAGACAGAGCCGATTTCTTATAGTGACTGAGCTGAAGTGGCTTTCGGTTCATTTTTGTGACGCGCAGTTCCCGGAGACAGAGACGACAGATAAACTGTTTTTGTCGTTAGCAAAAGTTCGAATAAAACCCGACTTTAGAAAAATGCATAGGGCCACTCGGCGTGGTCTGCCAAAACACTTAATTATAAACTTCAATATTTCATTCAAAATAATCTCAAAACGCTTTGTGAAATTTTGAAAAGCCGTGCATGCATTAAGGCCACTTGAACTAATGAACAACTGAAACGCTGGTTTTGATTTTATTGTTTGTCGTTGTTTAAACGTGCTTGTTGCATATCTCTATTTTATATTTGATATGGTCTATTGGTGAAGTAGCCTATAGCATTGATTAGCTGTGGAGGGAGGGGTGTGGGGATTCAAATAATTCAGCAGAAGCAGGGATGTTTAGACCAGAAGGAAATCCCCGTCCCTCCTGGCAAATCACACTTTACTTAAAACCATGTTTTTAAAAACTCTAGGTTGTAGGGAATCAAAATAATAATAATAATAGGCCTAATAAAAAAAATAAAAATAAATATATATAGGCTATATATGTAAAATTACTTTTTTTACAGAACTGCTTTTGAAATTATGATTGGTAGCCTCGTACGATTGGTACAGATGCAACGTCGTTCTGTTCGATAGTGTAAAATGGAAATGCATGGTA